>NW_006442107.1:26201374-26237302 GCF_000325575.1 Pteropus alecto | reverse complement strand
TTCAGAGTTCCTGGATGTAGATTTACTTGTAAAACAAATGCAACAAGATCATGGGGGGAGAAAAACCATCGTAGAGAATTGCAAGCTTGAGGATCTAAAGGAAAGGAGCTTTAGAGAACTAACAAAAAAGAAGAGAACCCAAACGAGACTGAAATTTACCTTCTGGACAATACAAGGAAAGAAAAGAGGGGTACCTCAGGGAAAGGTGGTTGGTCGGCAGGGTGAAAAAGGTGAAGGGGTTAAAAAGTACAAATTGGTAGTTACAAAATAGTCATGGAAATATAAAGTACAGCGTAGGGAATATAATCAATAATATTGACATAACTATGTATAGTGCCAGTTGGGTACTAGACCAATTGGGAGGATCACTTCGTAAATTATATAAATGTCTAACTACTATGCTGTACACTTAAAACTAATATAAAATAATATTGAATGCCAGTTGTAATTCAAAATAATAATAAATGGTAATTGAATTTTTAAAATAAACAAATAATATAAGCAATGATAGGACTGGGGTAATCCAAACTTATGAAATAGGACTGGGGTAATCCAAACTTATGAAATAGCACTTGTCCAGTGGGTGAGGTGAATAGGTTTTGAATTCTGCTGAATATTCAGAGTCTAAACACAATAGATAAACAAAATGTTGGACATAGGTTCCAAAGGACTTTCTTTCAACTAAATGTCTTAACATAAATTTAGATTTTTCTCAGACATTAATAAAGGGGCTATGCTATCAAGGAGTATTCCATGAAAATGGAGTATTTAATGAAAAATAGTTATTTTGGAGAATTTACAAAAATTTCTACAGGAGTTACCACACAGATGAATAAAGAAAACTAAGCAGTTGTGGATTATATTATATACCTGGTAAACTCATGTAGTAATACTCATTAATTCTGACCTGACTTTTTTATTAATACCTTATAGTTAATTTTTCAAAACACATGATAAACACTTAGAAAAATAAACTTTCTGAGGCAACATTATGTAAGGGATAGACCAATCCCCTGACTTGTCCCTCTGAGCACAAGAATCTTGGCTACAAAAGGTAGTTAGAAGAGATCTGTAAAAATAATAATACCATGTAAAGTCAACAAAAGAGGCATTGATAACAATTAAATGACTTCCATGAAACAAGAAAAAAATGGAGGTTAAATTACCAAATAAGCAAATGTGTATATTAAAATTATGAATGCTAAAGGTAGTTTGAAATATTAATTTCTCACAATCACTTTGTTTTAAATAGGCCAATCAAAACTAAGAGAACAGGATCTATTCTGGTTCTCTAGATTTTCCTTTTGGTTCACTATCTACTTTCTCCTATTCCTTTTCTGTGTGTCTACCAAAATATTCCATGTTGATACAGGACTTTCTTATGCCAGATTCTTTGTTATTATTATTTATTAAAATCATTCCATTTCTAAATCCACAATTGTTCAAAGTTAGTCTTAAATATCTAGGATTCATTTGTTATATATTTAGGAAAACTTTCCAAAAATGATCTTTTAAAACACATGTTGCTCATTATTTATTTTCCCATGAATAGTCTATATCTGCTTAGTTTATGAAGCATTATGAGATTTCCCCTATTCTGGCCCTTTGTCTTTTACTTTACACTGTCATAATGAAGTAGATTAAGATTTAATTTACAGTGGCAGAAATTCTAACTTCTAGATTGGGTTCTGAGTCCAAACTTAATTCTTCAGTGAGCTTAAACATCATAGTTGAGTATTGTCTGTGTCATAACAATAACATTTTCACCAACTGAAGCAATTCATGGATTTTACCATTTAACCCTTTTGAGTATACATTCTTTTTTACTATATTTTTGATATACTTTCTTCTCTTCTCTCAAAATAATGACATAATTTTTAATAATCTTGTGATTACATAGATATTGGGATCTTTAGTTTTCTACATTGATATTTTACTGTTTTAATGCCTCTCTCCCCACTGGTGAGGGAAGGATTCCTACAGCAAGGTTACACAGATATCCACATGACATCTGACACTAGACAGATGAGATCAGCAATAGTTATTAGTCACATATATCCATGGCCCAGGCTGGCAGAAAAATGAAACCCAATACTCAGAAATAAGCATGAATTTCATTTGGTCCCTTTGATTGGAAGATTGTTTGGCTATAAGATGTATCTGAAGAAACAAAGTGGGACAGGGCACTTGTGATTAGGCCATTCAAGGCTCTTCCAATTTCACCAGATGTTAAGGCAACACATAATATTAATTTCAGGTCTTATACCACACTTCCTATATAAATATACATTAGTAATAACAAAGAATGAAAATTCTGCAAACTTGAAAGGTATAATTTTACTTACTGTGACCTATGAAATTGTTTAGATATTATCTACCTAAGGGAAAACTACTTCCTCTCACTAATTATTCATATAGTGATAGAGGCATTATTGATCCCTTACAGTCCTGGCAATAACTCAGTGCTTTAACACTCTCCTTTGGTACCCAAGAAAACAAGATACTACCTTGTTATCTCAGCATGTCATTCCAGTCTTGTTGCTAAAGACGGTTTGTATTCCCTAGGTATTGTTTTTTTACTATGTTCATGTAGGCATACACATGGCTTTAATATAGCTCTGAGATATTCTAAATGGAACATCATCAATTACCATTTTATTCTTATTGTAAGATTCAGAAGCACTTTAAACTTCACGCCTCTCAAAAAATATTCTCTGAATAGTTTTCCCTCTGATGTAAGAGCAATAAGCATCAATAGCACCTCAGAGGTAACTGTGCTGGGATGACACTTGACATTCCACTAGGCAAACAATAGATAAGTCCAATCTATCCATAACCACTAAATAAGTACTTTGAATATGACTGAAGGGTTTGGTTCCTTTATCCAGGTTAAACATATTCTAACAATATTGCTTACATTATTCTTTTCTCATGATACAAAGGTAAATCTCAACCCTTTTCAAATAATCACAAATTCTTAATTTTTAAAAAGTCTGAACATATGAGGCATTATTCTATTTTGGAATAAAAAATATCCTATACAGAGGGCTTGGCTAATAAATATCCCATAGCCTAAGAGAATCTGGCAGGGAATAGAATCATCTTCAAGTACTTTAATAACAGAAACAAAGTTATATTTCCTCACTCAAAATGTAGTTTTATTTGGGGGGACATGAGGGATACAATATTTTAGAAGTTTTCAGGCATATGAACAACATCCATTCTCACTTTAAAGACCAAATTGCCAACATAATTCATCTCTAAGCATGCTATCAAAAGCCAGTTAAAATCTTCTGTGAATGAGCTAGCGACCTATTAGGCAGTCCTAGTGAAGAAAGTGAATACAATAGGGAATATAATCAGAAGACATCTAGCTAAACATATCTAATATCAGCTTTCAGGGTCAGAGCTGCAAAGATTATTTATAGCAAGGTGTACTTGCTCTACAAGCAACAGCCTGTAAAGGTTTTCTGACCTCTCATGTTTGTGCCACTCTAAAATACAAAAACAGATGTTAGTCTCACATTTCCTAAGAAATTAATTTCTGCGCACTTGTGCTTCATCTCTGCTTCTCTATTTTGTTCTCTCCTGAAACTCCATTTGTTCAAATCTGAAAGTTAATTTAATGGTGTGTAACTTTTGATTTATGACTTTTCCCTCCTTTCTTGACACATGGTACTTGTACTTCTCATTTACTTCTACCACAAAATAAATCATCCAGAATTCCAAGAGAACTCTATCCACAGCTGATTGTTTTTAAAGTCCTTGATGGGTTTCTACTGGGAAGTAATATAAAACATCTAAATACAATCAAGTTTTGTAGAGATGACAATTGAATAGCGAACTCATTGGACAACAGTCACATGAGCTCTCTATCTAGGCAAAGCTTCTTTAGAAAAGCTAGTTTAAAATAGCCCTCAGTTCTTCCTTATTTTCCTTCTTTACAGCACTTCTCCTTCATTATCGTCTCTGCTCCCAGACTCCACTGCTATCATTTTCCAATAAATGGAATAATTTTCATAAAAGTACCTAGAATGTGGCCGGACGATAACATTCAATATCATTCCCCTTTGCTTGACCAAGTACCAGTATAAGATGAAATTTAATGAATATATTTATACCAAAGTATCAATGGTTCAACAGTTCCCCCTTCGTAGAGGATATATTTTGTTGTAAATATGCTACGCACCACTTCTC
This sequence comes from Pteropus alecto, assembly GCF_000325575.1. NCBI lineage: Eukaryota > Metazoa > Chordata > Mammalia > Chiroptera > Pteropodidae > Pteropus > Pteropus alecto. The sequence continues at coordinate 26,233,105 of NW_006442107.1, read as the reverse complement.
CCTCTTGTACCAACTAAACATCTTCACTTTTTTAACCCATTCCCTGTTTAGAAAAAAAAAAAGTACAGCTTGCTGCCAGTGTTAATTTATTTTACATAAACACACTCTTTGAGGCTAAAGCAAATTTAACTGGTTTCTAATGTAAAATTAAAATATAAAAACTGTTCTTGGAGTTATTTCTAAACAGAACTTGTCTCTTATCCTAATGTAACAGAAATGTATATAATGATCAGTATTTAATAATTTTTTTCATGTGGTAAATTTCAAAGCACAGGACAATGCAAAGCGGAAAATCACATTCCACACAAAAAACATTGTGTTTCTCTGGATATTCTTGCCATTCTTGTCATTACACAAGCAGCATAACTGTTTCCCTGATGTTGGTGGTATGCTCTTAGGGAAATGTCTTCTAGATAAGCAAAATGGTGTGACATCATCAGAGCACAGACAACCTCGAAGACGTCGCTGCCCTGGCTTAAGATGCTTTTCCAGCTTTCTTTCAATCAGTATCAGTCCAAAGCTTACATGGCTGATCATGTGCTCAGAGGGATTGTCCTTCTTGTACAGGGTGTAGGAGTTCAGCACTGTAATGTTGAGAAGATGGAGAAAGAATTTCTTATACCAAAATGTGTGCCTTTTGTGCTCTGTTGAATAAGAAATGAGCATCTAATCAGCCGAGTCATCTGCTCCCATATTCTCGTTATAATTCACAATGTAACATGGCTTCTTAGTTTTCTTTCCATTTCTGTTGACTACTTCAATCACAATTGCATTGTAGAATGTTGACAACATTGTCACCTCCTTCTTGTCACGTCATTCCAGTGCCATAAATTCACCATAGAATCTGGCTATAGTCATTCCCTTTGCAGTCTTTTTTTTTTTTTTCCCCCAGATTGTTTGGCATCTGTTTTCTGTTCAAATGAGCTGTCCAACTGCATTAGTTCTGTTTTGATGCAATTCTCTGAAAAACATAGGAGACGTATGGCAAAATTTAAGAGTAAGGTTAGGACTGTATTCCATGAGTTATCTTGGGGTAAATGCTCCAGCTGCAAACACCACCGGCAAATACTCTAGGGACAAACGGGAAATAGGTTAAAAGAATTTCACTTTCTCCTTTCCATATGTGCCTGGTCAGGCTGCTAATCACAGAACATCTTCCTTCCTAGGCTCTAGGGTAGGCCCATGGTCTATGCTAAACTGACTGGATTCTCTGTCCCAGGTATCTGAATCTAGAGCAGAAATTTCAGAGATGCCATGTTACTCAATGCTTCCAGGGAGAAACTCCACAGTTCCTGCTGTTGACGATCTAAGTCTTCCCAGCTCCCTGCCCTTTCAGAGGAAGAATTGTTCACCTCCAACTTCTATTCAATTCAGTGAACTCATCCGCCTCTTAATAATATCATGTCCTTTGTTTAAGTTAGTCAAATTAAATTTATGTGCACATAACCAAAGGCATTTAACGAACACTCCCAACCCCCACCAGAGTGGAGAGTATAAAAGAGTGTGCATTTTTTACGAGAAATCTAACAAGGCCAAGGGAAATTGGGAGAAAATATTTGCAAGGCAGTTATCTGACAAAAGACATATCCAGAATATATATTTTCAATAATAAGAAGACAAATAATCTCACTTTTTTAAGTGGGCAAATGGATAATGATAAGATGCTCTATATCATCAGTCATCAGGGAAATGCAAATTAAAAATACAATGAAATACTACTGACCATTAATTAGTCAGACTACAATTTAAAAGACTGAAAATAACAAGTGCTAGGTGAAGATATGGAGCAACTGGAACTCTGATACATTGCCTGTAGGAATGCAAGCTGGTACAACCATTTTGGAGAAATATATGGCAGCTACTTTTAAAGTTGTACAAACACTATACGTTTCTGAATTTCTCCTCCTAATTATTTACCCCCCCCAAAATAAATATGTCCACGCAAAGATTTGTAGATGAATGTTCATAGTAGCCATATTTATAATAGTCAAAACCTGAAATCAACCCAAATACCCATCAACAGGAGAATGGATAAACAAGTTATAATATATCCAAGAAATGATTTATTGATAAATGCAACAACATGAATAAATCTCAAAAATATTATGCTGAGCAAAGTGAATATAAATAAACATCTAACTGACTCTAGAACACACTTCTAATCTATAGATACAGAAAGCAGATTAGAGGTTGCCTTGGTGGGCAGGGAGGGGTGGGGAGAGGGGTGCAGGCTAGGGGAAAAGTGGGGAAGAGATTTGATCAAGAAAAGGCACAGGAAGTTTTTGGAGAGTATTAGACTTGCACTTTTTCTTGTTTGTGTTTGTGGTAACATAAGTATATACAACCACCAAAATTCATCAAACTATGTGATCAAAATGGGTGCATTTTATTATATATAAATCATACTGAGGGGTGGGGAGAGGGGTGCAGGCTAGGGGAAAAGTGGGGAAGAGATTTGATCAAGAAAAGGCACAGGAAGTTTTTGGAGAGTATTAGACTTGCACTTTTTCTTGTTTGTGTTTGTGGTAACATAAGTATATACAACCACCAAAATTCATCAAACTATGTGATCAAAATGGGTGCATTTTATTATATATAAATCATACTTAAATATAGTTGATTTTTTTAATTTAATAAAATATGAAAAATATTAACACCTCTTAATTTTGAATTTTGAATGCTGTATCATTCAGGGTGATATGAAGGAACACGGCAACATCCCCTAGAATTTGAAGAAACTTTAATGAAAGGAGTACTAAAAGAGGTATGAGCAGAATAAAGAAACCAAACAGTTTGTTGAAGGATTCAGGGATTTGCAACCACAGGGCAAGGCAAGGAGAGGGATCAGAATTATCTTAGTCCAGATGATCACTATGGGTTCCTAACATAATCTCTCCCATTCTCCTGGACACAGAAAACAAGAAGGAGATAACAAAGAACACGGACTTTGGGTTTCTTAATGCTGCTGGAGAAGAGATGCTAGGGAACAGCGACTAGAGATGAAACTAAATAGGGTTGTTTTGTTTTGTTTTGTTTTTAAGGTGGGGGAGGGGTATGAATATGTAAGACCTCATAAACCCATATAAGAATTTTGGTAGTTATGTTGAATCCATTTTGGAGTTTCATGTACAGGAACACATAAAAATTTTATTTTTAAATTATTACTCTGATTCCTTTTCCTTAGATAGATTTTAAAAAAATATAATCACTGAAAGGCAAGGGTTTTTTCTACTACTCTTGATTTAAAAATAACATAGATTGTAGCATTATTAATAATAGCTGTAGAATCATTATATATAAACATCTGATGAAATACTTTTAACTGTTCTTTTTCTATTATTTTCTCCAGGTTATTCTTTCTTTTTAATTTGGCTCAAAGTGATGATTTTGAAGTATAGAGGTTTAATTTGACTAAAACTATTGAGTATTTATTTTCATGATTTAATTGGCTTCCTATCTGGAGATACTGTTTTCAGCAATATTTTCTTCTTTATTGACTTTAAGATTTTGCACCCTGTAATTCATCTGAAATTAATCTTAGTCTGTTATAAAAAATATGCTATAAAATGATTGTGAGTGCAATAGCAAAGAAGCATTTAGCAGTTCCTACAGTGTCTCACATGTACTAGGCCTCAACGATGATTTGTAGAATAAGTAATTGATAGTCAGAACCAATGATAATAACACTTTGCTCATGTACTTTAATGTTATAGACATCACTTTTATCATTAATTACACTAGAGTATTCATAACACTGTTACAATAAAAGTAGTCACTTTTTCATTAATTTTTAAATTCACTTACTTATTAATCACAATCAATCATCTGAAGTTAACTTAAAAATAATGAGTTGACAATTTAAAAATATTTAATTGATTTTTAAGTCATCTGAATTTTTAAGTGCATTGAGTGAGTTTTCTTGCCCTAAATACTAAGAAGAAGCATGCTACTTGGAATGTATCTTAATTTACTGGAAAATGAACACCTTTACAAATTATTTACCAAAGCCAATGTCCAATCCCATGTTTTCATAGCCCAGAATCTTTATCTTTTTCTCAAGCACATCGTCCTCGCTGCATCACAAATACTAAAATAACCATGATGAAGACACTTATAGCAAGATGACAAAGGGAAGTTGTTTCTCCAGAACACCTCTGCTCAAAGCTAACAAACTCAAACACTGACCAGAAAAGTGCCTAAAACCAAACTTAGACTCAATGAGAAAATAAACATTTATTGGTATCTTCAATAGCTATATCCTAATTTATCATCCAATCCATCACATCTCTATACTGTAGAATATTTTTTAAATATCTGTCTAGACTTGTAGGGAGCCACTCTCAGTTCCATCTAACAGAGCAAAGCCATCTAGGAAGGAGGCAGACCAGAGGCATCTCAGCAGTAGCTGGGCGTACAGAGAGGAAACCACTATTATTGGGCAAAGGAGAGAGATTGAGAAGGTGAATCCCTTCACCACTCTGACCTTTACAACCTTCCCTATAGAAGAAACACTTAAATTTAGATTATCTCTAAGCATTCTAAGGTTCCACATTCGTGGACTATGGTAGTGGAGAAAAAACAACAAAGATTCTGGGCTATAAAAACAAACTAATGAATGATGGAGTGCAAAATTGAGCAGAGAGAGTGGAAAATGTGTCTCTAGGAGGCCCAGGCATAATACCAGGTGTGCAGATGGTTCAAGCATCTGGTGTTTATATGGGCAATGGAGACAGGTGAGAACAGGGAGAGCAAACCTCAACATTGCCTGAATATCCTTTATAAGGATATAGAAAATGTTTCTGTGAACAAACTTACGGTTGCCAGTTGAAAGGGGGTTGGAGGGACTGGTTGAAAAAGATGAAGAGATTAAGAAGTTATAAAATAGTCACAGGGGTGCGAAGTACAGCATAGGGAATATAGTCCATAATATTACAATAATTATGTATAGTGCCAGGTGAGTACTAGACTAATTGGGGGGATCACTTCATAAATTATATAAATATTTAACCACTATGTCTTATACCTAAAATTAATATAAAATAATATTAAACATCAATTGTAATTGAAAAACTTTTAATTTAAGAAAAAAGAAAATGTCTCTTTAAGCAGAGAGGAAGCCTACTAGTTCAATAGATGTCAACCTTAGATCCGCCTCAACACCATCTGAAACACAACTCATTCCCATCTCACCTGTTCTCATTAGAGGCAGCTATTCCCAACAGGGTGCATGCCAATCACCCCTCCGACACCTCTTGGTGTTTTGGAATATGGTAAAGCCATTTGGAGTGGGGGGAGGTATATGGAGGGAAGAATTTAAAACATTTCTTCAATTAAATAAATAAATAAATAAATATTTTTTAAAATTTAAAAAATAAAATAAATTGTATCAATGTATTTTATTTTTAATGGATAATACACTCACATGGTACAAACTTTAAACAACACCAAAGGATATGCAATGAAAAATGAGTCTTTCTCCTATCCAAATCCCCAATTTCTTTTCCCAAAGCACCTACAATGACTAATTTCCTGTGCATCTTTCCAGAGGTTTTCTATTATAATATGAGGACACACACAAAAATTATAGACATACACTTTTTATGCAAATAATAATATACTTTTTATGCAAATGGTATAGATGAGGAAATTTAAAAGCTTTGTCATTTTGCTTTTAGCATCCTAGGATTCAACTGCATGGCTGTACCATAGTATATATAATGAGTTCCTACTGAGAACTTCTGTTTCTAATCTACTGCTATTACAGACAAGGCTGAAGAGAATATCTGTGTCCATTCTTCATTTTGTACACATGTGAATAAACCTATAGGATAAAACTCTGACAGTGGAATTTTAGGGTTAAAGCAACTGGGCATTTGTAACACCATTTAAAATAGGAGTCCCCAATGCCACCCCCACCCCATCCCAGGCCACAGACCAGTACTAGTCTGTCTGTGGCCTGTAGGGAATCAGCAGGAGGTGAGTTGCCAGTAAGAGAAGCTTCATCTGTATTTGCTGACGCTGCACAGCGTCACTGCCTCAACTCCACCTCAGATCATCAGGCATTAGATTCTCATAGAAGCACCGGTCTCTTGTGCCAAAAAGGTTGGGTACCACTGATTGAGAGGACAACAACAGCTGTCCTCTGAACATCTTTTAGCCAGATCTCCTGGGTTCAATTTCTACTTCTGTCACTTACTTTCTTCATGACCAGGAAAGTTGCTTATCTTTCTAGACCTCAATTTTGCCATTTAAAATAGAAGTAATTATTGTACTTGCTTGCTTTATAGGATCATTGTGAAAAATTGGTTATAAATACATGTAAAACCCTTAGAAAGTTCCTGACACAAAGGAAGCACTCAAAAAATGTTAATTATTATTATTAGTTTTATGATTAACCCATATCACACACAAACACGAATTTGTATTATCTAATTTGTTCATCTTTGTCTCTCTAAGAGAATATTCACCTAACTACTGTGGTTTTAATTTATATTTATCTTCTATTTTGAAAGTACTTATGTATGTTTTCATAAGTTGGAGTCACTTATAATTTCTTTCTGTTAACTATATGTTTATGACTTTAGTTCTTATTTCTATTGACTTATTCATTATTTCCTTATTAATAATAGAAAGTCTTTGTATATTAAGGAAATTAGTTTTTTGCCTATGATAAAAGTTACAAATATTTTTTCCTAAATTTCTTATTTTCATTTTATTCATGGTTATTTCTGCCATGCAAATGTTATTTTTAAATTTATGAATTATTTATTTTATGATTTCTGGGTTTTATATGACATTTGGAAGTGTTTCTTTTTCCAAAATTTTTTTTTTAATTTCTGCTGTTTTGTCCTAGTATTTTCACGGATTAATTTTTTACACTAAAACCTTTGTTTCATATGAAATCAGGATGGAAGCCAATTTTATTTTATTCCAGATGGCTATGAAGTTTTCCCAGCATCATTTATTGAATAATTCATCTTTTCTCTACTGATTTTTCAGTACCACATTTAACACATAACAAATTCTCAAATATATTAAACCCATTTCTGTACATTTTACTTTGTTTTATTGATCTATACATTACTTATACAAGTATCAGAACCAACTTTTAAATTACTATGTCATTGTAATATGTTTAATATCCTGTAGGACTAACTACCTATTGTCTCAGTGAGTACATTTAAAAAGCAATAAGTTTGTACCTCTTCTTTTCAGAATTTTCCTAAAAACTAGTATGTACAAGTTTATAAGAAAATTAGAATTGGTTTGTGTAGTTTATTTAAAAAATTTCCTAGCGTAGGTATTGAGGAGAATACTAAACATATAAATTTACTGGAGACGAATAAACATAATGATACTGAGTTTCCATATCTAAGAAGAGAAAATGACTTCTACTTATTTAATTCTTCTTGGATTCCCCAGTAGTATTCTAAATTTTTGTTCATTTACATGTTTTATATTCCTTATTAAGTTTGTTCCTAAGTATTTAATCTTTTGGCTATGGGTAATAAATAGGTGCTTTCCTTCAATTATAATTTTCTATCTTGTTTTATTTGTATATAGGAAGGTTATTGTTTTTTCCTAATGTACTCAGCCATCTCACTGAATTTTCTTATTGTTCTAATAGATTTTTCAGGTAACTTACTTGGATTTTTAATGCATATAGCCATATATCTACAAATACTTATTTCATCTTCTATTTTATAACTTTTATACCCCTCATTTCTTTCTCTAATTGTATTACATTAGCTGGACTTCATTAAAGAACAATGTCTTTCTCTTGTTCCTAAAGGTAAAAAAAATAGTTTTTAGATTTTTTAGATGCTCTAAGTGCTGTTGTTTTTTTAGACATGGAACAATAATTATATTTTTATTACATTATGTATATTTTGTGTTAATATATTGCATTGCATTGAGTTCTTATCAAAAATGAGAGAAGAAATACATAAATGCTTTTTCAGCTATAAAGAGATAATTATGTGTGTTTTTTCATTTTATCTATTAATTTGGTAAGTCACAGTATCACATATTTTATTATTGAACTATTTTATATGTATTGAGTCTGTAATTTAACAGCAATCTTTACTGGCTCTAGAATTCTAATCTCTTGTTCTTATTCTGTTCTTGAGGAGTTTTGTCAGGATATTAACTTTGGAAAAAGTTCTCCAAATGATAGAATCTAATAAAATAAAGTGCATATTTTTAACAGTATTTCAAATGGCATAAACTACAATTCAGAACAAGTTAGTCCAGAAGGACAAAAGCACATTTTCATAGATCAAGTTAGCGCTCTATCTAGGAAACAGCAGATGGGGATGCATGGGATAGTTAAATGATTAGGAGATAAAGAAAACTGAAGCAAAGCAGACAAATCTTATCAGTAAAACAAATAGTAGATCTACTTTTTTCCTAGGCATTGATAATCTTGAAGCTAAGTCAAGATACAAAAAGAACCATGTTAGGACTCGAGTTTGAAGAAAGCAACAAAAGTATGTTTTATGTGAGCTAATGAACTCCAGTAAGTTTATAAAACCTTGTTGTGGAAACAAAAGTTAAATGGAACCATCAGTTTTCTTTAAAAAATTCAGTTCTACAAATGATATCTACTAAAATTGTGAAAGAGAGTTATTTCCCTATTTTATAGAACATCATAGCACTTTGTAACACTTGTATTCTGGAATTTTTGGATCTAGTATTCCTAACATAAACCAGCATCATCCTAAAATGACTCCAAAAAATGAAAACTTAAAAACTGGAGAGAGGAAAAGGAGAACATATTTTATTTCTTGGCTTACTTTTTTTTTCATATTCAGAGCATGTAAGTTATGTTTCTTAATAAAATTAAGCTAGATCATCTGACGTAGCAATGGGAGAAGACCATCTACAGGAGGAGGAATCATTGTGAGCTTCCAAGTGCTCAGATTTACCTTCCCCTGGGAATACCTAGCTATCATCCTAATCAGCAGTGCTTAACATTGAGGGGTGTCATTTTCTTTTTTAAAGCTCTATCCAAGGTGACTATGTAAGATTTTGTTTTTATTTCCTAAGCATGAATGTGATAAAGCAGAAGTAATCAAACAAGATTTTAATTAAAACTCAAGGTTAACAAAAGACAAATAAAATTAAGGAATAACACACATCTAGCCGTCCTGATAATCTTTTCCTATTTCACTTAAATTGACTTTTCTACTTTCTAGGAATTAAATACAAAACTGTACAAAGGAAAAGCTATGGGGGCTCCACCAATGTTATAGTAAAGCTGTTTTTACTACCCTCTTTGTTATACTCATCAGAATGCAATTCTCACAATAACCATCAAAATCCTAAGTGATAATACTAAAACTTAGCAATAACCTACATCAGTATCAAGTCCCCATAGAGTTACACCTTAAGCTTAGTGTTTCAGTTATCCCTCCAACCAACTCCCCAAAGCCATCAAAACAAACTCGCTCCATTTTACCTAATGCCAAGAAAAATTTTGTTTTGTTTTGTTTTCCTATTCGCAAGTGTGGCTGTGGGGAATAAAATGCAATGATGTGAAGTGGCAGTTTTTTAAAACAAGCACCGTACTATTTTAAAAAGTCCAAAAAGGACAGTGGGACAGAGAAAAATAAGTCTTGCTTTACTCTTCAGGATTTTGACTGGTATGAGTGAATGAAGAGGAAAGAATTAAGTTATAGAAAGAAATATGTATGGTGGGAGGATGGGCATATTATATATGTTCACTTAAATATTCAACTTATGCTTAATATATGGCATATTTATACTGCTATATAATATAACAGTGTTATACAAATAATATATACATATTTATATTGCTATGTAATAATATTACATTGTTATAACAAAATAACCACAAACTGAGTGGCTTAACCCACAGACATTAATTTCTCACAACTGTGGAGGTTGGGAAGTCCAAGATTAAAAGGTCAACAGAGTTGGTGTCTGGTGAGAACCTTTTTTCTAGTTTGCAGATGGCTGTCTTTTTCCTGTATCCTGTATACAAAGAGAAGACTCATGTCTCTTCTTCTTTTTATAAGGGCACTAATCCCATCATAAGGGCCCCACCCTCATGACCTAATCTAACTGTAATTACCTCTAAATACCATTACATTGGGGATTAGGCCTTCAATGTGTGAATTTGATGGGAACACATTTAGTCCATACCATTTATGAAATACACACACACACATAATTCAACATATTAGGACACTTAAGGAAGAAATCAAAATATGCCATCAATGGCAAGCCCCTGGCTTCACTGACTATCCAATAAAGATCCTCAGCCCTCAGCATATATCCTGAATAAAGCAAAAAAAAAAAAAAAAAAAAGATTTTCCTTGTTCTGAGTGTAGGAACTAAGATGTGAAAAATACTCATTAGCTAACACAAGCTACTGAAAGTGAATTGCCTATGAATAAAACAGACCTGGGGAATTACACCTATCAGAGATACCCCTGGTTCAGATATTTAGGCTAAAACTAATTAAATCTTCATAGCTCAAATATCTCTGACACGAATATTAGTTTATTTGTTTCACTTAACCTCTACAGTGCAGCTACATTATGTTTGCAGAAAGTCTGTGATCTGGTCTTTAGCTATGATCTAGAATAACATGTCCTTGGGAAACAGGTTCTAAGTCCCCCAAAAAAAATAATTTTAAAGAAAATCTTTGAATCACAAATTCACTATAAACTAATGGTTCTGAACTTAAGAACCTTCATGATCTTGAAAGTCCACCAACTGTGCAAGCCTGGGATATCTGTGGGAATCTGCTGGAGAGAGAGAGCAAAATGCACCTCAATTACAAATGAGTCACAGAAGGTTGACATGCCTCTCAGAATTGTCTTCTAGCTCAATTTTTTTAAATCGATTTTATGGAGCAGAAGACAATGTGTAAGTTATGTATGAAACATTAGAGAATAATTTTCTAATAAAAAAGCATAGATGGTAAAAACAAAATTACTTGGTATCCTGTTATATAAGTAAGTACAAAGATAGTAACATGCTTCAAATCTTATATTTGTACATTACCATTATCAAATCTGTGAGATAAGAAGGTGTATTCTCACTCTGATTCCATAGGTGAGTTAATTCGGAGAAGTTATACAAGTTTCCCACACAGTCACACAGCTGTAGTGATGTTGGGATACATACTTCGGTCTTGTGAATCTAAGTCCAGTGTTCTTAGGTATCAATTTCAGCAATGATCAGGGTAAGAAGAAGAAATTATGAAGAGTTAAAACAATTATAGACAACCTGAGGTAATTTTGGAAATAAACGTGAAACCCGGTCTTGTTGAAATCAAGAGAGAAAAGCAATATAGAGAAGGACAAATGAGGTCTTTGATAAATGGGAAATAGGTGTCATAACCTGACAGTCTAAAATAAGAGCTAAAGAAAATAATGGGAACTTTAGCAAAGTTCATACAAGTAGCAAATGAAGAGGGAGATCTTTAGAGTATCATATGTAACTGGTTGTCCATTTTAAATGAATGCTTAAGTCCAACTCAATTAAACTTTAGACTTTACTGCCATTACTTTTCCATATAACACACAAAAAAGAAAGAAATATTCTGAAGAAACCAAAATTAAAAGATAATTGTCAGAATTTGCCCTACCAGTTATGATGGACTAAACTATCCCACCATAAATACCTAGATAAGTGGACAAAATATATGAAACAACTGTTTTCAGAATTGAGAAATAGGCAGTAAAGAATTATAATTCATGAAATTAAAGAGGAAAAATTAGGAAAACCACACAATCACCTCAGCTTTCTATCTGGAGGCTCTTTCCAAACTGTTAACCCAAAGGAATAAATGGAAGCTGAGCTTTTTTCAATAGAAACAGACCCCAAAATACTGATATTCTAAAATTACCAGACAAGAACTACAGAGGAAAAAATTAGTAATTTTTTGGTAATTTGACACATTAAATTGGTAATTTGCCCTTACAGAAAGGGGAAATGAAAGTTTCCAAATAAAAGTACAGAAATAAACTAGCTTAACAAAATGACAATCACAATAGTCACCGGGAAAAAATGAGAAATCTATTATAAATATGAGTAGTCCCAGAAAGAGGAAAGAGGCAGAAAAATATTTGATGAGGAGAGAATCCCCAGATGGGATTCTTTTGTGAGCCCTACAGTAGTTCTTGGCAATGCCCCATGGAAGAAGCAAAAGTCTCAGAAGGCTGTTGCTCCTAGAAAAAAAAAAAAAAAACACCAAATCCCATCATAATCAAATTATTTAAAACTAGTGATAGGTTCCTGGTCAAGATGGTGTAATAAGTAGATGCTGTGTTCACCTCCTCTCATGACCACATCATACTTACATCTAAACTACAGAACAGCCATTATTGGGAGTCACTTGAAGGCTGTCTGAACACAAGTCCTACAACTAGGAACCTACATAAGAGGTTACCTCAAGACTGGTGGGAGAAGCGATGACACAAACCTGGCTGGACCCACAACTGCATGTGGTGGCTGAGAATCAGAAGGGATATCTTAGCTGCAGAGCTCCCCCTGGAGGAGTGAGGGGTCACAGCCCCACAGTGGGCTCCCTAGCCTAGGATTTTAGTGCCAGGAAGAAAAGTCCACACAACTCTGGCTGTGAAAACTAACAAAGATTGTGGCTGAGTGAGACAAAGGGCTGCAAAGATATTCTTCTTAAGTGGCCCTCGCGTGGACTTACTCACTGTCAGACTCACTTGCTCTGAACTCCAGCACTGACGCAGCAGTTTGAAAGGCATCAGGAACATACAGGGAAGAACTGAGTTCTCAAGCTTTAGAGCAAGGACTGAAGGGGCAGCTTTCTCCTAGACTTAAGTGCTGGCAGAATCCATTGTTTCTTCACTGAGTCTTCCCCACTCCCAGTGCAAAGACCCAGATGGCTGATGTATTTGAGTCTCCATCAACCTGGCTGACTCAAGTCACCTCACCCAGGTGATTCCCTGCGACCCTGCTCCTAGCAACTTGTAGGCTCACCCATGCCACCTCCAGTGACTTTTCCATACAAATGGCCTACCTTGGCTTATGCTGCAGAATTTCTCAAAGGTTCAAAAACCCCAAACAAGCAGCATCTGGCCTCAATGTGTCTCATACCTCTTGCTGGGCAGCCCCAAGCCCAGAAATAGCAGCAGCCAGACTCATTTCCCGGCTTAGCCTCTCAAGAAAACTCTAAGCCCAGCACAGGTGGCAGCCACCTGCTAATTGCTTGGTAATTCTTGTCAGGTGGCATAGGCTGGGAAGGGTATACACTGCAGCCAAACTTGGCCTGCAGCACAGCCCCTCCCAGGAGGCTCTGGGGATGGCATTCTCAGTGGTCAGCTGTGACCAAGCTAGAGTACAAGCCGGGGCTGCATCTGAGAACAGCATACCCAAAGGGCAGACTGGGTAAGCACCAGAGCCCTGCTAAAGTGAACCCTGCTCTATAGGGTCAGCCCCTCACCAGCCAGTTCTCACAAGCAACTAGCCTGAGGATCAGTCCTTCCCGCTGACATGCAAATGGCAACTAAGGAACAACTACAACAGGAGGGCATGCACAATCCATACAAGAGACACACTTGGAGCACTCAGCTCAGGTGACCAGGGAAGACTGCACCATTGGGCCCCACAGGACACTTACTACATAAGTTCACTCTACTAAGACCAGGAGACATAACAGCCTTACCTAATGCAGGGAAACAAACACAGGGAAGCTGCCAAAATGTGGAGACAAATAAACATGTCCCAAATGAAAGAACAGAAAAAAGTTCCAGAAAAAGAACCAAACAAAATGGAGAGTTCAAAATGCAGAGTTCAAAACACTGATTATAAGGGTGCTCAATGAACTTAGGTGAAGAGTAGAGGAGCTCAGTGAGAATGTTAACCAAAAGATAAAAAATATAAAAATGGAGATTAAAAAAAAAAAACATAAAAAAGAACCAGTCAGAATTGGAAAATACAATAAATGAAGACTACCATAGGAAAAATCAACAGTAGATTAGATCAAGCAGAGGACTGAATCAGTAATTTAGAAGATAAGGTAGCAGAAAACACCTAATCAAAACAGCAACAAGAAAAAAAGAATCCAAAAAAATGAGAATAGTTTAAGGGGCCTTCACCAAACATACGAAAATTCATATCATAGGAATACCAGAAGGAGAAGAGAGAGAGCAAGAAATTGAAAACCTATTTGAAGAAATAATGAAGTAAAAATTCCCCAACCCAGTGAAGGAAACAGACAGACAAGCTCAGGAAGCACAGAGAATCTCAAATAAGATGAACCCCAAGAGGCCCACACCAAAACACATCATAATTAAAATGCCAAAGCTTAAAAACAGAGAGAATCTTAAAAGCAGCAAAAGAAAAATGTCTGGTTACCTACAAGGGAGCTCCCATAAGACTGCCAGCTGATTTTTCAACAGAAACTTTGCAGGCCAGAAGGGATTGGCATGAAATATTCAAAGTGATAAAAAGCAAGGACCTCCAACCAAGATTACTCTACCCAGCAAAGCTATCATTTAGAATTGAAGGACATATAAAGAGCTTTTCAGACGAGAAAAAGCTAAAGGAGTGCATTACCACCAAGCCAGTATTATAGAAAATGTTGGAAGGACTTCTTTAAGAAGAAGAAGAAAAAAGAAAAAAAGATCAAAAATATGAAAAATAAAATGGCAATATAACTACATATCTATGAACAATTACTTTAAATATAAATGGAGTAAATGTTCCAATCAAAAGATAGGGTGGCTAAATGGATAAAATAAGACTCTTACATATGCTGCCTACAAAAGACTCACTTCAGATCAAAAGACACACACAGACTAAAAGTAAAGCAATGGAATAAGATATTTCATGAAAATGGAAACAAACAAGAGCTGGGGTAGCAATACTTGTACCAGACAAAATAGACTTTAAAATAAAAGCTATAAAGAGACAAAAAAGGACCCAGTAATCCCACTTCTGGGTCTTTATCCACAGAAATCCAAAATACTACTTCCAAAGGACATGTGAATCCATGTGCTCATGTATCATTTATTATTATTTACAACAGCCAACACCTGAATGTCCTCAATGGATGAATGGATAAAAAAGAGGTGGTACATGCATACAATGGAATATTACTAGGCCATAAAAAAGAATGAAATCTTGCAACCTGCAACAACAAGGATGGACATGGAGGGTGTTGTGTTGAGTAGAATAAGTCAGACAGAGAAAGACAAACACCATATAATATCACTTACATGTGGAATCTAAAAAACAAAATAAACAAACATAAAAGAAATAAACTCAAGTTACAGAGAGTATTTTGAGGTTTAGCAGATGGGAGGGAGTTTTAGGAGTGGGTGATAAAGGGTAAGGGATTAAGAAGAACAAACTGGTAGTTACAAAATAGTCAGGGGGTCTACAGCCATGCCACTCTGAACACGCCCGATCTCGTCTGATCTCGAAAGCTAAGCAGGGTCGGGTCTGGTTAGTACTTGGATGAGAAACCACATAAGAATACCATGGGCTGTAGGCTTAAAAAATATAGTCAGGGGCTTATAAAGTATAGCCTAAGGAATATAGTTAATAATATTGTATTAACTGTGGATGGTGTCAGATGGGTACTAGACTTACTGGGCTGATCACTTTGTAAGTTAAATGTCTAATCACTATGTCGCACACTTGAAGCTAATATAATATTGTATGCCAACCATAAAATTAAAAAAATATTTTAAAAACTAGTAATAAAGAGAACAACTTGAAATCAGCCAAAGCAGAAAAAATATTCATTACGTAGCAGGGGAACAAATATATGAATCATAATTCACTTTCATCAGAAACGATATGAGCCAATAAATATTGGAACCACATGTTTACAGAGCTGGGGCTCAGGAGGAATCTATCAACCTAGAATTCTATATCTACTAAAAATATTTTTCAAAAATAAAGGTACAATAAACACATTTTCATAAAATAAAAGATAAAAGAGTTCATTACCAGCAGACTTTCATTACAAGAAATCTTAAAGGATGTTCTTCAGGCTAGAGGAAAATGACACCAGATGGAAGATAGGATCTACACAAGAATGCCAGAAATGACAAATAATAAAGGAGTAAATATAAAGGACTTAAACTTTCTTTTAAAAGACACCTACTTGGCATTATAAAATAAAAATATGTTTTATAGGTTTATAACATTTGTAAGTAAAATATATGACAATAGTAACAAAGATTTGAAGCAGGAAATGGAAGTCAACTGTTGAAAGGCTCTGACATAGTACCAGTAATACAAGCTTAATTTAATATTTGAAATATCAAATCCTGTAATTTACCACATTCACAGAATAAAAGATAAAAATCATATAATCCTTTTAATAGATGCAGAAAAAACATTTGACTAAATCCACACTCATGCATAATTTTTTTTAATCTAAGCAAATTAGAAATAGAAGAAACCTATCTCAGCCTGGTAAAGGATACCTATGAAAAGCCTTCAGGTAAGGTCATCCTTAATAATGAAAGACTGACCACTTTCTTCCAAATTTCAAATCAAGAAAAACATATTAACTCTTCCTATTACCATTTAACATTGTACTAGAGATTCCAGGAATGTTTAATAAGGGAGAGAGAGGGAAAGAAAGAGAATAAAATAAGAGAAATTAAAGATATGTAAATTAGGAAGATATGTAAATTAGAAATTAAAGATATGTAAATTAGAAATAAAATGGTCATTATTCACAGATAATATGATTGTGTACATATGAACCCTAAAAAATATACCAAAAATTTATGATAATCAGTTAATTAAATACAAAAGTCACAAGATTCAGGATCAACATACAACTATTATATTTTTATTTACTAGTAATGAATAATTGGGAAATAAAAGTTTTTAAAATATCATTTACAGTATCATCGAAACACAAGAACTGAGAATGAATGTGAGCAAAAAAAAATGGCATAGATGATAGAGGCTTTGTTCATTCTTCTTGTGATCAAATCAAAGTTGTGACAGAAACAAGGAACAAAGAGCAAGCAAAGTCACCTGGGATCTAGATGAACAGAAGCATAACTAGGGAGAGAAATAAAAAATAAACCTGCAATGGTAGAAGGTAGGAGGGGGCAAAAACATAAGGCTGCCCTGTCCCCATCTGCCGAGTGGGACAGAGGCTGCTGCAGCTGCAGGTGGTAGCTGCAGACTCCTCTTAAAGGGGCCATGTTCGCTACTGGACTTTTGCAGTGACAGGCCTGCTCACTCTGAGCACCAGTGCTAGGTAGGCCACTCAGGGGGCACCAGGGACTTACGGGCAGACACTGAGTTGTCAGAGAAAAGTCAGAGGTATGGCTCTCTCCCAGACAGAAGTATTGGCGGTATCCATTGTTCCCTCTATTAAGCCTCCCCACTCCCAGTGTGCAGACTCAGTGCCGCCATAGCTGAAATGTAATTGAACTAGATAACAGAGGTCACTCCACCCAGAAGATTCCCTGAAACTCTGCTTCCCTAAACTTGGGGCCCCATTCAAGCCACATCCAATTATGTCCTCCAAGTTCGGTGTTCCTTGTTGAGCCAACTCCAAGACTCACACTGGTGGCAGCTAGCCTTGGTTTCTGGTGTGGCCTCTTGAGGCAACTATAAACACAGCATCTGTGGATTGCTTGCTGAATCTTAACAAGTGGTCCTGAAGGGTCACAGGCTGGGATTAAACTTGGCCTGCAGCTGAACCCCTCTCAGGCCTGGACCACTGGACACCTACTACACAAAGCTGTGCTAGTAAGACCGTGAGACTTAGGCACTTTGCTTAGTACATAGAAACAGACACAGAAAGACAGCCAAAATGGGAAGACAAAGAAGCAGAAATTATATGAGAGAACAGAACAGAGATCCAAGAATAATGGAGTCAGGCAATCTAACAGATGCAGAGTTCAAAACACTGGTTATTAAGATGTTCAATGAACTTAGGGGAAGAGTAGATGAACTCAGTGAGAATTTTAACAAAGAGATAAAAAAAATATATATATATATAAATGAAAGTGGAAATTATAAAAGGGAACCAGTCAGAAATGAAGAACACATTATCTGAGATGAAGAGTATATTAGAGGGAATAAACAAAGTGAATTAAGAAGAGGATCGAACCACTGATATAGAAATAATATAGAAATTCCAATGACCAGTAATCAAGACAATATGATATTAACATAAAAATAGACAAACACATAATCTTTAATTGGTAGTGGTTATGCAGGTATAGAGTTTTGTCAAAATGTTTCAAACTAAACATTTAAAGTCAGTGAATTTATTGTATATAACTACATTCAAAAAATTGATTTTAAAAAGATAATTATTATTAATATATGGAGTAAGAAAGAAGGTCAGTGAAATATGTGAGCAAAGGATCACAATGTAACATTTTTAATATCTGATGAAAAGTCAAACAACTAATGAATCACATTTTTGTTAAAAAAAATCATTGGAAGTAGTTTGGTCTATAAAATTGTTATTCTCTGTTGCCTTGATGTGGATTACTAGAACATGAATGCATAAAGACAAAGAGTTGATTTACCTTTCAAGACTTAATAAGTTTCAACTAACCAAAAACTTCAGCGATATCTTGTTTCTGTATAAGCCTGAGATTATAGATTTATTTGTCTTTTGAATGGGAGATGATAAAAAATAAAGGGATTTTTTTAAAGATAAACACTATATTTTTATGTACATAAATTTTAGACTAAAACTCAAAAGCACATAAGTAAACAGAAAACTCTCTGAAAAGTAAATATTTTCCAAATTTTAAAAAAAAATCCTGTCATAAGATTGTCATAAGATTCAACAAATAATGCATTTTCCTTAAACAACACCTAAGGAGATGCCACAGCAACCTAAAATCGCCCTAAAAATGAGAGATGAAATCATCACACTTTTACTGTATTATGTTTTCAAAATAAAATATATAATTTCTGCTTACATTATTTCTAGGTACCAAGAATTATTTTGTGATATGACCAATGTAACTATAACAAAGTTATATAGCTTGGGGAAAGACATTTAAAATTGCTCTAACATGAAAAAATTTTGCACTAAGTAACTGGAGGTGTTTAAAATAGGAATTAGTATTCCTAATTATTATTCCTAATAAGTTCAGATACATACAAAATTATCAAGTTTATGTAGGGTTATAGTAAACATAACAGAAAGTTTCTGGAAAAAGAAAAATTATAAGGGCGTGAATCTCCAAGGAAAGGCAGCATGAGAACTTTAATATATGCATATTATCAACAGCTTTTATCAACCTGTGTCCAATTTAAGAAAACAATGTCCTTAACTCTGCATGCAAAAAAAAAACTCTTACTGAATGAATTATCTGTTTAAAATATAATTAAGGAGGAGGATTCTGGAGAGATGGCAATGGCTACTCCTATATTATCCTAGGCAAAGTAGATCCTTGGTTGCAGTTTTCCAAATGTCCATTTCATTCCATTTCCAATGTCTCTCGTTCAATTTTCAAAGATTTGTGGGAAAGGAGAAAATTTTCAAATACTAATGGGAAAGAGAGAGAAAACTAATGATGAAAGATACAGAAGATTTTTGGAAATGATTAGTATTCTTCCCATAGCTGTTAATTAAGAAGAATGACAAGCATGCTTCCAGGTTTACAAAACCCTGAAAAATATCAATTTTTTTAAAAATAGGAACAGTAGTGTTTACATAAAGCAGATACATTTTTCTACCTTTGTCTTTGGTTTGATTTATATATATTACAGATTATGTTATATATAAACCCTTTAGAAACTTTACTTTTGTAGTTTGTGTTTTATTCTTCACTATCACAAAGCCAAGTAAATAATATTTTTCTTAAAAAGCATTTATGAGTATGTTAATTTCTACCAGCTCTCTAATTTTTGTTGAGAGAAGGGGAGCAGCTGGTCTTGCTCCTGGGAAATTAACAGAAAATATTCATGAACAAAATTCCTAAAGCAATTATTGCTGGCTTTCCTGGCAGTCTAATGGTAGAAATCAATAGCTGTCTTTATGGAATATATCTCCATGGAATAAAGGAGACAAGAAGTGAATGGTGGTCTAGTTTTAGTCCTTTGCTAATCTCCATCTTTGACAGCTGACAGCATTAAAATTGATAACACCTGGTCCAATGGGAAAACATTATTAAATATTTCATTTACCAGTAAATAGTTGTCCTTTGACATCAACAAAATAAGGTGTCCTTATTGGTAATTTTGGTGAGCAGAAGGTGAGAGATTAGCAATTTTTTCATTTATTTATTTAACAAATGTTTATTGAACATCCGTCTCTTGCCAGGCTCTAGGTTGGCTTCTAAGGATCACAAAATGAGGCAAAATGTCTACCAATTCAAGCATACATGCTAGTGGTAGAGACAAGGAAGTAAAACAGAATGTATAATTCATATGAGAATAATGAGTGTCTTGAAAGGGAAATATGAAGTGGTTAGGGGGTGTCTGAAGGGGATCACAGGCACCTACCACAACCTGGGGTGGTTAGGAAGGCTTCCTGGTGACATCGAAGACAAATAGTGAAGGATGAATAGGAAGTACTCAGAAAAATTAGAGTGAAGAGGGAGGCAAAAGGCATCCAAAATAGAGAGAATAGCATATGCAAAGGCCCAAGGACAAGAGAAAATAAGGTTCTTTTGAGGAAATAACAAGAATACTAATCCCTTTCATGTCTAAAAAGTGTAGACATTGGTAAATTTTTCATTGGCAAAATCTTATTAAAGAAAAATAATATAATGTCATTAAATATCTGTTTAAAAACAATGAATTAAAAATTAAAGAACAGATAATGTCATTAAAGATTTCTATAAGAGAAAACTTCTTTAATGTCATAAAAGCAGAAACATTGCAAATATCTATTGACAGAGAACAGACAAATAAAATTATGGCATATTCATACAACAATGAAAGGTATGAATTACAACAATTTGCAACAACGTATAACTTGAAAATAATGTTTAGCAAAAAAAAAGAAAAAGAAAAGCATGTTCTAACAAATTACATAGAGTATAATATATTTTATGTAGTTCAATAATAAATAAAGCTAATTGGTATAATTGGACATATACACACTTATGATAAAACTATATTTTTTGAAATGTAATAAAAATATTAAATTTAAGAATAGCGGTTGCCTTTGCGAAACGGTGATACAGGTGATAAGGAGACATATGGTACAGAGAAGAAAATTAATAGGTAGCTCAAAGTTTTTCTTATTCTAGTTCTTGGATTGAGAAGTAGATTCATAAATGTTTTTATGCAATTATGATTTATAATTAACATATGTAATATGGTATACTTTTATAAATTATATAGATTTTAAAAGATAATAAAAGGAAAAATGTAAAAGAAAATTATTATCCTACTTCTAACCTCATTCACTTGTTCAGAAAATATTTCCAGAACATCAGTACATTTTGTCTGCTAAAGCAGACCCTTCCCCAAATTCCATGACCATAGCTCTCTATAAAATTTTCATTTAATTTGACTTTATAGTAATTTGAATAGGAACAAAGTTCTTAATCACAGATAGGTAGAAATGTCCCAAATATCCATTGACGAAGAATGGACAGATAAAATTGTGGTATATTCATACAACAATTTAGTAAGCCGAATTAAATTTAGTAATATATTTAGAACTTTATTCTTGTAAGCTTCCACAAAATGACTCTCCTTTTACCATTGGCTTCAGTGCTTGGCTTGTATATACCTTTTCTCACTGCACTATCCACACACTCAGCCACAGGTCTATCAAGGGAGAAATTTTTGCTAATCTTTAGTTAAAGGAGTTTCACAGGATTTTGCATACACAAAATATCATAGATCAGTAAAGTATGACATTTATCCAGTTGAATATTTTTAGCATCTATTGAGTCCCAAGCTCTCTTTCTAGGTAATATAGATACAATACTGAATAAGCAAGAGAAGGTCCTGTTCCTGTAGAGCTCACTTTTTGGTCAAGAAACAAATTCATTTTTAAACAGCCTTGAGTATGAAGGTCTGTAGCTCAGAGGAGAAGCACTAGCTAGAGATGAAAATGTGGGAATTGTCCTAAGTTGCAAAAGTCATCACCAAAGAGAAGAAAGAGAGGGTAGGGTGGAAGATAGGAGAACGTGAAAGGAAAAGAGAGAGGAGAGGGGAGAGGAGGACTTGGAAACAGGAGCTCAGTTGAAGGAGGAGCCTGAGAAAAGGGGGCTATATCCAAATGCCTAGTTATGAGTCCCCAGTAGCTGTCTCATATGCATTTAAAAATTAACATGTCCAAAACTTCAATTGATGCAGAATGGCAAGTGATTTAGGAAGAACAGCATAAGAGAAAGTTGCCATAGAAGCAAAGAAAACAAAGTCGTTTCCAAAAGGAAAAAGTGGTCATTCATGTTACATGCCGAGTGAAATTTTAAAGGATAAGGAATTGAATACATAACTGTGCTTTCACAAGTATGATTAGCAAAACCATGATAGGTGAGGAGCACAACGAGTCTGTAGACTAGAGTGTGACTTGAAGTATAGGTTTCAGTGACTACAGTTTTCATTTTAAACCAGGTCTTTTTATATCAAATCCACTCACTATAGCTACACCAGACCATGAAGAACCATATATATCGAGTAAGGAGAGAGAGTTTGAGTCTTTACATCAATGAAGAGCCATTGAGGCATTTGCCAGCAGATGAATTGTCTATTCAAATCTGCACTATCTGTGGTTTAGAAATATCATTCTAACTCCACAGATGAAAGATCTCACTTTTTTATTTATTATATCTACTACGATTTTCATAATATGTTTATTATAACAAATATGTTTTTGCCTTCCTCTTTATCATTTACACTCATTAGATGAGAGCCGAGGGAAAAGTAGTTGACAGGGAGAGAAGAAAGAGAAGGTAGAACTTACCCATGAGTATGTTTCTTCCTAACATACAGACGATAGGATTATCAAAGAGTCAAGCAGGACAAAATCATATTTCCCTTCAAGTATTTAATATAGAAATACTTAAAACCAAAGCAGGGGGTACAGTTGCAGCCACAAGGAAGAAATTATGTAAGGGGATGGGGAGAAGAGAACACTGAAAGCTGACTTTATGTGACATGATGCCTTTAACTCTACACATCAGCTTGTTTCTTTTAAATTAATATCAAATTGGGAAATCAGACCTCACTTTAAAAATTCAAAAATGGAACCAGGCACATATTCATGTTATTAACTTTAGTGAAGGATTTTATTTTAGATGTCTTAAAGTATAAAATTTGGAGGATTTTGAGAATATATTCTTCAGGAAGATCATGACATTTATACTGAATTTTTCTAGCTGAGAAATTTTTCCTCAAAATTGCAGTTAACTTGTGCTTCAGGTATCAGTAGCTAAGCATTCTCTCTCTGGGTCTCAGTAACCCTGGCTGAGAAGTACAGGTTCTTCAAAAATTCTGCTAAGCCATCTGCCAACAGGCTAATGAGTTACATCAGAGAGCAGGTCCTGGAGTGAAAGTATGCCAGAACACCTGTGCTTTACCTGACTGGAGTAAACTCTGAAGTCTACTTATCCAGATGCTGAAAAGAACAGCAAAATCAGGATCAAAATCAAGATTCTAAACAAAAAATTCATGGAATGCTTCACAATATAAGTTAAGATAGACCAGTTAACCTTCACCTTCCTGGTAATAGCATACCTGACAATCCCAACACCAAGCATTGGTTCTCTAGACTCATTTCTGAAGTATGAATTATTCTTACCTCCTTCTTGGTTCCAAAAGATATAGTGAGTGGAAAGAGCACTGGATTTTGAATAAAAAGACCTGGTTTTAAATGAAAACTGTACTCATTGGTTATCTAGCCCTGGACAAATCATTGAACTCCACACAGTATACATTCGCTCATCTATAAAATAAGTATAAAATCACCATACATTTCACAGGACTGCTATGATGGGAAAAAATTTAAGTATCTCAAAATCTAGATAGGGTTTCACTTCTTGTTTAAATGCAAACATCACAAGATACTGTCACTTTTACCTGAACATGAACAAACCATTTTAACTACAAAATCATGGCTTATTAAAAACTCATCAGAGAACTAAGGAACTAAATAAACACAAATGAAACCAAAAAGTAAGTAACAATCCAATGTTTATCAACTAAATGAATGAATGGATAAAATGTGATATATCTATAAAATGGAATATTATTTGGCAATAAAAACAAAGTGCTGGTACATGGTACAACATGCATGAACCTTGAAAATAGTATGCTAGGTTAAAGAAGCTAGTTATAAAGGATCGTATAGTGTATGATTCCCTTTATATTCAATAGTCAGAACAGGTAAATGTACAGAAATGGAAAGCATATTAGTGGTTTCCTAGGGCTGGAGGAGATGGAGAGGGAGAATGGAGGGCTGGGGGATTATAGCTAAGAAGTGTGGAGTTACTTTTCGGGTAATAAAAATGTTCTAAAATTGATTATGGTAGTGGTTGCACAATTCTGTAAATCTACTGAAGCCATTGAATTGTATAGTGTGTGAATTATATTTCAATGAAGCTTTTTCTAAAAAGTCAATTATATTTCTATATACTAGCAAGGAACATTTGGAAAATGGAATTTTAAAAAACAATACCATTTAATAGACGACTGACAATACCAAGCGATGGTGAAGATATAAAGCAGCTAAAATCCTCACACATTGCTGGTAGGGATGTATATTGGTAAAATCACTTTTGGAAACGATTTGGCAGTATCTATTAAAATGTAATAAATACCAACAATTTCATTTCTGTGTGTATAACCAAGGGAGAAGAGTGCTCATGTCCACCAAAAGTCACGTACAAGATTGCTCATAGTGGCTTTACTTATAATAGCAGGAAGTGGAAATAACCCATATGTCCATCAAGAGTAAAATGAATAAGTAATTTGTGACTTATTCATACTTTGAACACTACTTAGCAATTTAAAAGAATGAACTACTAGATGTAACACATTGTAAAACCTGCCAGACAATGTCGAGTAAACAAAATCAGATAAGCATGGGTACAACTGTATGATTCTATTTATAGGAAATTCAAGATTAGGCTAAACCCAATCTGTGGTGATAGAAGTCAGAATTGGGGGCACCTGTGAGTGAAGCTAAGCGTATGACTATCAAGGAGCATAAAGGAGCCTTTTGGAACGCTGCAGATATTTTAAAGTTTGAACTACGTGCTGTGTTGCTGCAGGTTCAAGGTTCCCAAGTAAGGGCACTAAGGCAGTTAGAAGAAAATGCAGGGAGCCCTAGGCAACTGCGACACAGCTCTGTTCCATCAAAGGAACAGACAGCCTCGCAGGGCAGCAGTGCCTTTTATACACAGGTTAAACAACAGTGGCACACTACCAAGAAATGGAAGCCTGCGCATGCGTACTGGACATATGGTTACATAATGGGAGATGTGCTGAGTCACTTCCGCTGGGAAGTTAGCTGCTAAGTCTATCCAGAGGGATCCTGACTACAGCAGTCTTTCTTTCTCCTCACGCTCCACTCCTTCAGGGCTCCTCCCTTACACCTACGCAGGTTTGCCAAGTGATCCCTGCGGGAGGGCAGAGCCCTGTACCCACAGTGCTGTATAAACATGTAAAAATTAAACTGTACTCTTAAGTTCTGTGCACTTATACTTCAAGTTTAAAATGTTTTAAAGAAAAAAGTTATATGATTTAGCACTTAAATATCTTATTACTCTCATCAAAAGAGGTTTATACCATGTTAGAGTCAAATGCCAAGTGGTAGTGGACTGAGGAACAAACATAGAAGTAAAGTGTGTGTGAAAACTAATCTTTCAAGATATCGAACAATGAAAGAGAAGAAAAGATGAACCTGAGGGATAAAACCTAGAGAGAAATTTCTTTTATTGGTTCAGGGAATGAGACAGTGGCACATGCTCAGAAGTTAGAAGAAAGAATGTAATGGAGAGAGATGATGAAAGAACTAGACTTGATAGTTTATCACCACATATAGAAAGTTAGCCTTTTATATTACTCTTGGGTTCAAGTTTCAGCTCAATCACTTACTCCTTATAAGACTTTGCTCGTGCTACTTAACCTGTTCAAGATTAATTCTTCATCCATAAAATGGAAGGAAATAATTTTAACTTTTTATAGTGTTGCTGAGAGTGTGTGTTTATGTTGAGTTCAATAAATATCTATTATACTAATTCAAGGAGATTAGGTAGAGTAGAACTAAAAACACAGAGGAATCGAATTTATGAAATATCAGGAAAAAAGAATGGGCTAAAAAAACAGCTTTAAATAGCATGTGAGTAGAAAAACTAAGTAAACGGCAGATTCTTTACTTTTTCATAGTAAAATTGTCTTTTACCAAAATAGAGCCTATTTCTATGCTTACATAAAGGATCCTCAAACCCTTGAAGACAGAAGACAAAATTGAGATTCTGACTTTATGGTAACATTATATAAAAATAGAAACTCTAGTTTTCATTAATCTTTACTTTCACTATAACCATTTTCTTATACGGGAAATGAAAGGGTTATAATATGGATTCTAAAAAGAAAGAAATGTATGAATGTTAATGTCAATCTGAAATAAAACTATTACAAAAAACAGCTATTTTAAAATATTGGAATTGATGGTATTTACTGGTCTAAGGCTTTTAGCATAAACAAACTACACTGCTAATCTTGTGCGTGGAAACAAAAGTCCTCCATTAAAAAACCAAGAAAGAGATAAGTGAAAATTATACCAAAGAAAAAGACTTGAATGTTCCCATATATTGCAAAAAAACAATTTTTATATTTTAAATAAATAAGTTCACCTTTTCCTGGGTACAACGGGAAAACATCTGGAAGTGTCTTTTTTCAACAAGGCTTTTCTTTCCCAGTTATTTCCATACCCTAAAGGAGAGGGCGGGGTGTGACAAGCTCAGAAATGCAGGTGCAAGTAATTGACTAGGAAAATGTTCTATTGTCATAGAAGCAAAGCACATCAAATTAATGAGGCCCTCAGAGACCCAGGAGGCTAGGCCAATCAGGAGCCTGCCTTGGCATACTTCTGCATATGCTTTGAGCAACCTAGAAGCCCTTTTGTTTGTATCCCAGAGAACCTAAGATTTCCAGGAAAGAGAAATTATCTTCATATTCGTACTGACTGTAAAGTTATGTTTTCAAAGAGCACATGTTTAAACCCCAAAGTCACTATTTGGGCTCCACACCAACCATGGGGGAAAATGATTCAATTAAAAACTTGTTCGGCTTTTTCTTGATGATGTGTGTTATATAAACTATGTTGTTAAAAACGTAAGGAAGCCCCTAATAGTCAGAAAAATAATTATTTAAAAGTTTCTGGAGATTGATCAAAGGGCTTGCAACAAATTTAGAAGCATTTATTCAACAAAATCTTTGGAAACACAATAAGAACAATGTGAAGCTGTGGCATTTATGCCAGGGACTCTAGTCATCTAACAACTCTGCCTTGAGAACTGTTTCAGCAGGCCCAGTGTGATCAGCAGCCAAATGGCAGTTCCCATCTCCCCAGCTCCCTGGAATGGAAGAACTATTCTGGTGGTTTCAGCAGCTAGTGAACATCAACAGGTCTCATTTTCCACAGTTCTGTGCTACCTGTTCTGCCACATCAACTCTCACTATTTAAGATGGAACCAAGCAGAAGAGCTGGTGGAGAGTACAGCGCTGAGCTGTCCCAGTAGGCTTGGCAGCCAAGTGGGAACACCCATTTCCCCCAGCTTCCTAGTACAGAGACCATGTGGCAGCTGGTGAATATTAGCAGTTTCCTTCCTTCCCAGCACTGAGATGCAAAAGATCCATATCAAATAGTGTTCACAGCCATGCAATGGCATTAGTTCTTGAGACTATCAACAGAGAGAGAAATTATAATGACAAAAAAAAATGAAAATTCTGAAATTGAAAGTGTAATAACCAAAGATGAATAATTCACTAGAGGGACACAGCAGTAAATTTGAGATAGCAGGAGAAAGAATCAGCAAACTTGAAGATATATTGATAAAAATTATACAACCTGTAAAACAAAGGAAAAAAGAATAAGGTAAAATGAACAGACTCTCAGAGAAAAGTGGGACACCATTAAGCGCACCAACATATACATAATGAAAATACCAGAAGAAAAGGGGTAAAAACATTCCCAGATAAACACAAACTGAGAGAATCTGTTGCTAGCAGACCCGCCTTATAAGAAATACTAGAGGAAATTTTTTAGACTAAAAGCAAGATTATCAGACAGCAATTTGAATCTACATGAAAAAAAAGTGCCAGTAAAGACAATTCTGCAGGTAATTATAAAGGACAGTTTAATTGTATCTTTCTTCATTTAACTGTATATAATTTTAGGGCCTATAACATGTATAAATGAAATGCGTTTGACGATAACACCACAAAAGAGGTACGCAAAAACAAAGCTGTATTAAAATAAGAAAATGACATCAGATGGTCATTCAAAGCGTTAAGAAATGGAAAGACCCATAAATGGTAAATAAGAAGGTTAATATAACAAACTTTACAAATATATACTTTCCCTCCTTTCTTCTTTCGGCTTCCTTAATTTAGTTGTGGTTCTCCTAAACTACTGAGGAGCAAAGAGCTGTTCTAACACATTCCTGGAATTTAATGACCAAATGGGACAGCCATAGCAGTCACTATATCTGAGAGATGTTAGTATTTATATGTCACATAAAATATATTCATAGGTGTATGTAAAACATAGACATTATATATTTACCCAATTCCTAATTAGCAAGAGTACTCAGCTATAACTACCAGATAATTATGAATGAATAGACATAGAATGACATTTATTTGGTAAGCATTAAAACAAACTGCAACCAGTGTTTGTTACCAACATTACTCATTTTTCATAACATTTTCTTCTGATTTCTTTCCACATATGCATACCATTTAAGGATATAGGATGCTCTCCCATGAAGCAAATAAAAATGGAGAATGCCATTAATTAAATGTCAATTTAAAATGAAGAATGTCATTAGTCCCACCATGTAGGTTTTCTTCTAAGCTCTGTTTTTTGTCACAGTACGCTACTTGTTCCCTATAGTGTAATGAATAATTTTGGCTTTCTTAGCTTTCTCTTAACATTACAGCATAATAATTTGACAGTTGGGCTATTTATGGTTTAGTAAACAACTAAAATATAAACTCTCTAGACTTTCAAAAGTGAGAAAAAAAAATGATACCGCTCAATCTAAAATTCCTTGCCTCTCAGACCTTCTATAACTTGATGGGAATTATACAAAATATATATATGATTGTTAATCTAGCATTTCATGCATCAGGAAATCTTTATACACATTTGACTTACTAGGAATTATTTATGATTTAAAATGATATGATTTAAAAGTTGCATGGCAAGCCAAGGTTAATAGGAAATAGTTTTGAGGAAAGCAATTGTCATTTATTAATTATTGCAATCTAGAGGTGCACAGCGATCCATGCATTAAAACAATAGTGAGAAACATTAAAGTCTTGGTTCTGGTTGTGTATCAAAGTAGTCTTTGCGGGACCTAATCTAGGTCCAGTACCAAGAAGAGAAAATGGCTTTGGTGATGTATTAAATCCTTCAGGTACATATGAGCCATTTGTTAAATTACTGTTAGGAATGTTTTGGAACATCTTCAGAGTACTAAAATCACATGTAACTATATTGCAAAAATCCATCACCCAAGGATCTGTTCTTTGTTAGACTTACTAGCCTTCATTCTCACCATTTCATTAAGGAAAACGACAAAGCCAGGCAGAAAAAGTTGAGAACCATATGATTTCGCTCATAGAATGTAGTATAATTAATAAGATGCTAATAAATAAAATTAGAGGTGAATTCAAGACTTACAAAAAATTTTAAACCAGTATGATAGTTTGGATTCTCAAAAATCTAACCAAATTGGTAGAAAAGGGTAAAAGGGGTCAAATATATAGTGTCGGAAGGAAATTTCACTTTGGGTAATGAACATGCAATGCAATATACAGATGACATATTATCAAATTGTACACTTGAAACCTATACAATTTTATTAACCATTGTCACCCCAATAAATTTAATAAAATGAATAAATAAATAAATAAATGAGAAGAAAAGAAAAAGCCTTCATTTGACAGTAACAGCACAAAGATAGTGGGTAAGAACAAAGCTGTATTGGAGTAAGGAAATGGCACAAGATAGCTGGTGTCTTCTTCTAGAATGTTCCCCTCCTAAATTCACCTAGGATGACCTAAAAACATTCTAGAATATTTCTTGCTTCTTTGCACTTATTGGCATAAATTGCCTTGGATTTTGTGAATCAAAATTTGCTCTGTTTAACCTTTTCTTGAATGGAAATAATCAAGTTTAAACATCTCCCCCTTGGCATAACATACATTTTCAAAAAAAACATACCAGAAAGTGTTAATTAAAGAAAAAGATAATAGTAATAACTGAACTTATACTAAATAGCACTTTTTCTCAAGCCCCTTAAGTGTTTTACTTATATGCTATATATTACATATACTACCTCACTTAATAATCCAAAACAATCATAAAAGATAAGTGACCCTATTTCCTTATTTTTTACATATTAAGAAAGGCCAAGTGACTTACCAAAAGCCATGCAGCTAGTAAGTAGTGGAACCAAATTTCTCAGCTAAGGCTACCTGGCTCCGTAGTCTGTACTCTTACTTTTCTGTGATTCTGGCCCCCAGGAGATATTAGTGTCATACATTTAACTTTTAAATAAAACATGTCTGAAGAACCAAAACAAATACAAAGATAAAATAAAGATATCAAATAGTTAAAGCACAAGAGAAAGAAAACATAAGTAGGAGGAATGGATTTTAGAACTGTACACTATAAAGAATCACAAAAATACATGTAATATAAAAATATATAATTATATAAAATAAATTTATTAGTGTCATACATTTAACTTTTAAATAAAACATGTCTGAAGAACCAAAACAAATACAAAGATAAAATAAAGATATCAAATAGTTAAAGCACAAGAGAAAGAAAACATAAGTAGGGGGAATGGATTTTAGAACTGTACACTATAAAGAATCACAAAAATACATGTAATATAAAAATATATAATTATATAAAATAAATTTTATCCTAATATTAACAAATGATCAAAAAACAAATATTGAAAATGCTTGTCATTAATAGCACTGCTTTTCTTTTTTTTTTAATTTGACTAATGCCCTGAGGTTTTTTTGTCTCTATTGAAATATAATAGACAACTAGTTGCCTGCATTTACATTGTACAATTCAATGAGCTTTCTTTCAATTATAGTTAGCATACAACACACAAGCCTCAGCTGTACAGCATATTGATCAGAGATCCACACAACTTGCGAAGCACTCACTCCACCAAATCTAGCACTCTTCCTCCCCTTCACATATTCATTCCAATATTATTAACCATCTTCCCCATGCTTTACTCTACATCCCTATGTCTGCTCTGTAACCATCCACCTGCACCCCTCTCAATCTCTTTGCCCTCTTCCCCTGCAATCCACCTCCCATCTAGTATCCCTTAAAATATTTTCTGTATCTATGAGTTTATTTCCACTTTTGTTGTTGTTGATTTTGTTCTTTAGATTCCACATGTACATGAAATTATGCAATATTTATCTTTCTCTATCTAATTCATTTCATTCAATGCAATACTCTCTAGGTCCATCAAGGCGATATCTTTTTCTATCCCCTTCCTTTTAGACTGTGTGTGTCTTTTAATCCGAAGTGAGTCTCTG
>NW_006442107.1:26177855-26200783 GCF_000325575.1 Pteropus alecto | reverse complement strand
GTCGAATTTTTTGTGCCAAGTCCTTCTGTCTTGCATAGTTTCTTTTGAGAAATTAGCTGACAGTCTTATGGGTGCTTCTTTGTAGGTAACTAACTGCTTTTCTCTTGGTTTTCTAAGATTCTCTCTTTGTATTTAAACTTTGGCATTTTAATTATGATGTGTCTTGATGTGGGCCTCTCTGGGTTTCTCTTCTTTGGGACTCTCTGAGCTTCCCGGGATTGTATGTCTATATCTTTCCCCAGGTGAGGAAAGTTTTCCAACATTATTTCTTCAAATAGCCCTTCAACGTCTTGTTTTCTTTCAGATATCCCTGTGACATGGATATTTTTACCTTTAATAGAGTCCTATAGGCTCCTTAAATTAGTATTATAGTCTTGGCTTTTTTGCTGCCTTTCTGATTGAGTGTCCTCGGCTTCCCCATCCTCTATATTGGTGGTTTGAGCCTCTTCTTTATCCATTCTGTTTATACCCTCTAATAAACTCTTTATCTCAGATAATGTGTTCTTCATTTCTGACTGGTTCCCTTTTATAATTTCCATTTTTATGTTTATCTCTTTGCTAAAGTTCTCACTGAATTCCTCTACCCTTCCCATAAGTTCACTGAGCATCTTTATAACCAGTGTTTTGAACTCTGTATCTGTTAGATTGCTTGATTCCATTATTCCTGGATCTCTGTTCTATTCTCTCATATGATTTCTGCTTCTTTGTCTTCCTATTTTGGCTGCCTTTCTGTGTCTGTTTCTATGTATTATGCAAAGCCCCTAAGTCTCCCAGTCTTAGTGTGGATTTGTGTAGTAGGTGTCCAGTGGTACAGTCTTGAGAGGGATTCAGCTGCAGGCCAAGATTAGCCCAAGCCTGCGCCCCTCTGGGGCCACCTGTTAAGATTCAGCAAGCAATCCACAGATGCTGTGCTTATAGTTGCCTCAAAAGATCACACCAGATCCCAAGGCCAGCTGCCACCAGTGTCAGTCTTGGCGCTGCTCAACAAGGAGCACCACAAGGAGGATACATCTGGATGTGGCTTGGTGGGGCCATGAGTTGGAGGAGGCGGGGTTTCAGGGAATCCTCTGGGCAGAGTAACCTCTGTTATCCAGTTTGGTCATGTCTCTGCTATGGAGGCACTGAGTCCACACAATGGATACTGCCGGCCTGTCTGTGAGAGAGAGAGCCTCGCTGAGGCCCTCACTCTGACAACTCAATGTCACCCTGTAAGTCCCTGCACAGCCAAACTGGCACTGGTGCTCAGAACGAGCAGGTCTATCATCGTAGAAGTCTTCCTGTGGACACAACGAGCAGTGTCCTTTAAGAGGCATCTGCAGTTGCCGCAGCCTCTGTCCCACTCAGCCGCTGTGCCTGAGCAGCCTCATGTCCTCACCCTGTCCTATTTTCTGCCATTGCAGGATGATTCTCAGATTTCTCCCTAGTCATATGGCTTCCAGACAATTTTTCCTTGCTGTTTGCTCTTTGTTTTTATCACAACTTTGATTTGGTTGCCAGAAGGATGAACAGAGCCTCTTATCATTTGCATCATTTTTTCCCCTCTCCACCACTGCTTTTCTTGAAATAAATTGCCATGTTCACTTTTTTTATTCCCTTATTTAACAAATATTTAGTAAGGTGCAAAATACAGTGCTAAGAATTAGGGAAATAAGGACCCCTGTCCTCACGAAGATTACCTCCAGCATGCAAGTTAATCAAGCAGTGTCTGTAAATGAGGAGGTGTAAGAGGCCACTAGAGTACAAAGCAGAGCACCTGAATTAGGTTCACTGTGGTCAAGTAAGCTTCCTAAAGGAAGCAAAGCACAAGCAAGACCTGAGAAAAAGTTGAGCTGGCCAGGTGCGGAGGAAAAGTTCAGACAAAAGATTTCAGTCTTTGCAAAGGCTTTGTGGCAAGAGTATCGTACACTCAAGAAATAGGAGAAGTGTCCAGTGTCTATAATGGCTGGTTCCTGACACACATGTACTTTTCTACCCTAATCTTTACCATTTTTATTTTCAAGGGAGCATAATGCAGGGAAAGGGCCCCAGGTTTGGAGCCAGATTGGGGTCAAATTAACACTTTGGTTCTGCAATTTATAGTTTGATCTTAGGCAAGTTGCTCACCTTTCCTTAGCTTCAGGCTCACCTAAACTGAACTGTTCTCATTAAAATGTATGCAATTGGATGTGGGAAAATGGCTGGTATAGAAACATCAGTAAATGGCAGATTTTCTTCCTAGTAAATTAGCATATTGACTATCTATGCCTCAAGTTTTTATAAAAATTTGAAGTGTTTCTTTATGCTTCTGGTTTTGAATTCATGAAACTTGCTTTTTAAATTTAATCTACTATTGTTTTTACCAATTGTGTAATTTTGATATGGAACTGAAAGAGATCCTACATAATTGTCTACAGTTTCCTCAAAGTAGTATCTTGATTACTGGCATTTCAGGAAGCACAATTCTTCCCTGTGTAAGATGGTCCTATGCATCACAGGATGTTTTCCAATCCAAATCAGCAACTAGTGAATGCCAATTAATCCCAAGTCATTGGGACAAACAAAAATGCTCCCTGGAGGCTGAATTATTTTTCCCGAGGTCAAAGTTAGCAAGTATTAAGAACAAGACATGATTCTGTGTTTCTTGATTTTTAGTCCAGGTTTTTTCTGATTCTATTAATCCCACATTGTAATATTCCATTATTTTTTTAATTTAATTAATCTTTCAATTTAAAAATTAATTAATTTATTTACCAAGCTGTATGTATTTATTCACTTAAATGCTACATGAAAGGATTTCTAATTTATGGAGTAAGGAAAAGAAAATGGGCCATTTTATTACTCCAGCAAAAGGAGTTCAATGACCCTGGTCAATTTTCTTTTTAGTGCATTCTGTTATAATAAAAGAGTTCTAAAGAAGCAAACAAAAAGTCTGAGAATGTTTAGAGTCTTTTTTTTTTCATCAATAATCAGTATAATACACAATCTCTGCTCCATCTAGGCCAAGTTATTCTTGGAGATAATACTCAATTCAGTGATGCCTCATGGCCTACATGTTGAAAAATTTACTACAAATAACATCACCTCTTAGCTACTGTGCAGACAAATTTTACAGTCTTTAGTTGAATTAACTTTAACAATTCTAGTTCCTGAAGATATGACACTGATTTCTTTCTCCACATGCCGTAAGGCATAGATTTTGAAATTCCTTAGATGCATTATATGTGGCCTATATTTTCAGGAAATATGTCTTCAAGTCTGTATTCGGCATGTAAAATCCACAATCTGTGGCAACAGAGCTTTTATAAACATCTCTGAACTCCTCTGAGTATCCGAATATTATGTGCATGCATTTACTTCTAATCAAACAACCAGACACAGCTGCCTTTCTCCAAATCCCAAAGTCCTTAGGGGCATGAGTATTCATAAGGGTCAGTGAACTACAGAATCTTTGGAGAGTTTAAGAAGACAGAAGGTCAGTGGTAACTTTGAGAATTTAAAAAAGGATATCAAACTGTTGTCTATTTTCCCTGAAGTTTGAAAAAAGAGACATAGTTCAATAACAGAAGGCTGGACAAAAAGAAAGTTGCCTACATTTTGAATCACAACATAAAAGAAAAAGCTACTAAGCCCCATTTGGTAAGTTCTACCGTTACCATAAGAGAGACCTTGTCTTCTGAGATGAGTGATGGATGAAATACCTTACAAGTGACTTTCTAATCTACAACTCCATGAAACTATCCTCAAGAGAAAACAAAATCACGGACTATATTTAGTTCTTGAAGACTGAAGACCTTGGTGACATCAAGGTAATACGCCCTGTTTTTAATACGTATGCAGATAAATGATCTTCTGTATTCCTTTATCTACAGTAGTTTAAACATTTCCGTCTCTCATTTGACCCCAGTTCACTCAGTCCCATTTATATCAAAAGTGGAAGATAGGATGGAATTACTCTTATAGTTGTATTAATCAGTTTCCTTGCAAGTATCATTCCTATTTAATACCCAAATCTAAATAATTGAGAAAACATAGCCCTTACTTCCTTTCCATTAGTGCAATTAACAAAAATAGGATATTCAAAAAATACATTTCGCTTTTATATTTATACCTTATGGGTTCTTTTTTAAATTTGGTTTTAGAGTAAAAAAAAAAAAAAAAAAAAAAAAAAAAAAAAAAAAGGGAGCTGTCAAAAAAACAGTTATGACCAGACAGGCATATTCGAGAAAAATGTGATAGGTCAGGAACAGAGAAATGCTGAGTTTCAGTGGCCTACACAGAGTGTTAAATACCTTTCTAAAGATACATGATCAAAATACCCAAGCACATAATTTTTTAGGATACACACATTTTTAATTTGCCTCACTGGAAAAGAACCCTGAGAGTCAGATAAAGGAAACCTTGGCTAAATCATGCTTCAAGGTTAAAAAAAAATAAAATAAATAAAAATAAAACTAAAAAATAAAAAAAGGACACATTCTACTTCACAAATGTTTTCCCAACAACTTGTAGCACTTCTGAAAACTATTATATCCATTAATCTTTTTATATTCCATACTCAGCTAAACTTCTTTAAAAGCAACTGTCTTATTAGAAGAACATTTTACAATAATTGAAACCACATTACCAAAAGCCCATCATAGCACTTCTCTTTAATATAACCATATCTCAATTAAACATAAAAATCCCTATGGCTTGGCAGCATGCAAAATCTCAATTTTTTTCTGCAAAAAAAAAGTATTGATTTTCTTACTATGGCATATGCAATGCATCACACATCAGAGGGCAATGCTCTCCCAATAACAAGAAAGTTTAAAATTATATTCACAGAGTAATTTGATATCAATTACCATTAAAGAATATCTAGAAGATTCAAGTAATGTCTTTAATTCAGATTAGAC
This sequence comes from Pteropus alecto, assembly GCF_000325575.1. Classification (NCBI taxonomy): domain Eukaryota; kingdom Metazoa; phylum Chordata; class Mammalia; order Chiroptera; family Pteropodidae; genus Pteropus; species Pteropus alecto. The sequence continues at coordinate 26,195,906 of NW_006442107.1, read as the reverse complement.
TATACTTATCTTGCTCCCACCTTCTCTTCTCCTCATTCTCCATTCCTCCTTTTACCTAGATCAAAATAGTTTGATTTTTCATATGTAGTCTCAAATTTTCCCTCATAGGCCACCCTATAGATTTTGTTCTTCATTTTGACACAGTGACCAGAAAAAAAAAAAATGACTTAATTGGCAACTTTAGTCCAGTCCTCTCCTCTCACAAGCTCACTAACAACCCCAAATAAACATAAGAAAAATAGCCAATATTCACTGAGCATATTTCTATTCATCCTGCTCTAAATGCTTCACATATATTAACTCCTCTTATCTTTATAACACTTGTACAAAATAAGTACTAATATTCCTTCCATTTTATGGATGATAAAAATGGATGATAAAATTGAGACACAGAGAGCTTGAGAAACTTACCCAAGGTGAAACGCTAGGATATACAGAACTGGGATTTAAATCCAGGCATAATCTGGAACCAGAAACCATATTTTCAATAATTATTGACTATTAGGTTTTTAAAAAAGTAAAATGCTTGTTTTGCAAACACAGTGTGAAGCCACATAAATGTACAGGGCAAAATAAAACAATGTATTTGCTGCACAAAAGCAACATCAATACAATTTCTTATCTTCTTTTTCCTAGTACATTGTTCTCAGATACAAAATAGCTAATAGGTGAAGTTATTAGAATATGCTTTTATAGACACTTTATTTTTTTAATCAATATATTTATTTTTGGCAACGGAAATTTTATTTTTTTATTTTTTACTTTTTTATTAAATTTATTGGGATGACAATGGTTAATAAATTATACAGGTTTCAAGTGTGCAATTCTATAGTACATCATCTGTATGTTCATCAAATCTTCTGCCACCATATATTTGACCCCCTTTATTCTTATCTACCTCTCCCTTCCCCTCTTTCCTTCTGGTAACCATTAAATTGTTGTCTGTGTCTATGAGTTTTTGTTTGTCTTGTTCGTTTGTTGCTTTCAGTTTTATATACCACATATGAGTGAAATCATATGGTTCTCAACTTTTTCTGTCTGACTTACTTTGTTTAGCATGATAACCTCAAGATCCATCCATGTTGTCACAAATGGCAGTATTTCATCTTTTCTTATGGCTGAGTAATATTCCATTGTATATATGTACATCTTCTTTCTCTAGTCATCTATCGAAGAACACTTCAGTTGTTACCATGTCCCGGCCACCGTGAATAGTGCAACAACAAACACTGGGGAACATATGTCTACGGATAAATGTTTTCAAATTTATAGGGTAGATACCCAGAAGAGGATTGCTTGTCATATGGTAATTCTATTCTTAATTTTTGAGGAACCTCCATACTGTTTTCCATAGTGTCTGTACCAATTTACATTCCCACCAGCAGTGTATGAGGGTTTCTTTTGCCCTACAACCTCTTCAACACTCGTATTGCTTATCTTATTGATAATAGCTAATCTTACAGGTGTGAGATGGTATCTCATTGTGGTCTTGATTTGCATTTCCCTAATAGCTAGTGAAGTTGAGCATCTTTTCATATGTGTAGATACTTCAGAAGACAAGAACTACAACATCAAGATCTTATTAGTACGGACTTAACAAACCTTCCAAATAAGATTCTAAAATTGTTCATGTGTGCTGTAGACTGAATGTTTGTGCCCTCTCCCCCATCCCCCATTCATATGCCGAAACCTAATCTCCAGTGTGATAGTATTAGAAGTTGGGGCCTTTGAGGCGGTAACTAATCACGAGGTTGGGGCCCTCATAAATGGGATTAGTGCCTGTATAAAAAAGAACCCAGAGAGCTCTCTTGCCCTTTCTGCTATGTGAAGATACAAAAGAAGACAACTGACTATAAACGAGAAAGAAGGTCCTCACTAGACATCAAATCTGCCAGCATATTTATCTTGGAATTCCCAGTCCCTAGAACTGTGAGAAATAAATGTCTGTTATATAAACCACCCAATCTATGGCATTTTTATTATAGCAGCCTGAACAGATTTAAAACAGAATACATTATTTTTTTTCTTTTAATGATTTTTATTATTGATGATGACATTCAAAGAAATTTAAAGTAAAGTGGTAAAAAAGAAAATGTCTGATTTATCCTGTCAGTTTTCATGGATTCTTGTGTGCCACATACATTCTAACCTGAAGGTCAAAACAGGTGTAGTTGAGATAATATGAACCAGCTGAGCCTCTGGTTGACTGATTGCCTATAGGAACCAGGCCACACAGCAGGAGGTGAGTGGCAGGCAAGCAAGAGAAGCTTCATCTGTATTTGCAACTGCTCCCCAGTGCTAGCATCACCACCTCAGCTCCACCTCAGATCATCAAGCATTAGTTCTCATAAGAGCACCGGTCTTGGTGCCAAGAAGGTTGGGGACCACTGCTTTATCCCTTTACTCCACTGTTTTTCTTTCTAACACTAACCACCTGCTGGTATGTGTGTCCATATTCTATCTTCTCTTTAAGGAAAATACAGATTTAGAACTCTTTTTGTTCACTGGGACAGTGCCTGGTATTGGTTAAAAGAGTGAATTTTTCCCTCCCTAATTATTACTTTTATTTTAGAAGTCTGGTTTTAAATACACCAAATAATGGTCTTCAAATAATGGTCTAATCTCTAATCTTTAAAACTCAAAACATAAACATCTCTTGATTTTTACAAATTTCATTGTCAAAAGCCAAATGAAAATTAATCTAATAAAAAGGGCAAAGAAACCAACTTCTATTTAAATTTTAGTACAAGAAAAGTTTTCATTGGAATATCGTTGGAAATGAAAATAGCTTTGAAGTTGGAAAATTTTTGTTTAACTATGGCTCTCAAGTTTTTTGTTTTATTTCTTTATCAGTTCAGTTGAACAGATATTTCTTGACAGTCAACCATGAGGTAAGTGCTAGAAGGTCAAAGATGAATAAGACACAATCTATGCCTTAAAAAAATGTAGAGTCTAATAAGAATTACAAAAACAAACAAAAAAAAACAACAAAAAAAGATCATTTATGCTACTTCAGGAGCAGACAAAAGAGAAATTTAGAATAAATGGAACCTTCTTCCTGAAATGTGTAATTCTTGAAACATTCCCAATCTACTTTTCAAAAACTCATAGAAGAGGAATTTCTTCCTGTATCTGGTTGCATGAAACCATGGGTAGAAAAATGCTTCATTATTTAGCAAGGTTGAAATTTTCTTTTGTTTCTGTATATGATCTTTATTATGCATTTTAATGTTCAATTTATTCACTTCAGTTTGGATTAGTTCCATGAATGATGTTGGAAGAGCAGTTCCATTAATGTTCAATTTATTCACTTCAGTTTGGATCAGTTCCATGAATGATGTTAATATTGCAGTAATTTCCATGCTGGGTAATGTATAGGAGAACAGGAAAAGCAAAATAAAAACAATTGAAGGTATAAACACTCTTGCAGATTCAGATGGTTCTCCTTCACTTCCCAAATTTTGTAAATGCTTGCCTAGCACATCCACCATATACTATTCGAGGAGGAAATTTTTAAATTATAGTCTATGAATTTTGCCACTTATTAAGAATTCTAGTAAAAGAAAGAAGATTGACTTTCTGCTACAATTAGGGATTTGACTATTTGTGAATTTCAATTATGCCTTCTACACGTACCTTGAATAGAAAGAAAAGGCAAGATCTGGGAATTCTAGTCCTGGTGGCTAGTATAAACATCTTAGATGAGCCTTTTAACTTTTCTTGGCCTAAGTTTCTTTATCTGGGGAAGAGGGGAAAAAAGAGATTGAAGATAATTTCCATGGTTTTGTCAAGTTCTAAGTTTCCTATGCATGTTATGAATAATTAAAACTCACTATTATCTTTCCAAATAATTTCAGTATAAACCACTACTTGTGGCCTATGAGAAATTTAGTAATTTTCCTTATGTAAACATCATCAGCAATAATATTTGGTGCAAACCACCTTTGTCAAAATGCAAAGCTCACAACGTAACTGAGAAAAAATTTTTAAACATGAAAAATTACCTACCAGAACAAGTTAAATAAGACTACTGATTATCAAAAGACTGGCATAGATGAGTGGTATCCAAACCTACATAGCAACCAGAATCATCAGGAATTTTAAAAAATAATAAAAATAAAACATAGAATCAGAGTATTTCAGCATGAGGCCCAGGATTTTTTTTAAATTTCCTCCTATGACTTTCATATGTAGTCAAGTTTGTGAACCACTGTTATAAACAATAAATGTTATGAGTTCTGAACACTGACGGACCTCTGTGTGCTAAATTAGTTTGGGAAAGGTAATAATAATGTGTATTGTTGAAACCGATTCATAATTTTTCCTTGATCAGCCAGTAATTGTTCAAACAAAATTGACAGTAGTAATTCCTTAGGGAAATGATAATCAGCCAAACTTTTCCTAGAGCAAATGAGCATATATTCCCTCTCAAATCTCATAACAATATCAATTATTACACCTTATGTTTATATAGTGTTTTATGGATTACAATGTTTTCCACATGAATTCTCAGTTGAACCTTAGTTATCACCATTTTAAAAGTCAAGAAATTAAAGCTCAGAGATAATCATTGCAGGATCACACAAATAAGTAGAAACTTGAATTTAAACAAAAGTTATTCTGGCTCCAAACACTTCTTATCTAATCTTGTAAACAGTAAAAATTGTTCTTGACATAAGATACTATTTAAAGCCATGCCACACTAACTTGGTATATTCATATGAATTAAATTTAACTTTATTTAATTTAGGCAGGTAAGAAATTTTTCTTTCTCAAAGATTTGCAAATATTTTTAATTTATATGACTTCTGAATCAGAATCACTCTTACTGCAACAGCTCAAATTAATATTCAGAGTAATTTTAATTCTACTTTTTAAGTCCCATTTAAAAACCTGGAAGAAAGTCTCTGCTAGGTATGACAGTGAGTGGAAATGATTTCCCCTACTAGGAAGCAAGCAAACTTGAATGCAACAGAAGAAAGTGTTATAAATAAAAACAGAAAACCAGGAACTCTAACTACCATCCAAGAGAAAATTCTACAGGGGCATTCTTTAATAAGGGCAGAGTTTGTGAAACAGAGCAGAAGAATACAGACGGTAAGGTCAGCTGACCTGGCTTGAAATGTAGGCTTTAAACGTACTTAACAGTCAGTCAGCTTGGGCAAGTAATCTTACAAATGGAGATATGTAGGATATATCCTATAGTATTAGTTTTTATTGCTGCTGTAACAAATTACCATGGAATTAGTGCCTTAAAATAACACAAATTTATCTTGCCGTTCTGGAGGTCAGAAGTCTGCAGCAGATCTCGTTGAATAAAATCAAGATGTCAGGGCTGTTGCATTCCTTCTGAAAGTTCTAAGAAGAATCCACTTCCTTGGTTATCCCAGCTTCTAGAAATTGGTTGCATTGCTTGGGTTGTGACCACTTCTGTCTTCAAAGCCGGCAATGACTGGCTAAGTCTTTCTCACATCGCATCACTGATTCTGCTGTCTCTGTCCTCCACATTTAAGAATCCTTGTGATTACACTGAGCTCACCTAGACAATCCAGGATAATCTCCCTATTTTAAGGTCAGTAGATTAGCAATCTTTATTCTGTCTTCAACTTTAAGTCTACTTTCCCATGTAATATAGCATATTCATTCACAAATTCCAGGAGATATAAACAATTAAGAGGTAGAGGCAAAGCAGAGAGAAGTCTGAAACAGTCTCTGGTATCCTAGGTTCTTTCTTTGTGCTTTAGACATGTGCTCCCTGGCCCAAAATAATAGATGAGATCTCTAAGGAAACTCCACATAGTGGGGAGCATTCAAGTTATAAGACACTTCCATTTTATATCCCCAGATAGTTCATACATGATAGTCACCAGGGAGCCATGCTTCATAAGTCCATCAATTGGTTTGCTTACGATAAGTAATCCTAAAATAAGAACATCCTCCTGAAGGCATCCATAGACTAGGAATATCCTACTAGAAAAAATTACTAATCTTTTTCACTGGAAGTCCATTTTTTATGTTTCCAAGGAGACTATATTGAGCCACCTGCCATCACTTTTTCTTCCCAGGAGTGTTCCCCTAGTAATCAGGGAAGATAGAGTCACAGGCCAGCCACTTCAATGCCTTCCTCCCCAAAAGCATTATCATGGACTGAGAAATAAATAATTTATATAAAATGCCTCACACTATCTTGCACATAATATATACTCAATAAGTAATAGCTATTATCATTATCGTATCAAGTGAGAATCTGTTAACTTGATTATAATAATCATGGAATAAAATATTTGGCCATGTGTAAGGAAAGACATTTAAGACATGCTCCCTTCTTCCAGATAAAGAGACTCTAGTAGAGATTCTTAAATAATTATAGTGGGCTATAATATATTTAGCCATATACAAAATACAGACTAAAAACATTAAAATTCAAAGAATAAAGCAAATGAGGACTGTTTCACACAGAGGAAGAGGTTGTGGTGGTGGCTGGTGGTGGCAAGCAAAAGAGAAAAGCAGAACGTCAGGTTTGGATGCAGCCCAAGATTAATATTCTACTGGGAGGAGTCTAGAAAGATAAGATTAGTTCATACTGAGCATTTCAGAGACTATTCTGGCCAAGAGCTTTGTTTTTGTTTTTGTTTTGTTTTGTTTTTTAAATTTTTTTAGGCAAGGCAACCCTTGGTTGACCTCACAGATTGCAAGGACCTGGTCAGTTTACAATCCCTTATTTTTTATTTTTTATGCCTACAGCACCTGGTCTTCCTAGGTGGTCTCCCATCCAAGTACTAACCAGGCCCGACCCTGCTTAGCTTCCGAGATTAGACGGGATTGGGCTTGTTCAGGGTAGCATAGCTATAGACCTGGCCAAGAGCTTTGAATGTCAATCTAAATAGCATAGACTTTCTCCCCTAGGGGATTCATTGCATGTTTTTGATTGAAGGATGACATTATGAAATTGGTTGTTATGAAAGTTGGTCACAATGTGGTATTTTGGATGTTTTTATTGTTTGTTTTAGGATACATCTAAGGACTCAGTCACTTTTCCATTTGTCCAAAAGTAAAGTGTAGATGATCTATTCTGTGTGCTGGGTTTTATTGAAAAATATAAGAAATCCTCCAAAGTGTGACAAAGCAGGATTCTTTTAGGACTGTCTTTGAAATCAAAAGGCCTGGGTTTTCATTTCATTCACTAGCAAATAACGAGACAATCTCTCTAAACATTAATTTCCTGGTATGTAAAATAAAAATAATAATACCTATGCTGCATGCTTACTATAAGTATAGAAATAATAAATTACCTAATATCATTTTCAGCACATGTTGTCACACAACAAGTGGCAGTCATTATTTTCCCTTGTACAATAGATAATTCTACTCTCTGAGGCTGTCCAAATTGGCTTCAGTTATATTGCCTCTACTTAATCATAGATAAGTTCAGAGCCTCCAGGAATAAAGTCTTTGTGCTTTTAGAAGATTAGAGCCCTCCCACTCCTCTGGAGTTTAACTTCTGTTCTGAGCAACAAGATGCCAATACCAGCAACTATTTAAATATGGAATAAAAATGGTGATTTACCCATGACATTTTTCCAAACTAGCCTGGTGAACATTTCCCGTGGGAATACTCCCTGCTCTTTCCAGGACTCCAGCTACTTATTCATTGTCTTGCAGTTCATTTCTCTTGAGCAACAGACAAGCTTAGGAAAGTACCTTATAATGTCATGTGTAGCCATCCCAAGTCCAGTATTATTCTAAGTATATTGCAAAACTAGCCTACCTTGAGACTTCTTTATAATTTTCCTAACAATGAGCACATGTATTACTTACCCAAATAATATTAGTTTCTTAGATCCATGACTCTTAGCAGGGAAAAGAAAAGTCAATGAGATAGTGAGACAGGTAAATAATATGCCAAATTCTCAAAAATCAAAAAATGTGAGGAGACATTTATTATTGTTTTCTATGCCCCATTTATTTTCTGGTAGAGAAACAACTCCTTTAATGTATCAATCGTAGTACCAGACCCTTTTGCTCATATGGTTGATTAGAGTTGGAATTTGACCAAAGTCCAGCCAAAGTTCCAACATGGCCATTAGCCTGATGTCTTCATGGCCATATATAGAGCCATAGGTCACTGCCAAATGACTGGTCTGGATCCCTCATTATTCAAATTCCCAGAAAGAGAATCTGACTATCCATTAGCAGGTCAACACAGAGTGGCTTTGGGTCAGGTGTTCATCTCCATCCATTATTGAGCTGAACAGTAAAGTTGCAAAAAGAGCTAGGAGTCACCAAAAAAAAAGAATGCTTTAGAACTGTCATCCCAAAATTGAATGAATAAACAAGATTAAATAAAACATATCTAAATAGAAAGTATAACTAGCATATTTTAGTTAGCAATCGACTGATATCACTTAAAATAAAAGGATGATCAAAGGCCCTTTGATCCTAGGAGCATAGCACAGCAATGGCTATGGATTGCTTGAAAGTAAAGAAACCTATGAATCTCTGTTCCCAGGTACCAGGCTATGTAGGAAGTATTTCCTAAAGGAGTTAGTCTTCCATATAATACTTCCAGTAAAACTTTCCCTGACAAAAATTGCTGGTTTTCCATAAGAATTAAATCCAACATCTCCCATTCCACAAGGTGAAGAAACAGAGGACACACCAGATAGCTAAAGATAGAATATAGAAAGCCACCAGCAAGGACAAGGACGGCCCCCACAGTAAACCCAGAAGCGTTTAACACTATCAAAACCTTGGCTTTAACCCAAAAGGGTCTACAATGAGAACACTAAAGTCCCTACAATTTGCCAAGCAACAATTTTCTATAGGCCAACAGCCAGAGTTTCTGAAGAAATAGATCAAGACATTGTGGAATAGATCCAGAAATCAGGACACAGGCAGACCCCAGAGAATTGAGCCAACAAAACAGCATGTGCTTCATTAAGGATGACTAGCTACTCCTGGCCAGTGGAGAGATGCCAATTTTCCATATGAAAAAAAAAAAAAGATTTTGATGGTCTAAAAAATTCATAGCGTAACCAAAAAAACATGTAGATAGCTATGTCTACTTTGTAAATATTAGTTATAACCCTTCATAAATTGTATGAATCAAGTGAGTCTCATAAAACCCCTTTTGCTAAAAGGTACTACCTTAAGTATTTTAAGCATTGTTGTACCTAATATAACTAAATCTAAGTAGACCTGACCTACAATATCCTTTCTGTATTGGTGTGCATGTAAAAACTGAATAATCCTAACTGGTTCTATCTCTGCTTGAAAAGGTTATATCTCAATAAAGTAGTTTTTAAAAAGAAAAGATAGGCGCATCATCCGGAAAATGTTTTGTCTCTCTTCCTGGTAACTAAAGAACAGTTACTTATAATTTTTTCTAAGGTTGTTTTTCAGCTTGGGTTATTTTAATTAAAAGGAATCATTGCTTATTGCTTTACACGATGCATTTCTATGAAATAAAATATCAGATATGACTTTGAATAGAGACATTTTTAACTACATTGTGTGTAACATTCCTAAGAAACATTAAAGAAAATAAAACTACACTTAGCTGGGGTAGTAACATCAACTTCTTATAAATATGTCCTTTTCAATCTCAGCTTTTGCTGAGGAACTGTTGATTGGCTACATCTACAATCTGTGTATACGTGTGAAGCAGAACATTTACATGAATTGTTTATATATTTTCAGATAAATAACTCCCTAACACCTTTATTACAGTGCATGCCTCCTCTTGCTTGTTTTATTAATAAGCACACTTTATAGAGTGCCTTTCTACAAATGCATGGCTGAGGGATGAGGACACGGGGTAGAAAGATGGCAAGGAGGATATTGCTAATATAAGTTGAATACATAAATACATTAATCACACAGACCACTCTCTATTATTCAGCAGCTGACATAGTATGAGATCAGCTCAGCTGGCTCCCGCTCCTGTCAACTGAACATATATTTATAAAGGACTTACTCTATATCCTGTACTCTGGTGAGAAGCTGCAGAAGAGAAAAAGGGAGAAAAGGAGAAAAAGAAAGGGAGAGGGACAAGAAGAGAAATGTAAGGGGAGGGGGAGGTGGAGGAGGAGAAGGAGATGGAAAGGGCATTGCCTGAGGAATGCTGTTCTGGTCGGGAAAATGCAATGTACATACAGAAAACAACTGAAGATCACTACTCAAGTATTGCTGTGTTCTTCCTTTGACCAATAATTTGTTAGAGAGATTTATTGTCTATCATTACTGCTACCACAAAGCATTTAAGACAATTGAGACTCAAATGAGCTTGTCGTTTTTCTTCTATTTAATAGATCTGGGAAGAGTCTTCATAGGGGAGGAAGGGAAGAGGGTAAAACTATTGACAGAAAGAAAGTATGAGGTGACCTACAAATGTCATTTTCTGTGTCATAACATTTTCATATTAGCATGGAAAACCAAATAATAGCTTTATTGGGCACTATAACATATTAAAACATTGTATGTGAAATGTGGTATAGCTATATAGATGTTCTACATATACAAAAGTCTCTTTTCAAGATCTAAATGTTCTTTAAGAATCAGACTGAGTTACATATTTAGAATATAATAAAAGCACAAGGTCCTTTGTATTAGGCAGACCTTGATTTGAATACTCTTTTTTTTTCTTATGATTCACATAATCAAGGGCAGATAATTTAACTTTTCTGAGCCTTAATTTCCTCTTCTGTCAAACAAGGATAACTACAGCTGTTTTAAAGGAAATAATGAAGATTTAAATAAATGATACGAATAATTTCACCTTATACAGTGCCAAGTACATAGCAAGTAATTGATAAATGCCACTTTTCCTTCCCTCTAAGTAGAGAAGTAAGCAAACATATGTTCTAAAGTTTAAAAAGAGAAATATTCAAAACTAGAATTGTACATTATACAAAATTAAGAAGAGAACACAACTGTATTTAATTTAAAATATCACCCTGGCTTTGCTGCATATACTGCGAGGATGAAGACCAATCTTAGCAATCAGACTGTCGACATTCCAGAAAATGTGGACCTCTCTCTGAAGGGAGGCTCAGTTACTGTGAAGGGCCCCAGAGGCACCCTGTGGAGAGACTTCAGTCACATCAGTGTAGAATTCAGTCTCATTGAAAAGAAAAAGGAGAGGCTCCAGATTGACAAATAGTGGAGAAACAGAAAGGAAGTGGCTACTGTTCGCACTATCCATAGTTGTGTACAGAACATGATCAAGGGAACATGATTGAGGATATTACACTGGGCTTCCATTACAAGATGAGGTCTGTGTATGCTCACTTCCCCATCAACATCATTTTTCAAGAGAATGGTTCTCTTGTTGAAATTCGAAAGTTCTTGGGTGAGAAATACATCTGCAGGGTTTGGATGAGGTCAGGTGTTGCCTGTTCAGTATCTCAAACCCAGAAAGATGAGTTAATTCTTGAAGGAAATGACATTGAACATGTATCAAAATCAGCTGCTTTTGATTCAACATGTTGCAACAGCTAAAAACAAGGATATCAGAAAAAATTTGGATGATATTTGTTTCTGAAAAAAGGAACAGTTCAGTAGGCTGATGAATAAGGTCAAAGTTGTCCAGCTATAGAAATGCCAAGATGTCAGATGATTCCTCAGACTTACCTGTGATATTTTAAAGACACAATAAAAAATAAAAATAAAAAATAAAATATCACCCTGAAGCAGGCATTTACTTAAGTGAACATTTGTAGGGTGCTCCCTCACTCATTGTAGATGTATGGTACTTAGCATAGACCTCTATTAGAGTACTCATCTTTTTATAGTTAATTGTGTTCATGACTGTCTCCTCCATCCTACAATGAGTTCTGTGAGGTCGACATTCAAATCCTATATATAACCTCACATTTTTAAATGACTGTATGCACATGTGAATGACCAATTGCTTAAAGATGAACTGATAGGAATTCTGAAACCATCCCTGTATAAATAAAATGCACTGCTATATAGCAAAGGAGTGCCTATGAACTTACTGTCTAACCTAAAAAATTAAATAAAGTCTAAGTAAAAAATAAAGACATTTCAAATATAAGAAAATAGTTGTGTTGAACTATTAAGTGGGAAAAAAACCAATTTTGTGTATATGGAATAATAACTATGTTAAATTTTTTAACTACATACCAAAAAGAAAGAAAGAAACAGAAGGAAATACAACATACAATGGCCAAGATCAATAATTGGCTTTTAAAGGACACTTTAAATGTTCATCTTATTTGATCTCTCTCTCTCCCTCTCTCAATTTGACCCTGAGGTTTTCTTCTCATGGTACTCATTTTTCCTAAACAATTTTCTTTATTCATTTATTCAATCACTCAATCAACATGTATTGCTTAAGTATCTCCCATGTGCCAAGCATCCTGCTAGACACTGGGTACATTGAAGGGAATGATAAGAGCATAGTACCTGCCCTCAGTGATCTTGCTGGGAGGACAAGCATTTAAGGAGATGATTGCTGAGGGTCAAGAGACTCAGGACATGGTGCCTCCTACTTGAGTAAGAGGGAAAAGCCCCTTGTCGGAAGTAACATTAAGCTGAAACACAAAGTATAAGGAGTTACCCTTGAGAAGAATAGATGAGGTAGAAATTAGTGGGGGCTGGGAGGACATTTCATTGACTTCAATTCCCGTTTATGAACTAATGTCTCTAAGATTTGCATTTCTAGCTCAGAAAATTTTCATTACTTTCAAGCTAATATATGGCCTTCAACCACTTTACAGTCAACATGTCCAAACTGAAATCCTTTGTCTCCATTTCTTCCTCTACATTCAAAAAGGAACAGGGCACACTTACTCTATATTTCCATTCCTTCCAATCACGCAAGCCAGAAATCTCACATTATTCTATATGTCTCTCCCTCATTTTCAGTATCCCATGAGTCACTAAGTGCTACTCTAACACTTAATCTCTTGAAATTCTCCATCCTTATCACCCCCACAATTACAGCTTTAATCCAGGTCCTCATCATCTCCTGAAAGAACTATCAAAATAATTGCCTTATGCCCTTAATTGGTTTCCCTGCTTCCAATTTCACCCAACTTTCAATTCATTTCTCATATTTCCTGCAGAGTATTATTTTAAAAATGCAAATCTGGTCATATTCCTCCATAACTCCTTTGATAGCTCCCCACTGCTCACAGATAAAAATCTAGATTCCACACAGCTTTAACACCCTTCATCATCTGGCCTCTGCTCACTTCTCCATTTTAACCTACCACTTTACACTCCTTCTTTACACTTTAGTATCCCAGTACACCAGATGATAATTCAACTTCTAAAGAATCTGGATAAAGTTCCTAAAATGCTCCTTCTGCCTGGAGTGTACTGTCTGCCTTCTTCCAATTTCTACCCAGCAAAATCTCCTCCTTCAAAAAAAGCTTAATATCTCCTCTTCCATAAATCATTTCTGAGTTTCCAATCTTGAATTTAGTGTTATTTCCTGTATATTCCCTTTGTATCAACATTCATCATAAAACAACTGTCCCCTCACAACTACCCTTATCCAATATTTGGCTAGTTAACTCCTCTTCAAATCTTCAGATGCCTTCAAACATCACTTCCTAAGAAAGATCTGAGACCCTTGACTAGGTCAGACCTTTTTTTATAAACTATCTTAGAACTGTGTTTTTATTTCTTCCCAGAACTTTTCTTGGTTGGCAATTGTATATATTCATTAGTGATTTCTTTGCCCACTAGACTATTATATAGTGGCAGGCCCTAGGTCTATTTTTCTAATAACTTATTTGATAACATACCATTACACTTAATCCCACAACAACCCTAAGTTATTATTATTAATTCCATATTTATAGGTAGGTAAATTGAGGTTTTGAGAGTTCATGTAACTTTCCCAAAATCAAACAGATATTGGGTCAGGATTAACTCTAAGACTGTCTGCTTTGAGGTCCAAGCTTTAAAAATCACCAAATTATTAAAAATTATTTAAAAATAAATTTTTTAGTAATTTATTAAATAAATTATCTTTTTCATCAATTATATTTACTTCATAAGCCTAGAGGTGAATTTTGTTATCTGTTCTATATATTTTTTTATTTTCCAAATTGTCAGTAATGGTACTTTATCAATTTATGACAGAAAAAGTAAAAGTTTAGCTAAAAGAACATTTTAGGTCAACTAAATTTTATATAAAGATTTTAAAGTGTGCTTTTCTCTGTACCAAAGATGTTCAAAGAATAGAGATAAAGTAAGGTTAACATAAATTATGAGATAGAATAACACTTCACACCTATTAAAATGGCTCTTATAAAAAAATACATAAAATAACAAGTGTTAATGAAGATGTGGGGAAGTTGGAATCCTTGTTGACTGATGAGAATGTAAAATGGTTCAGCTGCTGTGGAAAACAGCATGGCAGTTCCTCAAAAATTAAACATAACCTCTACTCCTACGTATATAACCAAAAGAATTGAGAGTAGGGACCTGAATATATATTTGTACACCAGGGTTCATAGCAACATTATTCACAATAGCCAAAGATGAAAACAATCCAGTGTCCATCAACAAATGAACAGATAAATGTGGTGTGTACATACAGTGGAATATTAAAAAAGAATAAAATTCTGATTCATGCCACAACATGGATGAACCTTAAAAACATTATGCTAAATGAAATAAGCCAGACACAAAAGGACAAATATTGTGCAATTCCACTTATATCAGATACCTAGAATAGTCAAATTCATAGAGACAGAAAATAGAATAGTGTTTACCAGGGGCTCAGGAGAGGGGAATGGGGGTTATTGTTTAATGGGTACAGTTTTAGTTTGAAATGATGAAAAAGTTCTGGAAATTGATAGCAGTGATGGTTGTACAACATTGTAAATGTACTTAATGCCACTAAACTGTACACTTAAAAATGATTAATATGGTAAATTTTATGTTATGTATATTAGCCACAATTTGTTTTAAAAAAAAATAGAATAAGAAGCTAATTTGGCAATACTTCCAAAGGAAGAAGCGAGACAGATGTATTGTCAGAGACCTGGGAGAAATTTCTGCCAGAAAAAAGTAACTAGGAAGGAAAGAATATGTGGCAGACTGTGTCAATGCCTGCTCATATTCCCCTGGCACCACCTCCTACTTTGAAGACTGCTTAGGAACACCTGCATCTCCTTGCCTGCAAGTTTTTGCCAGACATGGGAGCATGTTCTACCTATGCAGGGGCAAGCTGTAAGAGAGTTAAGGCCTCAGGAAATAGCCCTCAGCCACTTCCGGATGGGGATTATACTTCAGCTTCCTTGTCCCTCTGTGAGGTTAACTCTGAGGCATATTCTACATGTATCTCAGAGATTCCCAGTCAGATTGGGCTGCAGCCACACACTGCAGTAACTTAATTGATAACACTCTTGACTTCCTTCTCTTCTCTGTCTCCCTTTCTCATTCCTCTAGTGTCTGGAATCATCTCCCAAATAAACTGATTATACTCAAGTCCTTGTCTTAGGGTCTCCTAGAAGAATCCAAACTAAGACACAATAAAAATTAAGGCTCCAATGAAAGCGCCCCTGCAAATGGTACAGATAGGGAAAATACTATGAGAAAAAATATATATATTCATTTTAACATCCAAAGAGCCCAGAGTTGGAGAAAAATTAAACAATAATTTGTGCATGTACATAAACTGACTCCTAATACTTTGCCTCTACGTTTAAATAAACAACATACCAAGTCATGAAACTATGAAGAGTACTTTGGCATATCTTTATTTAATAAATAGATAACTAGCTTATTCTAATGCTGAGTTTATAATTCTACTGATGTACCTTTAAAGAAAATTTCTTCTTTTTATGGATTCTTTTGCAAATACCTGTGTAATGATATGTAGTTTTCTTTAAAACTCACCTTACTCTATATGCTAAATGTAAAATCTATAGCCTGTTTTGAACTGAAAGCTTACTGAGTAATATCAAGTACTAACAATATGTTTGCTATTAGCCCTGCATACCCCTTCTGTCAGAGAATAAAGCTATACTGAGAAAAGCTTCAGTTAAATGGTGTTTAAAAGAAAAATATCATTGTAATAAAAGCTTTAACAGGCCTCCAAGCTTCAGATTAGTAATCAATCCTCACTGCCTATTAAGTCATTTCAGTGTCACTACTGGAGAAGGGATATATATAGGTAATTATCTCCTCTGGTCTGCAATTGAAGTCCCAGTATCCAACCACTTCTCATTTACCACTGAATCCCCGAAGTCAACATTGATCCAGGGGGAAAAGTAACAACTGAATGTGTTGCTTTAAATGAGGACTAATGTTTTTTTCACTTTTCCCCATCATCCCATTCCCCACTCTCCCTGGTAAAAATTAATCACTTCTGACAGTCCCCCTGTGAAGTATACAGGGGAGGTGGCATCTCCATTGGACAAGGGAATTAACCAACTACTGAAGAGCCAAAGGGGAATGGAACCAGAACAACTGACTCACACATCACAGCTTGAACCACTAGACCGAGCTTCCGCCCTGAGAGGAAGATGAATCAGTCTACAGTGATTCATCCCACCAAGGAAAATGTGTTTTCCCTGGGACAAAGAAGTTTTTTTTTTTTTTTAAGACTTTTTTTTAAAGGAGAAGTTCATTTAAATGTAATAATACAGAAAATGTAAAAGTTAATGAAAAGAACAGCCTGTTTAAATTCAATAGCCATGTAGACTTTTCAATTACGACATACAAATATGTACTGTCATGTGACCTGAAAAAGCAATAAAGTGTAAACATTGTTTATGGAAATGTCTAAAAGCAACTATTAAGATTTCAAAAAGTAGGGGAATGTGCCCTTACATATTTAAATCAGATAAACTAAACTCTAAAAACATTTTAACTTTAAAAATCAAGGCCATTATTAAAAAGTAGGGGAATGTGCACTTACATATTTAAATCAGATAAACTAAACTCTAAAAACATTTTAACTTTAAAAATCAAGGCCATTATTAAAGAAGGCTCTTTAAAGGAATAATTTTAACCTCTGGCAAAACCACAAAAGAAGAGAATTTTTAATATAAACAAATTTGGTACAAATGACTGGTTGAATTTGTACATTAATTTAATGAAAATAATTATAGCTGCCATTTATCGAATGCTTACTATATGTCATCTCTAATTTCATAACAACTCTCAAAATAAATATTATCTACATTTTGCTGAGGCAGGATCAGAGGTTGGAGAAAGTTCAGTGACTTGCCCAGGTGAAGTAAGTTTCTGTTCAGAAATTCAAATTTAAGCTATTCTGGTTCAAAAAATATCCTGACAACTCTTCATTATATAATTCTGTGTGTGTGTGTGTGTGTGTGTGTGTGTCTCCCCCTCTCTCCCTCCCTCCTTCATACACATACACACATCCCACAGTCACACACAACTAGTTATTAGAATCACGAGTTTTTGTAGCAAACTTGTTACTATTCCCACTCAGTTCATTCAAATGCTGCCTGTATTACTGTACAGTAGACTTAAATAGGTTGTTTAAAGTATTTCATTACAAGATTAAGAAGCAACCAAGCCTAAAAGAAGTGAATCTGAGATCACCATACACATCCCTAAATTGAAGCTGCCAGTCTTAGCTTTGGTCACTCAAGGAACCAGACACATTTATACCTTTAGATTTGAAGTTCTGATTGTTAATTTGTATTAAGTATTTTAATAGTGGTTTTCATACAAGCCAAAGTATAGAGGCTTTACCACACTTCTCTGATGTAAGAATTAGTATCCATTAACTTTTATAAAGCCTTTTATACAAACAAGCCTGGCATACTTAAGACATTCACCAGGATCGTCAGGCTCATGTGATGGTGTAGCCATTCAGTTTGGTAGAATAAGTAAGATTATATTATATAGTAAATGCCATATGCTACTACAATTATTATTAGTTATTATTGTTGTTGTTGTTGTAATAATAAATACTAACACTTAATTCTCTCAAGAACCCTCTAGTATCACTACTGTTATTATCATTCATGTGTTATAAATGGAATGTGTTCATGATGTAGACATTGTGCCTTGGAAAGAATAAGTAACTCA
>NW_006442107.1:26138223-26177807 GCF_000325575.1 Pteropus alecto | reverse complement strand
CTTGACTTACTGCTTCCCAAATTCCATAGAGGTCTACAAGATACTATCACACCTTTCCAATCCTTGAGGCCAAGCTTAATCATTCAACCTCAAAACTGCAAGTTATGCATGTTATAATATACTGACTATTGTACTTCTACAGTTCATGCAAAGAAGCATTCACTAATTATTATCAACTTCAAATGCACTTCAAGTCTGTAGTTATTGAGCCAAGAACTACCACTGTCCATACCTGGGCTGCCAGAGGCAGCTATTAGTGCAAACAGCTACATTCAGAGGTGGCTCTGGGAGCTGTCCATGTTGTTCCCTGAAAACTCCTGGCTTGAGTTTGCTTTTCTATATTTCCACTCAGTTTTTGCCTGCTAACCAAACCGCAGACTTCCTTGTCTGTAGATCCTGCTTCTAAACAATCCTTTATTTATCGTCAGTCCTATGACAATCTTGCTCTTTCCAGCTCTCTGCCTGCTGATCATGCATATTGTTTAAGCCCTGCCTGTGTTGCCATGATCCCACCACCATAGCTTCATTTTCTGCTTGGATTCTTGAAAAATCAGCATACCAGTGTCTTGTCTAAGGTACTCTATAAGAAAAAAATATATAAATAAGATTACACAGTAAAGAGTAGTGATGTTAGGATTGTCCTTTTCATTTATTGCTCCTTACATTGCTTAGGAATATGGAGGTTCCCCTCTTATAACTACCAAGCCCCAAGCCAAGAGTTACTTAAAAGTTCTTATAGGAAAAGGAGTCAAGGATGATAAGAGAAGAACTGGCATAGGAGGCACAAATGGAATTGACTTGAATTGGTGTGGGAAGCAAGAGATAATAGAGAAGATCCTGTGGGAAGTTAAGTCCAATCATGTTACTTGTCTTCCAGTAGATATTTAAAGCTAATCTTCAGGTCTTAATGAAAAAAAAAGAAAGAAAGAAACCAACACACAAAAGGCGAAAATAATTTATAAGTAAATTGTCACAAAAGAAAATAAAAATCTAAATTTTTATCTTTGTTCAACATATCTATTTGTAGCTATATCACCTTTGCAAACATAAATTTCCAGGCCTAATTTATTAATGGAATGCTATCTCTCATTAATTTAAAGTGTCTGATATATAAATAACTTTCACAAACTAATTCGAACTAGCAATGTATGACGCTAGTCTCAGAGATAGTGTGAAATTTGCTTTAAAAATTGCTTCTGGCTGTCCAATAATTATACACTGTGACATTGCAGCAATATTCTTACTTGGCCTTCATCTTAAATTAGAAAATGTTAAGCCAGTAAAAAAAAAAAATGATGTACCAGCATGATATCATCCCAGCAAATGCATAAATATATTTATATTTATTTAACTACTTGCCCCCTTGATAGCCAGGTATTTATAGGCTTAAATTATTTTGATGATATCACTGTGGGAATCATCCCATGGTCATTCTTCTCATTACATAATAATTTAATCTAGGTATATAGTGGGGTGTTTTGTTGCAGACGGGTTTATTTTAATGATCGCGGTTCAACACTAATAATTTGCATTTTGACAAAAGTTAGGTACTAAGAGCAAATAAATAACATGCATCTTCTTTTTAGCAAAAGTATAAATATAAAAATTAGTGCAAGACACTTCAAGCTTTTAATATAAAATCTAAGAAGCTTGAGGAACTTTTTGAAGAAAATGGGAATTTACGCTTCAGGAAAATATTTCATCACCTGAATCTCAAGGACAATAGGCTAGCTCTTTGTTTTAATGTTCTGTCGTTTGGATGCCAAACTTAAGTGAGGGAGTATATTGCCCTCACCTTTTTTGTGTTTCCTGTAGGGGGCCAGAGGCATAGGAATGCTGTCTTCCACCACTAACACCCCCCTTTCCTTCTGGGATACACTTGCGGAATCTTTCTGTGGAAGTTCCGTAAGAGTCATCTAGTGTAACTTTTTATTTCACAGATGTGAAGAAAAGGCCCAGACATACCAAAGGACTTTTCATAGGTTACACAGGCAAAAATAGAGCCTAACACATCTGACTACAAATAAAATGTTCTTCACACCAAACTGTACTGCTCAGTATAGAATTTGAATTTCCAGCTATCTTTTAAACAAGGCTAACCATTGTTATGTAGATCTGGCAAAAAGAATTCTACAATAATTATGTGTGAACTAATCACTGAATGTTGTATCTGAACATGGACTGAGATACTTGGTTTTCTTTCTTGGTTTCCACTAAAAAGGAATAGAATTTTTTTATAATTCTATTCCTATTTGTATTATTTTTCAAATATATTCTACTCCTTAACTCCATCCGGAACCTAGAAATCTAAGCAACCTTTACTTTATCAGAAAGCTAAGTGATTGTACAATTTTGATTATGTAAGGAAGAAGAATCTATGATCCTTAGGCCACAAACCCCTAATTCTAAGCTCATAAATATCAGTATCTCAGCTACATTTTATTAAATTTGCTAACTTATCTCTTTTAAACTGTACTCTGAGTTCTCACCAAAAACTCTTCCTTTTTAAATGCCAAAACAGAATTTCACAAAAATGTATTTAATAGTGTGCCTAACAGTGTTTAGAGCCGAAAAGATTAAATGCAATACAATTGGCATAAATATTATACCAGTTTCAGGTGTAGAAAATAATAATTTGACATATGTATATATTGTGAAATAATCACCTCAATAAACCTGGTTACCATCCATCACCACACAGTTACAATTATTTTCTTGTGTTGGAAACTTTTAAGATCTACTCTACTCTCTTAGCAACTTTCAACTATGCAATACGGTATTATTAACTATAATCACTATGCTGTGCACTACATCTCCAGGGCTTATTTTTGTAACTGAAAGTTTACCTTTGACCACTTTGACCCATTTCACCCAACCCCTACCCTCAGCCTCTGACAACCATCAATCTATATCTATGAGTTTCGTGTTTTGGTTTTTTGTGTTTGTTTGTTTTTTTCTAATTCCTCAAATAGATAAAATCATACAGTATTCGTGTTTCTTTGACTTATTTCACTTAGCATAATACCCTCAATGTCCATTCACAATGTTGCAAATGCTGCCCTAATTTTTATGCAAAGAAACACAGAAGGATAATTTGAGAGGCATACATTTCAAAAAAATCTCATATGATACTTTAAAAACATAAGTATAACATTATACAGAACTTACAAGGAAAATTCTAGGAGATGAAAGTGGAAAATTAACAAAAGTAAGTGACAAGGAATCCAGAAAAGAAGAAATAGGCGATTATATTATAAAAACTAATTATCAAACATTAGGGGGAAATTGGACATCATCATTTTATTGTCATAAAGATACTTGGCCGTTTTTGTTCAATTATTACCAGACGTAACTGTGTATGTATTACTACCCTGTAACATTATTTTTTAAAAAATTCTACTGCCTAGTTTGAGACAAGGAAATTACTCAAAAGAGCAGAAATTGGGGCAAGAAATGAACTGAATTGGTGCACACTCAAGAAGATACCATGATCTAGCCAATGCATTGTGCAGTAAAACGATGATTCCCAGGTAATAAACTCTTTCCATAAGGAAAGAATTCCCCTAGTTGCCATGCATGTGACTCTGTTACTTCCTGGAGAATTCCAAGATGTCTAACCCAAATTCAGGAGCTCCAAGCAGAAAAGGGACACAATGTACTAAGCTGTAAACAGATCAAAGGCAAGGACCAAGAAACTCAAGCAAGGCCAAGAGAAGTAAGCAAATAGTGTAAACAAGGTAAGAAGAAATCCGAAGGCCAAAGATTTGGAGGATATGATCAGGATCCCAGGATAGGATATCAGATGGCAGAAAATAGTGACCCAAGCAGAAATCCTTCACATGGTATGTAAGATTCTTCATAACCTGACCCTCATTTTCCTTTCCACCCTCATACCTCAGTAATACTCATGTTGTCACAGTTCTGTGCCTCTGCTTTGAACTCTCTTTCTTAATTTATCCACTCAGAAATTTTAACTCTTCTTCAGGACAGAATTCAACACCATCCCCACAAATAAATTGGCTTCAAATGTTCTCTGAAGACTTGGGGACACCATCTTAATATTCCCAATGAATTTTATGCATACCACCATTATAACATGTATTATATTACAGTTTAACTGGTCATATGCCAGTGACTCTATTAGCCAAAATCTCCTTGAGAGCAGACACTGCCTCTTAATCATTGATTTTCCAAAAATATCTAGTGCACAGTGCCTGATGCACCACAAGCTCTCAAATATTTGAATAAATGAATACTTCTATGGTAACACATATGTTCTCATATAATCATTTATATTCTGCCTTTTACTTAATAATAGGCACTACATATTCATTCTTTTCCCCTACCACTTAGCTCAAGTTCTGGCAAAGGACACGTGCCCGATAAATATTTAACAAATTACTAAATGAGTAAAAAGCTCTTCTCTTTCAAGTATTTATATAGACCAAGTTTAAGAAGAAGTATACAGATAAGAGTCTCAAAATGTGCTTTGAATATTGGAGTAGCAATAGCAGTATGAGACATAGCAACTTACTAGCTGCGTCTCCTCAGTCAAGTGATTTAATCTCTCTATGCCTCAGTTAGTTTCATTAGCTATAAACTGGGGATAATAGTACCTAGTGTTATTAATAGTAATAGCATTGTTGTAAAGACTATTAGTGTGTCTAACACATAGAAAGCACTATTTCAGTATTTGTCGCTGCTGCTGTTGTTATTATCAGAGTTCTCAGCTAGCAAGGAAAATTTTTGAATGACAGAAAGTGAATGGCTATCAGCAAGAAAGGTTCATGTTTCTTCTCCTTATAAAGCAGAACAGAATTAACCAAAAGTAAAATAAGCTGCCTGATATGCTCTTAAACTCTATTAAAAAAAAATTGACTTAAAGTCGATGAAAAGTTATTTATCAACTTGTCTAAAACACCAGCAAACACTATTAGTTTTTCAGTCCCATGACTATGGCAATAAAATAGATATATTTTTCTTTCAAAATGATAGCACTTAAGAACCTAAGTATAAGTACTTCAATAAAAATAAAGTAGAGCGACTACTCAAAACTCTTTCTCCAAATTTTTAAAAAATATTTTAGAAAAACATATTCAACATATATGTGTATGTATACTTGTACAAGAATATACCCTCACGCATACACAGTTCTCAAAATTAATAATAAAAATTTAATATGGACCACATTCATGTACAACTTTCCACAAACTTTCACACTCATTGAAAAAGATTTAAAGAAAGCAATAACACCTAACCAAAGTCTGCATTCTAAAATAAAACTATACAACTGGAAGATGAATAAGAGAAAGCCTCGTCAGCTCCTCCAATGTCGTCAACAAGCAGAGCTGGCCCTTGTCAAGAAAGTAAAGAACAGAAACATTAAATGGAGGCTGCAAAAAAAAAAAAGTCTGCCTTATACTTTGGTCCTCCATACCCACAGGTGCCACATCCACTAATGTTACATTGTTACTGATGTGTAGTATACAGTTAGGCCTAGGATGGTTGTGCCTGTACTGAACACATATAGACATTTTTTTCTTATCATTATCCCCTAAATCAGGGGTCCCCATCTCCTGGGCCATAGACCTGTACCAGTCTGTGGCCTATTAGGAACTGGGCCGCACAGCAGGAGGTGAACGGCGAGCAAGCAAAGCTTCATCTGTATTTACAGCCATTCCCTAGCGCTAGCATCACTGCCTCAGCTCCACCTCAGATCATCAGGCATTAGATACTCATAGGAGTACTGGTCTCTGATGCCAAAAAGGTTGGGGACCACTACCCTAAATGATACAGTGTAACAACTATTTACACAGCATTTATATTGTATTAGGTATTACAAGTAATCTAGAGATGATTAAAGTATACAGGAGAATGTGAATGGGTTATACACAAACTACACCATTTTACATGAGGGACTTGAGCATCCGCAGATTTTGGTATCTGCGGGAGTCCTGGAACCATTCCCCCGCAGATACCGAGGGACAACTGTACTGCCTCACTTCTGGGTCTAGTAGCCCATGGAGAAGTTGCCATGAAACAGACCTTTCCACATGTGGCTGATATAAGTGTAAATTAGAAAATCTTTGGGGAAATCTATATAGCAATAGGTTTTTAAGAGTCAAACAACCTACTCGATTTCATTAACCAATGTCACCAAAAAAAAAATAAATTTTTAAAAAATGTTCTTAGCCTTTTACTCAATAAACTCAAACCTGGTTATCTGTTCTTAAAAAAAATCCTAAATACAGAATAAAAAAGCCTAATGCATATAATAAGAAATTGGAAACTACCTAAGTATGCAGTTTTCCCCTACCCTGCCCACTTTATCTCATTGCCCTAAGCCAAATATCACCTCATAAATATTTTATATTGGTAGAATATTTAAATTTAATATATATTTTTTTCACTGTATTTATCGACTTCTTATCTTTAAATATTTTTTCAGGCTTTATTAAATGTATTTTTAAGCACTTTTTGTTTTTGAAGGCATTTGACCAGCAGTAGAAATAAAAGAAAGTGTTAGCCAGTTTTTTTCTGGACATATGTCATATTCTTTTTCATAATAATCTCATTTAAACACATTAATTTAAGCACATCACATTTATAAAGTGAAATACCAAGTTTAATGGCAATTAGTGGCTTTCAATACTGCTAATATTTAATGACTTCAACCTAAGGCATCTTTAGTTAATCGAAATATGAAATTGTTACTCCCTCTACAACAATTATATATATATATATCATATTTATATAAAACCTATATATGTAGGTTTTTCCTTCCATAGTCAATTAACTACATTGTGTCTTGATTTTCTTTCATGAAACTTGCCACAATTTAAAAACAAATTTTAATATTTTTAAATGCAAAAATACCTTTCATAGACATTATTTCAAAATATTAATATAATTTTTATCTTTTCAGTAACTACACACACCAACCTACTTGGTGAAAATTTTTCATTTATTTTTCTGACCAGAAAGCACATATTAGAAATTGCTATTCATATATATATTTATCAGGGTATCTCAGGCTCCCTTTTAGCACACTTTACCCACTATAGCCTCTTAATTGCTCCCTCCAAGTACTTAGGGTTTTCATGCTCTCAGTATATATGTCTCTTTCCTCTAAATCTGCTTTTAAGAGCTGACTTAACTAGTCACCTTAATATTAGTATGAGTTGTTTGCAATGCTGCCTCTTTAGACTTCAACTCTAATTGTAGAACTAACGGTTTTGTCTCCATTTTAAAAAGATTCTCTCCAAGTAGGGGAAATTCTTTTGGATGGGTAGTCTTTCCTGGCACAATTGAATCAATACCCAATAGGGAACTGTTAACCCCTAAACCCATGCTAAGTCTACTAGTAATCTAACCATTCATTAAACATATGATAGTAGATGAAAAGAAAGTGATCTGGTTCACTTGCTTCCATCTAAACAACTGAAGAAGTCTACGTGAATGTTCTAGTCTCCATGCTCCATTCCGCTGCTCCCAGAACCATCTTCCCTAAGTTGTCCAATTAAAAGTACTTTTCACAATGTAGGAAATTAAACTATGTGAAGAAAGGACCAGGAGATTATTGAACTTCATTTTCAAATATTTCCCTCCTACAAATAGTATGCTAAAGAAAACATTTTAATTAAAACACACACACACACACACACACACACACACACACACACACACACACACAGGAAAACTCAAAAAGCACCGAGTAACTAGACTACAGAGAGATATTCTCCAGGAATAGAGCTTCAATGTTGATAAATCAGCCAAAGAGAATTTGTGCTACTGATTTCTCACCCAAAAAAGGGCATTTTAAAAGAGAAATATGACTCACTTTGACTAGAACAGCAACTTGAGCCAAATGTAATCATATTTACCTGTTTGTTTTCCTTTAATTACTAGTTCATTTTGGTTAAGTAAAGCTTTTCCTTTATGCCATGTCAGCCTTACTTTTTCTTCTTCACTTAATAAATAATGTCTACTTCTATTTTCATGTCCTGATATATGGTAGCTATATATTATGTACACATTCAAACGTTATACAAAAGCAAATGCATTTCTAACTGCTTTTGTGAGTCACTGAGGATGCTCTGGTTGACATATGTCTCCATGGTTAACCTTTGACTTACAAAACTGTTATCACAAAAGAGAATATATTTAAAACTCTTACATGTACTTTAATTAATACGTATTTCAAAAGGAAACTTCAAACTAAATTTTTCTGCCAAGACAGAGGAAATTCTCATCCAAAACTGTGTATGTGTTAAATATGTATGTATACGTATATAATACTCACAGACATGCTTTTACACTTTTTCTAATTTCTTCCCATCGATTAATATTTATAACCATAATAATTTGAAAGTCAATCTGAGACAGATACAATTTCTAGATAAGACAACACAGATTGTGGCATGCATTCTTGCAGACTATTTTTATATTGACTTTCTTACAGGCAATCTGTTTTATCAGCTTTCCAATGCATCCACAGTATGAAGAGCTCCCCACCCCAAAAAAATTCCAAGATTCTAAAAACACTTGGATGTGAACAGATTTAGCGGGCATAGCATCTCTCCCTGCCAAGCCTCTGGGATGTAAAAACTAAGAATATAGCCCAGCATTTCCTTCCTCCATCCTGTTTAAGAACCTTGTTACTGTATCACTCTATGACGATGTAGTCACTGCCAAACTGACTCTAAGGAAGGTAAATACAAGAGCTTTGGGCTATAAGAATAATGGTAATTTGCTACAGAGCATGATGAAAATATATTAGGCACAAGAGCTATGTGATCAAGAAATGAATTAACAAAGAGGATGATACCACACAAGCAATAGGATCAGAGTTCAGAAACAAACTCGCTGTGGATTGTTATCTGAAAATGATCACAAGGAGAACAGACAAGGAGCCTATTTGTTATACATACATAGTAAATTAATATGTAATCACTGGGGTAACATAAAGAGAACAGCCAGCTTCATGTCTAACCATTAACGATTGCTAATAAAAGTGACAGTGTTTGTTCAGGGGGGAGAAAAAGCTGTTTCCTATTTAGAAGAACACAACACAATTTAGTCAACAGCCATTCATCTATGCAGGGATGGTGCCAACCTCGCCTAATTCAAAATAAATGAGTCTGGGGCTAAGCTGTGCTTTTTGTGGTTAAAGATGGTCTATTTCAACATGTTGGTGCTCTGAATTTTGAACAGAGGTAACACAAAGACAAAGAAAACAAGTTAAATACAAATATGAAAGCATTACTGGATATTCTAGCTTATTATCATTAACTAGAAATAATGCCAGCACTTAGGATCACACACTACCTGTTTTAACATCACTATTTTCTAGACAAGAAGATTAAGCTCTGTTAAGTAGCTAAATAATTAAAGAAATTATTAAGAAGCCATTTCACCCTTTAAATAAGTAACTCAATTAGAAGGTAGGCTGAGCTCACAGCAATTGTGATATGCAGAGGAAATGAAATGAATCGTATTAGTTGAGAAAATGTTCAAAGTAAATATTAACTCTTATGGTCCCTTAAATTTCAACAAATGTCTGTTTAAAAGTGCTTCTGGTAACACAATACTATACGATAGTATTAAAATAGTCAAATTTTTAAAAAGGTTTAGGAAGGATATTGTGCACATAAATTAGTATTTCATTTCAGTTACATAACCTAATCTAATTGTAATCATATTTAGAAAGAATTTAATTTAAAGTCAAGAAAATTACCATAGATGGTCTAAATTTTTTCAAATCAGTGGCAAACTTGCCAATGAGGCTATATCATTAAAAACATATATATATGTTCACATAACACAGCATTATCCTTTTGCTAAAATTACTAACAAGAGTTCAAATATAGCTAGCTCCAAAAGTTTGGAAAGTAAAGGTAAAATAATCACAATTTCCCTTACATTTTTCTGACTATGTAAAGGTGAGCCACCTCACAATAGGGAAATTTTGAGGTATCATTTAGCTAGAAAAAAAAGTAGCCTGAACAGAATCATAATGACCTTCATACTTTTGCCAGAACTTCCATGAGAAAACTAAATTGCTACTGCATTTGTTCGACAGAATTGACAATATTCGAGCTAAGTTGCATCATAAAATAGCTTTCATTTCACCATCTTGACTCATAAGCCATTATGGTTCTATTATATAAATGGTTACAGGTAAGTCTTCAAATTTTAGCCTGATCAATGTGAAAATTCCAGAAAACTAAACAATAGGGCATAAAACATGAAGTTAAGAGGCAAGACACGGGTTTTAGTTCTATCTTGCCACTAACTGGCCTTTACACTGAAGATAACTCACTCAGCCTCTTAATGTTCGTTTTCTCATCTGTAAAAAGAGGCAGTTGAACTTGATGATCTCAAAACATCCCACCCCAGCTTTGGTGATTTAAAATAATACTTCAATCTACTCAAATATTTACCTACCTCATTAAACAAATACTTTCTAGAATAAAATTAAACCAATTAACAAATGTTTATTGAATTCTTAGTAGGAGCTGAGTATTAACTATGTTCATTGCTGGGGAAAATACCCCAAAACAACACAAGGCAATCCAAAAGGATGCTGGGTTTCATTTTTAAAAGTGTGTGGGTAAGGTGTGGTGGTGGGGAGTGTACAAAACCTACAATTCTTGTTTACATTCTGTAATAAATTGAAATGATGAATCAAGTAAGAGAATTTATTTATTTTATTAATAAAATGTACTATAATGGCAGTCTATGTTGTTGGCTTACACAAAATATGAATGTAATTTTAAAATGTTTCCTATTATGTTTTTTAATGTTTCTTAAATTTTAATGAGAATTTATTCTCTAATTTTAAAAATTCAGTCACTCCAGAGTTCAAGTACAAACTTAAATGTTTGTGATGTTCCATTTTCGATGGTTCAAGAAAATATACTAAGAATTTGTATTGCTTAAAATAGAACATCAACACAGAAGACAGTTATATTCTCTGCTCCTCCTACAATTAGAAGCATAAAGGTATATGTTTTTGTTATTTTGTTTTAGCCTTTTTACAAATTTTATCCATATTTATCCATATTTATAAATTTTAAGTTATGATTTCATCTGAGTCATGGCCAAAGATTTAGGACAGTTGTGCTATTAATGGACTCTGTTGACCCATCTCTATTTATAAAGTCACCAAACCCAAGTCTGTTTCCACTTGACTGAGCTCCAGAAAGGTGAAAGCAGCGGGAAAGTTTGCAAACTACAGCATAATGAAATGACTTTCTAAGTAGAGTACATATTGCATAGAAAGGGGCACAACATGAATACACTTGTGCAGCAACTCACTTATCTAGCAACTCACTTATAGAATAAAGTAAACTACAAAGGTAGATTTTCCAGATTATGCTAAACTTTATTTAATCCTTTCCCTATCAGTCTTTCTTTATGTTTCAGGGTAATCTTTATAGGTGATTACATCACAAAATAATAGATGTGAATATATAAATAATATATATTGTAAAATAATGTAATAATGCTCTCAGAGGACATTGCCCTACACTGAAGAACCCAAATGGATGAATCCTAAATCTATGTATCTATAATCATAGGTTTCTATCTCTTCCTTTGCTGTCAAGCAAGCCACTACCTTTCCTTAATTCTTTATACTATTTATTAACTCTACCAACTTTTTAAATATTTGTTAATGCTTTGTCTAAAGCAGAAACAGACTCTAGGTGAAAGCCTAGAGACTCTATAGAGTTAAATACATACTATATAGACTTTGATGTATGACCTTTGTAACAATTATTTACTCACAGTTTTTGCTTCTATTCTTTCTGTGAATTGTGACTACATATCAGAGTTGAGGTAGTTTAAATCTAATCACTAGATATTATATTACTATTATTTGTATATATTTGTTCCTTTTTATCAATTACTATCTTTTAAATCCTTTCTCAAACTTTGGATCTTTTCATTCTTGACAAGTGTTGGCATTTTAAAAACAACTGATCTGCAAAGTATAAATAAAAATTATTGGAAGATTTCACGGAAGTACTTTTAGAGGAGTAGGAGAACACTGTGGACACAGAGATGACTATTTACTATGATTACAACATTTCTAACTTGAGAGAAGTGTTCATAAAAATTATTAGCCAATGGTAGAGAAAATACAGATATTTCCATAATATTCTATTCTTAGATTATTAAGAAAAATATGTTTTCTAATTCTTTTTAAATCAAAAGAATTTTACAACTCAGAATACTCTAAAGAACTACTATAAAGTAATATAAAGTACTACTATTTTTTTAAATTCCAGTATCAGCTTCAGAGAAAAACTCAATTAATTTTTAAAGGGTAAAATATATAGGCCACACACTCTGATAATAATGCAATTAAATTATAAATTAATAATAAAATTTTAAATGGAAAAATTCTAATTACTTTAAAAGAAAACAAAACTATGATCTTATATAACATACTTAATCCTAAAGGAAATATAACAAAGCTAAGAACACTAAATTTATTCAGCAAACATTTATTAGGCCCCTACAATATGCTAAGTTAAGTATCAAACTTTGAAATCACAAAAAATGAGAAATCTTCAATGCCTTCATGTAAATTAAAGTCTAATAAATGGAGAGAGGCCTAAAACAAAGAAGCAAAATTAAATTTGTCACACATGCTCTGTATAGGGAGTATAGGGAGTATCCAAGACAATGAGGTTTTAATGCTACTTTGGCTAGGGGATAAATTTCATGAAAGAAGTAACCTTTGAAATAATTTGTCACAAAGTATGAAGAGTGTTAAGAAGATAGTGGGGCTTGGTGACTTTAAATGGGAATCTCAAGCAGTGAGAAAAGATACAAATCATCCTGGCAAGGTCAAGAATGATGTTATGTTGAACTGAGTCTTAAAGTACAAGCAGGACTTCAGCAAATAAAGAAGAGAATAAAGATAGAGGAAAAAACATATGCCAAGATTGTTCTGATTCCACCTAGCCAAGCTTAAAAATAAGACTGTATTAATGCCTCCAAATAACTTAATGGCATACCAAAGCAAAGTAGAATACAAAACATCCCACATCTAACAAGCAAAAATTCACAATGGGTAGCATACAATCAAAAACTATGAGGCACACAAAAAAGGAAAATATCCATAATGAGGAGAAAAAATTAACCAATCAAAACCAACCTAGAAATGACACAGATAAATGAATTAACAGACAAGAACATTAAAGCAGTTATTTTATGTTCAAATGCTAGAAAAAAAATCACACTTGTTAATTAGACACATAAAGATACTTAAGAGACCCAAATCAAGTTTCTAGAACCAAAAAACTAAAGTATCTGAAATGAAAAAATAATTTGGATGAGATCAATTTTAGAATAAGTATTGCAAAAGAAAATATTAGTAAACTTGAAGACATAATAAGAGGCAATTTCAAGTTGCCTCATAAACTTATAGTTGAAGTACCAGAAAGAGGAGAGTTATATAAAAAAATTTTTTTAAGAAATAATGGCTAATGTTTCCAAATTTGATGAAAACTATAGAAGCTCAACAAACCCTTAATGCCAAAAAGAAAAGAAAAAGAAGAAAAACACACCAAAAAGGGGCACATGAAAATCAAACTGCTTAAAACTAGTAATAAAGAGATAATCTTAAAAGCAGATAAAAAATATACAACATACAGTGAAAACAAAGATATAGATTATAGTAAATTTCTTATCAGAAACAATGCAAGCCAGAAAGGAGTAAGCAATATCTTTAAAGTGCTGAAATTATCAATCTACATTTCTATGCCCACTGAAAATACCTTTCAAAAACAGAAGTGATGCAGAAACAATCATAGATTTATGCACACATGGGTTAGTATACATACATGTATTTCTTAGCCTATACACTGAGGCGGCTTAGAAGCAATGACATTTCTGTAGCAACAAGCACACCTAGCACCCAGATTTTATGTTCTTTATCCAACTGTTAGGAATTGCCATAATAAAGTATCACAAACTGAGTGGCTTAAACAACAGAAATTTATTGCCTCGCAGTTCTGGAGACTGGAAGCTCAGATCAAGGTGTCAGGAGGAATGGTTCCTTTCCAGGGCTGTGAGGGAGAATTAGTTCCATGCCTCTCACCTAGCTTCTGATGGTTTGCAGGAAATCTTTGGCTTTCCTTGGCTTGTAGAGGCATCTCCCCAAACTCTGCCTTCATGTTCACATTGTGTTCTCCCACGGCTGGGACATCTGGAGCATCTTGCAGAACCAAAAACTAAGAAAGTGCTTTAGACTAGGACATCACCAAGATAGCAACATAAGAGACTCCTGAATTTCCTTCCACAGATGCAGTGAGCATACAGCTACACATGGAGCAATTCCCTCTGACAAAAATCTAGTAACTAATTGACTCCTACACATTGAATGACTAAGAAAATACCCACAAAGAAAACAGGTAGGAAAGACTGAGACATACTCTCATCATAAATCCCACCCCTGGCACAGTAGCTTATAATTGAAAAGGAACCACCCAAGTTCCTGCTTCTGAGAAGCAAAAGGTTTGGACCACACATACAGTATCCCAACTTTTAACACTGCCACCCAAGGAACATGCCCCCAAATCATCTAGCTCTGAAAGCCAACAAGGCTTACATCCACAGAACTGTAGCAAACAAAGAAGCCATTGTTAAATGAGAACATGGCTATTTCCCATGGCTATCACCCTGTGCTCAGAGCAGAGGGAACAGACAGTTCCCATTTTTTCCCTGAAAGGGGTGTTATGGCATACTTTACCAGCTATTGCCTGGTGCTCTGACATCCAATTAGTTGGCATCTAGGAACTAACTGTGATCCTCCCTGGAGCCCAAAAGAACCAGTGGGCACATCCTCTGCCTTCTTCCTCTGGCTTGCTCCAACAATAAAACCAGGTCACAGTATTTTGTTTTTTGTTCTTTTTTTTGGAAGGAGCTTGCCCACATATCTAGCTCCCCAACTTTGCAGCTGCTACCAAAGTAATGGACCCTCAAATCATCTAGTCCTGATAGCCAACAAGGTTCAGCATTTATGAGTCTCACAGGACCATATTACACAACAACAACAAAATATCAGGTTTGAAATGTCCTTGGAACAGTGCAGAGGGAGCAGACAAAAAAAAAAGCCCTCTCCCAGTTTCTCCCTGGAATGGAACTGAACGCAAACTTTCCCAACTGCTTCCTGAGATAACTTCAAGTCAGCTGGCATATGTGAAATGACTGGGATCCTCCCAAAAGCCTGAAAGAGCTGACAGACACATCCCGCCTCGTCCCTACCAGTGCACTTGAAAAGTAAAACCAAGTATCCAGCTTCTCTCTGGAAGAAGTTCATCCACATATCTAGCACCCTAATTGTTACAGCTGCCACCTGAACGACAAGCTCTCAAATCACCTATCTCTGGGAGCTGATGGAGCTCAACATTCACAAGTCCCCTGGGATTACACAAAGAAGTTGTTCTCTCTGGGAGCACAAGCTCTCCCAGTGACTATTCATTCCCTCTGGTTCAGCACAGAGTGAGTAGACAAAAACATTCAATTCCTGGTTTCTCCCTGATAGGGGCTAGACAGCATATCTAACATCCTGCCTTTCCCTGCCTTAAGATTTGGCTTCCAATTAGCTGGCATCAGAGAGCTGGAGGGGCAAGTAATTAGTAGTCCTCCGGGAGCTTGAATAGGTATATGAGCATTTCCCATGCCTTTGAGACACTGATAGGTCTTGGCACACCTTCAAGTACTGAGAGCAAATAACAACAAAGAGAGCAGCTGGGACAACCACATAGGTCTGAGAGGCAACCATTGACAAGGTTCATCTACATGGAGTCCATCTGTCAAGACTAAGAAAAGTGGCTGTTTTACCTAATGCATGGAAACCAACACAGAGAGGAGGAGCACAAGGAGGAGGAGGAGAAACAACCAGGGACTGTGTTTTAAACAAAAAAACCAGACCGATCTTCAAAAAACAATCTTAATTAGACAGAAATAAGTGATTTACCAAGAGTTAAAAATAAAGATCATAAAAATGCTCATCAAGTTTAGGAGAGTAATGAATAAAGAGTGAGAATTTTAACAAACAGATAGAAAAAAAAATAAGTACCAAGCAAAAATCACATAGCTAAAAAATACAATAACTGAACTTAGAAATAAATAGGTTTCAATAGCAGAGTAGATCAAGTAGAATAAAAGGATCAGTGGACTCAAATACAGGGCAGTGGAGTTCGTCCAATCAGAGAAGCAAAAAAGAAAAACAAATGTAAAAGAGCGAAGATAATGCAGGGGACCTTACTTCCTAGGTCGCAGAAAGATACTGGTCTATGGTGCACAGCAGAAGGTGAATGGCAGGCAAGCGAGCAAAGCTTTATCTGTATCAGCAGCCGCTCCCTGGAGCTAGCATCACCACCTCGGCTCCACCTCAGATCATCAGGCATTAGATTCTCATAGGAGTACCAGTTCCCAGTGCCAAAAATGTTGGGGACCACTGGAACAGACTAATGGGATACCATAAAGCATACCAATTTATGTATTATAGAGGTCGCAAAGGAGAGAGAGAGAAAGGAGTAGTGAACTTACTCAAAGAAATAATGACTGAAAACCTCCCTAACCTGAGAAAAGAGCAGACATCCAGATCCAGGAAGCCCAAAGAACAACAAAGTAGAGGAACCCAGAAAGATCCACACTGAAAAACATTATAATTAATGTTTATCATTAATTGTAATTAATGATAAATTAATTCACCTTAAAATTAAAGAATCTTAAAAGCTGCAAGAGAAGCAACTTGTTAATTACACCATGCACAAAAATCAACCTAAAATTGGTTTAAGACTTGAATGTAAGACCTGAAACCATAAAACTCCTAGAAGAAAACAGAGGGTAAGCTCTTTGACATCGGTCTTGGCAATGATTTTTTGGATTTGACACCAAGAGCAAAAATAAATAAGTGGGACTACATCAGACTAAGAAGCTCTTCACAGCAAAGGAAACCAACAAAATGAAAAGGCAACCTATGGAATGAGAGAAAATATTTGCAAACTGCATATCCTGTAAGGGATTAATATCCAAAATATACAAGGAACTCGTACAACTCAATAGCAAAAAATAATAATAATAACCCAATTAAGAACTTGGCAAAGTACCTAAATTGACATTTTTCCAAAGAAGACATACAAATAAATGGTCAATAGGTACATGAAAAAGTGCTCAACATCACTAATTATCAGGGACATGCAAATCAAAACAATGAGATGTCACCTCACATCTGTTAGAATATTTATTATCAAAAAGACAAGCAATAAAAATGCTGGCAAGGATGTGAAGCAAAGAAAACCTTCTTACACTGTTAGTATTAAAGTAAATTGGTATAGCCATTATAGAAAACAGTATGGAGGTTTCTCAAGAAATTAAAATAGAACTACCAAATAATCCAGCAATTCCACTTCCTGGAATACATCTAAAGGAGATGAAATCATTATCTTGAAGAGATATCTGTATTCCCATGTTCATTGCAGCATTATTCTCAACAACCAAGATATGGAAACAACGTAATTATCCATTAACAAATGAATGGATAAAGAAAATGTGACACACACACACATAGGACTAGTATTCATCCTTTAAAAAGAAGAAAATTTTCCCATTTGCAACAACATAGATGAAACTGGAGAGCATTATGCTAAGTGACATAGCCAAACAGAGAAACACAAATACTGCATGACATCACTTATATGCCCATCAGCCAGTGAACGGATAAATAAACCGTGGCATATTCATAGAATGAAGTACTACTTAGCAATAAAAAGTGATGAACTGTAATACACACCAAAATTCAAAAATTCAGTTCCAAAATTACTATGCTGAGTGAAAGAATGCAGTCATACTATATGCTTAGATTTATATAAAACTCAAGAATATTCTAACTTCAACGGTTGCCTAAGAACGGTGATATGCAGTGAGGGGTTGTATCGCGTTTTACACTTTAAATACGCGTACTTAATTGTATGTCAATTATACCTCCATAAAGTTATTAAAAGCGACTCTTCCATTTTTATGTGTTTTAAACGCGAAATTTATTATAAGTTTGAGAATATTGTGTACATATTGACAACTTCAATCTCCCATATGATTAAATTAGTTTTCTATTCAAGCTCCATCTGTTTCCAACGTTTACTAACTCGGTCACAATTTAACCTAATTATTCCCTCAGATTTAATTAGAATACCTTTGCCTTGGCTTGAATTGATGACTCTATAATCATGCCTAAGGAATAGAAAAATTAACAAAGACAATTTCATGTTTCGATAACCAAGAATCAATTCAATTCTGATGGCATATGCAACATCTGGAAATAACAATACAATAAGAATATCTAAAATCTTTTATGCTAACATAACTTCAAGTTTCCCCATTATACTAAATGCACCCAAAAAATGCACTTTTGTTGAATTTTAATTTGCCAAAATAAACTAGATAATTATAGTAAAAGTGAAACTTAAGCAAACAACTGCATTACCTGTACTGCCAAGCATACTTATTTTAATCTGTCTAAGACAAAATATAAAGGGCTCATATTTTCACTGTTTTTAAACATTAACCATTGCTTTGATGATCACTGAGATCCCTCAATGTTCTCAGAGAGGTCCTTGCAATACAATCACGTCTCTGGGAGCCCAGGTGAATTAAATCAAAATCACCCAAATACTAGTAAATAAATGACATGTTGATAAAGCCAAGAGAATGGAAACTTGGGTAGTCTTTATTCTCTCTTGCTTGTTGACCTAACCAGGATTAACTAAAATGCTCAAAACTTCTCACTCACCACCTCCTTTGCTCATGTGGCCTGATTAACCACAGCTGAGGACTGAAGCCCCAAAACTCTTGGAAGTCTACTTCATTATAGGAGCAATGAAAGAGGGATGATAATGCCATTTTTCACATCATTTCCTTTTTTATTCTGCTTCACTGTGGTAAGACCACTCAGTAACACATCTTCAGAAAGCTCTTATAATTTCTAGAAGAGCCTAAGTGATTCTCCATCTTCAGTCTAGGCAAGCAGGCTTCTCATTCCTTCGTTACACTTTTTCGAGAACCTACTCTTTGCTAGGAACAAAGTACCTATACTTCAGATGTTTCTATAAATGCTATAAAGAGAAATAAATAACATCAGACTAAATTTTATCTTTACTTTAAAATTTCTCTTCCCTTTTCTCTCACATGCACATTCATTTACTTCTTCAGCTGTGGGTAGGCGGGGGGAGGGGGGAGGTGGATGGATAATGAACTTTATTTTCTCCCTAAAAATAGGATCCCTTGATTTCAATGCAAAGAAACCATTCAAAGGCAGTCAGTTCCAAGTGACAATTTTGTTGCATGAAAATTAGTAGAGTGAAAATAAAGTTTCAGCTTTTTCATGAATCTAACACAATAGCGACATGGAAAAAATGTCAAGATATATACAAAGAGAAATAAAAATTCTTGAATTGTGGATGCCTGAGATAGGCAAGTGCATGTCAGGAGCTAACAGAGACTCAGGCGGTGGTGTGTTGTAGCAGACTCGTAGCAGTTCATAAATATACCAGCTCAACATACCAGCTCATCAGCTGATTATTAAATTTTCAGAAATTTCGCAAGCTGGCAGTTAAGTCATTGGTACCTTGAAATTGTCCATGAGGGAAGTATTTACACAGAAATCAGCAAATACTACAAATTAGGGCTTTGCTTTATTTTTGGCAAGCCAGTTGCTAAACATTTACCAGTGTACTACTGGACAGAAGATGAGAGCAGAGACAAAAATCTACCCTCTGGGTAATATGTACAGGGAACCTTACTTTCAGGCCCCACATTAACTTAAAGGTACAGTTCTGCAAATTTGTAACACTTATAAAATCTCTTAATTACCAAAAACATTGGTAACCTGACACGTTACATTTAAAGAACAATTGAAACTATAATAAAATACACTGTATAAAAAGAAATCTAGCAGTTAGGCTGTAAATATGATTCAAGGTTTTATGTTAAATTTCTGAAATTCTCCTCCAAAAGTCATATTCCCTAGACCTATCCAAACTACCAGCCCTCAGTTTCAACTTCCAAATTTAGACAAAGTCGAAGTTCTGCAGGTGCTGTTTATTGAGTGTTTTGGCTGCAGATTCATCATCTGTAAATATTTCAAGAGGTTCAGAAAGCACAACATGCTTCAAAACAACCACCTGGACAAAATAGAACCTTTATAGAAGCTAAAAGCAATCAGGGGATAAAAGAAACAGAGCATACTCCCTCTTCTTCAATGGAAATCTATTAGGGGGAGTGAGGTCATTGCGGATTGGGAATATATTTGTGTTCTCTTAATCTACTGATTTAAATAGTTTAAAATCAAAGCAAGTGGAATCTGAAGTGAAAATGAAATTCATAAGAGTAGGCAATCCAATTAAAATTGTGATTCCACAGAATTCTCTGAATCAACTACAGCATTCACAATGTTTAAAGTACCAGATTTGGAATACTAGCAGTTTAATAATATAATCAATAATATTAACCATGTCATTATAGCATTTTCAAAATTAAATGTGAGACATAAGAAATCCTTTTAAAAAATAAAAGCCCATGGATATTATAAGGAGTCTTTTTCATCAAAAGATGCACTCATTCGAGGTTAATGAAGTTAAGACTGAACAAATAATAACAGTCGGCTTGACAACAGAAACTCTACAAAACGAAAACTGAAACATGCCTGAAACTTTCATAATACAAAGATAAATTTGTTTTAAAGGCAATACAACTTGATGCAAAGCAATTAATTTTGCTTCTAGAGACCCTTTAGTTTTTTTTTCTGTTTGCAACAGAAGTAGAGATTACTTTAAACCACATATTTCAATGTACTATTATTGGATGAACCTGTTTCATTCAAGGACAGATAGAAGATGGATTAAAATTTTAATCATAACATTCTAAGAAAAAAATAATGAAAAACTTAAAAAGAAAAAGTTTAATTCTTCACTAGGGAACTTCCTACCTTCTGTACAGATGTGTGATTGATTTTTTAAAAAAATTGTATGCATCCACTTAAAGAAAAGTCGCTGTGCAAAAATTCACTGTTATGGAAATAATAACTTAGAAGCATAAATCTAAAATATAGTGGATATTTTTTTCCATTTTTTGGAAAGTTAGTATTACTCTAGATCAATAAAAGCACATGCCATACAGATTAATAGGCATTTTTTATGCAACGATTAATAATGTGTATAAAAAGTGTTAAATGATATGAGGCATGATTATGATATAAAAATAATGAAAACTAAAGATGCAAAAATACAGATAGCATGACCAAAACTACAACTGAAAATTTAAAAACTGATACACATATAGGCACAGAAAAAAATAAAATAAAATATGGCAAAAACATTAACTATTTATTTATATTCTTTATGTATTATGCATCTATGTATATGTATTATATATGACTATAGTCTATTCATAACCGGAAAGCAATATATATTAAACTAAAATTTAAATTGGGCTAAAATTTTTAAAACTTGAAACTCTTTAAAGTACAAGTCTAACAGAAAATACTTTAGCTATAGAAACAATGCAGAAACTAACATTTGTCCAATTTTTAGCTAATGCTTTGTTATTTTTAAGGAAAATATTTATTTGGGTTACAGAAATCCAAGCTTATCCTTTGTGGTGGGCAAAACTTTAAGAATGGCCTCCAATCACCCTCATCATTATATAATCTCCTCCCCTTTGAATGTGGGTAGAACCCATAAATATGGTAAGATTATCACTCCTGATTATGTTACCTTGTTGAATAAAAATGGAAATTAACCTGGTGGGCCCAATCTATTCACAGGAGCCCTCTAAAAGTAGAGCATTTTCTTCAATTGATGGCAGAAAGGGATGTTAGAGAGAGTCCAAGTGTGAAAAAGAATTTGATGTACCCTTGTGGCTTTGGAGATGGAGAGGACCATGTGAGAAGGAATGTGGATGGCCTCTAGGAACAGGGAGCAGACTTTTGCTGACAGCCAGCAAGGACCTCAGACCAATAGAAACTGGATCCTGCCAACAACTTGAATGAGATTAGAATCAAATTCTTATCCAGAGCCTTCGAATAGAAGCCCAGAACAGCCAACATCTTGATCTTGGCCTCGTGACACCTTGAGTGGAGAAGCTCACCCCACTTCTGACCACAGAACTGTGAGATTATAAATGGATATTGTCTTAAGCCACTACATTTATAGTAATTTATTATGCAGCAACATTCCTTTATACTGTTATGTCACTAAAAACTGGCTTTCCAGCAAGGTCATTTGGAGGATCATTTCCTTCAAATAAGTTTAGTCACATGAGAATAAAATTTCTGGCAGGGTATTTGCATATTGACACTTAAAGTTGGTAACATTTCACATACTTTTATGTGATGTAAGTTTCCAAAAGGCAATAGAAATTTTATCTGTAGAGTTTTTGTTTTGTTTTGCATTTCATGTCGAGATCAAAAAATTTCCTGAGAGAATATTTCCAATCCATTATGCCACCTATGGTGAAAACAATTTCATAATACATAAAATTTGTTTTACGACCAATTTAAGTGGGGGTGGAAGACAAACCAATATCATTAAATAAAGCACACCTGAATATGGCCACCTTGAGCATTCTTGAATTTCAGTAGTGGAGCAGATTAATAAGAAAGATTTCTGAAAACTATCTTTTACTCTTATCCCATTACTATGGTTGGCCATTTTCTCCCAGACACCTCATGGAGCCGTCCATAATGGGATATCAGCTACCCAACCAGAAAACTCTAAGACCATGTTCTAAATTGAAATTTAATTTTTCTTGGCTTTAGTGATATTCCTTTAGACTTCAGTAGCTTATAGGTTTACTCATTGTTCTTTTGACTTTTCAAATCTGATCTTCTCTGGAGAACTGTGTTTTACACCAAAAGCAACGTAAAACAATGATTCTATTTCCTAACTTCTAAATTTATTCCTCAAAATGCAATTGGAATTCACTTCCAACTCTCTAAGTGTGTTCCATAAGTAAAACAAAGAAGATGAACAAAGTGATGTTTAAGATCCCTTCCAAATTTAATATTTGATGTAAATGGCAATAAAATTAGGATATAAACACACTTTTACAAGAGTTAAGCTAGGCTGTCAAGAGAATAACAAATGACTCCTGTCGTAATTCAACAAAATTTTCCTTGAAGATCTCAGAAAACATTAAGCCAATACTGGCCATATTTTGACCACAACTACTTATAGGCTTCACATTATTTCTAGCATCTCCTTCCCCAACTAGATGCTTCAGGAACAAAATATGGAACCAAGAAACTATCCTGAAATGAGGAAGTATCATCTTTTATTTCAGTTACATTTCTTTCAAATGTTCTATCATCATCAAAAGGCAGGCCAGAAGAACACATTTTCAGCTGTCCCCAACCATAACCAAAGATTGTAACAAATTTTCTACAGGTATTTTAATTGATCTTCTCATGAAATGAAAGAGCAGAGTGTCTATTAGCTCCTTTCATTCTACTTAGTTGTGAAGTATTAGATAGGTAAGAGAGAAGGATGAAAAGCAATAAAAGACAGCAAAGAAGCAGAATCAGTTTTTAATATGTAGAATTTGGATGACTTGCAGTTTTATATTCCCAGACTTTAGGAGAATTACCATATAATGATTGATACTTTGGGGAAATCATCAGGATATGAAATTAATTTCTTAGCCTGGAACTTTAATTTCGTACATGAAGAATTAAGACATAACTAAAATTAAATATCCTTTATTAGCCACAATTCTCCTATGCAAAAATTACTTTGTGCCAATCCCCCATCTTCACTCCTAAGATTTTGATTCACAATATGTCATCATCTACCTTTATTTTTAAACTGGAAGAATTAATGTAATTAAACCCAATTTCATTTGTCATTCCTACCTACAAAATTCAGTCAAGAATTAAAAATAAGATTGGGGGAATACTGCCATACTAGACTCAGTTAAAAATATTTTCACAAGGAAGTATTTTATACAGGATAGAAAAGGAAAAATTTAAGTATATAATCACCAAATTGTCAAAATACACTTTGTCTTTCAAGGATAACATCCTGCATAGAATGTATCATTTTTATGCCCCCATGTTTTATATCTACTGGTCCCTCAGCCCCAGAATGTCCCATCCTCACACCTATTCTTACTAACTACACATCTCATTCTTTAAAGCCCAGTCCAGTTGACACCTCCTTCCTATAAACTTTCTGTATTACCACAAGTCATTCTAGTACCCACCCCTATCCTCCCCTCACTGGTCATGGACTAAAGCTAGAGATTCAAGAGAAGTAAATTAGGTCTGATCCCATTCATTACAAGCTTATGTAAGGGTGTCTTATACTATAAGACACCCTTAGAAGAGAAGAGAATGCAACCTTAGCTTAATAAAGTCAAGACATTCCCGAGAAACATTAGGAAAAAGTATTTTAAATATTCTAATTAATCTTTAAGATATTAATCTCGTTTAGTATGGAAGAAAAAAATAGTTCTCTGATAAAGAGGCACCAATTTCAGGTTTGAGGAGAAAAGCCAACTGTCAAACAGGTTAAAAACTCCTCTGGTTTCTCTCCGTAACCTTATGCCATATGCATTCATGGATTTGCCTTCACTCCCCTCTGCAAGGCCAACAGAGCTGAGCAGAAGAGGATGTGCTGGCATTCATTAGCAATGGAGGCAGTGATATCAGCGAAACACAAGGAGAGAATAAGTGGATATATTTGAGAAGATGGAATAGAGAAGCATGGAACATGACAAGATATATCCAGGAGAACAGAAGGGCACTGAGGACATCTATAGGGGACAAGTTAAAGAGAAAGTGAAAAGAGGAGAAAGAAAGAACAGATGAGCTCCATGTGGACAGCCTTCAAGGTTTAGGCAGTGGGGTCTCATTTTGTCTGATGCAAGGAAAGGATGTAGCTAGAGATGAATTTCTCCTCAATTTATGGACCAATCATAATACTTAAATGTTCATACATTTAAGACCAATCTAATACTTAAATGTTCATACACGTTTATTAGGGAAGGCAGCAAAGGCAATATCCAAGACAAAAAGTTAAATGCCTTTGAGATCATTATCTAATCAGCCTCCTCCCTGAGAGTCAATGAACACCAAGTTGTATCAACCACAGAACAGGACTCTACAGGGCTAACTGACTCTCCTGTCTCTGCAACCCCCAAGCCCCAAAAGGAAAAAGCTCCCTGTGGTTTACACTACTATTTAATATTCATGACTTTTTACTGTACTTATTTATTTACTTGTCTGTCTCCCAAAACTTATAAAAGTTCTGTCTGTCTTTTTCTCTTGATGTCATACCCAGCCCTTTTCCCATAGTATTATTTGTAGTGGACACTGTTACCCACCCAAAATCCACTCTCTTCTTCCATCCTAGCAGAACCCTGATTTTATTCAGGTAACTCCAAAGGGCATCTTGATTAACTTCTAAACCAATAAATACATTGTATTCCCTGATGACTATTAGTCGGGATGGGAATGTAACCAAAGTTGGTATAGTCAAACTGAAGGAAAAGACTTGTATTGTATGCTTAAAGGGGGTGGGGAGGAGTCCCTTTCTCTTTATTTTGCTAGACATGAACCAAAAAATACACACCTCTGATTGACACTGGTGGCCATCTTACAGTCAAAAGGGATACTAGGCTTAAGATGGAGAAAATGCTGAGAATGGCAGAGAATGGATACTAAAGAACCCTAGACATTGATGCCATCACTGAGCCCATGACCTCATCGTACCTGTGACCTGGCAGACCTCTGGACTCCCAGTTATGAGATAATATTCTTTTATGTTTTGACCCAGTTTGAGTCACAGTTTTCAACATTTGACTAGTAAAGTTACAAATCAATTTTTTAATTAAAAAAGCAGTGAGTGACAGTTATTTACACATATTTAATTATAGTTTTAAAGAGTTGTTTTTTAAAAAAAGGTAAATTAACAACAAAGGGGGTGGGAGCTTGAGAGTAGGACAGATCATATAGGATTGAATAGAGAAAATATTAACAGCTAAGCTCTCAGGTAAGCTCTCAGGTAAATCTTCCAGAGGCAAGATTTAAGATCCTGCAATGACCAGATGGAGAAACAAGAATGGACTGGGATACTGGGCAGAGAACAAAGACAAGGATTTAAGCACAGAGACTAAAGGCAAACTTGGTTACAGAGCTTGGAGTACAAGTTGGAAGCTCAGTCAAAAGTTTTGCAAGACTAAAGAGGAAGAGTGAAGGGGAGCATGGTGAGAAATGAAGCTAAAGAAGTAGTTGGACAAACAGAAAACATAAGCCGTGTAGGCCACAGTCTTTATCCTGTAAGCAATGGAACCCATTGTAGCTTTCTTAACAAAAGGAGTTACAAATTAAGATTTGTATTTTGAGAGGATTACTCCAGATGTGAGGGGAACTAATTATAGAAGAACACATGCAGTTGACTAAGACCTGATAGGAAGCAATTACAGTAACCCAGGCAACATATAATATCTAGAGTAGTAGCTGTGACAATAGTGAGAAGTGGATGGATAGAAAATACATTTAGGTGGTGAAAGGCA
Source organism: Pteropus alecto (assembly GCF_000325575.1). Taxonomy (NCBI): domain Eukaryota; kingdom Metazoa; phylum Chordata; class Mammalia; order Chiroptera; family Pteropodidae; genus Pteropus; species Pteropus alecto. Next base: position 26,151,218 of record NW_006442107.1, on the reverse strand, counting down.
TTACAGAGCAAGAATAAAAGAGAACCAATGCCTAGGTGAAAGAGAAGAAAATAGCACAACCTCTTGGGAAAAGGTGCACAGGATAAAGGGCAGATTTGGGGGCTGGGTTTATTATTTTGTTTTTAATGAAATATGAATTCATTAGTGGTGCTAACTGGAATGCTAAGGCCCTAAATTATATGCCTGAAGGCATATAGTACCTCCTTTCCCCATGGAATAAAATTTGATTATTCCTGTTTTAAAGATAATAGTTCCCCAGACTAAAATACTCAGTGATGATGGAACTCAACAGTTACCAAGTACATACGCCCACCTCCAAACCTTTCCCTCTATTTATTCAACTCTTTCTGCTTCTTGTTGTCCCTTGGTCTTTTTTGAAACCCCAATAAAATTGCTTTCTTTAATTTAAAGCTTTTCTGTTGATTCCCTACTCCCCACCCCCTCACCTCCAAGAGTCAGGAATACTCAATGAAGACCAGAAAAAAAAAAATCCTTCAGAAGAACTATATCACCTTTTGCAGAAATGCCAGTGATTCTTCTGCTATTTTATATAGCTATATGGCACAAAGAAAAACTATCTAATTTACTCAACTTTCTTACTAAAAAATACAGTGGAATAAACTATACTAATTGCCCTTTAAGCAATGTCCTTTCTCTGGAATAATTAGGAAGTTCCTTATTTACACCTACGAAGCAAGAGGCCTGGCCCCTGCCTATGCACAGCAGATTTTAAATAAATTGACAGATGATTGGAACCAAACTTAAGGGGCACGTTAGATTTCTATTTTTCCTGATGTGCCCAAAAAAAACATGCATTTATGAACAAACTTCCTGACTCAAAAAAGCAATTTTAAAGCATGGAAACTGCAGACTAATGGGTTCCCTTTCTGAGAGGATGAGACCTCTGGTTACAGATAATTATAAGTATATTTTCCTTGATAAAAATAGGGCAACTTTCAAAGTAACTAGATTGATTTTTTTTATTAGTTATGCCAATCCAAAATAATCATTCATATCCATTTAGGCATATGAAAACCTAGTAAAACTTAATTCATGGCTTACTTTACCAAAAGCCTAGTGAAAAGTTATTTTTTTTTTCCTTACTCACCTCTACCAAATCACAACTACTAGATCTGCAGTGGTGGTCCCTGACCACACAAGTGCCAAATTATGTTGAAAAATAATGATGATACTATATGTCAAATAGCACTTTACATAAATTGTCTCTAACACCCAGAACAATAGTAAAAGGTAGAAATTTTTATCTCTATTTCATAAATGAGAGGAGAGAAACTTGAAAAGGTAATAAATTGTCCAAAGCTAGACTTCCAGGAAAGAATAAAGCTGGGAATTGAGCCTGAATCTCCTGACTCCAAAATCCATACTCTCTACCACAAAAGGCTACACTATCAATTTAAACTGCCAGAGTCTTATTTCCCTTGCAGCTTTGGTTCTTGCAGTTGGAAGAGTTCTTAAAGTCTCAGTAGTAAAAGTTCCCTCTGACAGAAAAAAGAGGTGGCTAAATCTTGAGGCAACCAACAAAATATGGTGGGAGGTTTTTCCTTGGGAGACAGGAGTGAAAGTTCAAGTTCTAAAATCAGACTGAGTTTGAATCTCATCTATATCAATGTGCGACCACAAAGGAATTTCTAAGCCTTCGTTTTCCCATTTATCTATGAAGTAGATTGAAGTATCTATCATAGGGTCATTGCTGGAATTTAAGAAAATAAAATGTTTGCACAGTGATGGCACATACCAAGTCTTCAATAAATGTTAGCTATAATACTGCAAAGAGTAAAATTAGCTTCACTTTAACTCGTAACCCATTCATTCACCTTAGTTTGGTTCTCTGGAAAAACAAAGGGTAACTCTTAGCAACAAAACTCAGAATCATCTCGTTTTTATTACCATTCTCATATGGTATGACTTCCTATTTCTATACATTGTTATTCAGTAAAGGATGGACAAAAGAGATCATTATACAGTTGGCTTCTCTTAGTTTGTGGTCAACTCACACCTTTTTTATATAAATAGATGTCAAGCCAACTTGGTTTATAATATACATTACAACTGATTTGAAGATTTAAATGAGAACATTTAAAAACATGCTTGTTAAATATCACCGTGCTTACAGAATAGATTCAAAAGAACATGAGATGATCCATGCAACTGAATGCATAAAAGTTTTTGTGGAGTTAATTGCTCTGAAATGCACTGTATATGTCAACTGTCTTCTCCATAGACTGCTGTTTTTGTCTAGTGTCATGATGTCAGGATATCACCATAGACAGCATCTTGAACAAATGTTAACAACATAGTCTTATTCAGCTATTATTGCATTCTGGATAATCCACACCCATGGAGCCTATATATAATCATTTCAATTCATGTGGAAAAGAAGTTCCAAATCAGTTGTGTTTGCTGACATCAGAAAACAACCCATTTATAGAAAGAATTTCTCTAAGCACAGATATTTGTGGAAAGGTTTCTCTTCAGATGGTAATTGGTGACTAACACTTTTCACTTTGTGCCTGGCCTAAAATTGTGCAGTGGTTAGGCAAAAAATATGTGTTAAGTGTCACTTTATCTTCCTACATCTTAATTTTAAAAGTATTAGCAAAGGTAGACTCCAAAAGTTGGAGCTGCATCAGTTTTCAAATCAGCTGCACCTTAGAATCATCTGGGGAAATTTTTTACAGATACAAATGTCCAGGCCTCACCCTAAATCAATGAGATCAGAATCTCTGTGGTAGTTTTGTAAAAGCTCCCCAAGGCATTCTAACTTGAATCAGGACTAGGTGGTCTCTAAAGTCCTTTTCAATCCATTGTTCGTTTCAGAAATACAATGTGCATTTTCCTATTTGCCTACTCACCTTAAAAGCAATAAAAAAAAATTTTCTAATTTTTTTCTCTATATACACATTTGTTATGCTTTTACTAAACATCTGCTATTTTCACTTACCCAGAGCAAACTTAAGGGTTAATTGAAAGAGCCACACCATATTTTTTATTTTCTAAAGCCAGAAAGTACAACTCAGACCTGATTCCATTTTCCTTGTGTTGCTGTATCTCATCCTCCTCCTTTCTGAATTCTAGATCTGTATGGCCCCCATTACTCTCCTGACCCCAAGAGAAAAAATAAGTTACAAATCAAGACTGCTTCCTCCCTTAGCTCCTACCCCAAAGACAAAAATATGTAAGCCTAAACTATGAAATGTTAGAACAGGGAATCCTAAACTCAAGTACTATGTTTCAATAATTTTCACCTTTTCTCTCAAATACACACAGATTTTCCTAACACAGTCATCCACTAAATTTTTCAGAAATCAAAAATATACTAAATGAAAGATATGCATATTTGAAGTTGGGCTGGGATGAAGGGTACTGATGCCAGCAACATATTTTGAAATGCATCAAAAGCTGGATTTATGGATGGATAGATGGTGTAGCAAAGTGACAGCATGGTAGAATCTGATTGTGAGTATGTGTGTGTTCACTGCACAATTCTTTCAATGTCTCAGTCTGTTTGAAATTTTTTAAAATAAAATATTGGGGAGGAAGAATGTATTAGAGAAAATTTGGATGAATCTCACATACTTAATGATAAGTAAAAGAAATCATACAGCAAAAGAATACATATTTTATGACTAATTACATAAAGGTCAGGAATAGTGAAATCATTTATGGGGACAAAAGTCCAAATAGTGGAAACTTTGAGGTGAGAAAATATTGATTAGGAAAAGTCATGAGAAAGCCTTCTGTAGTACTGGAAATGTCTTAATTTATTTCTTGTTCTGTTTTTTGATACCTGAAGATTACATAGATGGATGGATGGATGGATGGATGGATGGATGGATGGATGGATGGATGGATGGATGAATGGATAGATAGATGATATAGATAGATAGATGATAGATAGATAGATAGATAGATAGATAGATAGATAGATATAGATGATAGATAAAAATTCATTGAACTATGCAGTTCTCCAAAGTATATCTCAATTTAAAATTTTAAAAAGATTTTGCTAATGAAAAGTGGTCATATGAGCTTGCTATATTACTTTTAATAGTCCAGTGTTATTCATGTGGTATTAACTTGCACTCTGGAGCAAAGAATTACTTAACTATATATACAATTGTAACTCCTACAGATTTTGCCCAGAATTCTTTTCTATTCTGATGGCCTAGGCAGAAAAGACCACAAGTAAACTTAAAAGGCTGCTGATCTGTCTCTCTTGACACCTTAATTTTTTTCTAAAACAACAATAATACCATTTCTTCTCCTCTTAGCTCTCTAAAATAAAGATCACTCCAAAACTAAAGGTAACCCAGTGTAGAAATTCTAAATCAAGAGGAGAGGAGGGAGAAGATGAAAGGAGAAACAAACACCAACCACAATCACAATTCTGGTCTATGACTTTTCTGTCCTTTGTGTTACTCTTTGTTTTGCTTTTGTGTAGAGAGAACAACAAACAGCATTGATGATTTCTTCCATTTTTCACCTCGATGCTTCCCCAGTTCCTCCCTAGTAAAGTTGGATGATACAGGATGAAATAACACCACTCTGGTTCATAAGACAAGTCTCTGAACATTGCAGTAAAGCTTCAGAGGTGGTGGCAAAAGTAGAGCAACCATTAGTATTTTTCACCTAAAAATTAGAGTAATTCTCTGTAAAATCCTGAACAACAGGTAAATTTGATAATTTTTTTACTGAGCTATTTATCATTCTGAAATTCTGTGATAACAAAAGTAGAAACAAAGAGCAGCAGAAAAGTATATACTAAGCTCACAATTAACAACTTAGAGATACATATCCTGAAAATCTCAGACCAGTTATTCTACACAAAACATATAAAACATATAAACACTGTATAAATGTACAAACACTATAAGGAGAGTAATCAAATATTTCTCTTGATAGCTTCAGAACTCCATGTAGCCTCAAACTTATTTCAACTAAATCTTAGGACACTTTTCTACTGAAAGCAAAACTCCAAATCATTACTCAAGAAAAGAATTTTTTTTAATTTTTTTGTTCTTTAGAGAAAAAGAAAAGTTAATGAAAATTCTTAATTCTTTGTCTGAAAACGAAAAGATTCTGAAAATATTTTGATTTCAGGGGGGAAATCCTCTGGAGGGAAATTTGATGTTTGCACTAAAAGAACAAGATGAATATTATCAATCTTTACCAAATTCTGTTTTATTCAGCTTCTTACTTTTCAACATGCAAAGTATGATCTCTGATTGTCTGCTATGAAAAGTTCCCAAACATTCCAAAATGATCAATGTGGTTGTCAGAGCCTGACCTGAGCTGTCAGATGTTAAAGTCACCAATTAAGACAACAAACCAAAATGAAAGTAGCAGTCAAGCCTTTTATCACTTACGGCAATAGTATAAGCAAGAGGCTAAACCAGAGAAAGTATCAACTCCCCCTGTTCCATTTTCTCCCATGAAAAGTGCCAGTTGCCAGTCGAGGATCAGGTGAATTAGCACAGGAGGGGTCATTTCACTGTGAAAGCAGACCTAGGGATAAGGGAAGGGAATGGGAAATTCCAAGAGTGGAAAAGTACTTAGTATTGAGTCGGAATAGAGAAAAGTGTCTTTAAGGTCTTTCCTCTCCCTTCGGTAAAAAAAAAAATTCTCTACTGAAGGCCCAAGATAAAGAGGCCACCATATGGAAGTATACGGCCAGAAAGACAGCTATGCATAAAAGCACAGCCAGCCAGGAGACCTATAGTCCTTGACAATAACTCCTTTCACAGGCTGCAATGCAATGGCTATGCATCAAGTATGGTCTCGGGAGGGCTGCTTTCCTCATTTTACCTGTCACGTAATTACAATTACAAAAATGTCAATAGTTGGGCCTGAAAGATTACACAAAGGTTTTTAGCTAGAAGCTGGACTCATCAGTGGTGATTCTTCAAAATATCCCATTTTGTTCATCTCTCATATTTACCATTAGATTGTGAAAGAAATTCACTGTCACCAAGTTTGGAAATATATATAAGATATTGTAAATGTTTTCACAAGAATATAAAGTTTGCATCAAAAATATACAATCTTACAGCAAATCCAACTTTAAAAAAGTAGAGGAGAAGAAATAATAAAGATAAGAGTAGAAATAATGAAATTAATTTGAAAATAATTAAGAACAAATATGTAAAATGAATAATCATTAAAGCAAAAAGTTACTTCTTTGAAAATATTAATAATGTTTGAAAACCCCTAAGACTGATCAAGGAGGAAAATAAGAAAACATAACTTACTGATATCAGGAATTTAAAAAAGGAGCAGCATTACAGATCCTACAGATAAGAAAAGATATTACAGACATGAAAACTACTTAAAGTATTAAAATTTTCATGCTAATAAATTTGACAATTTGTATGAAAGAAAATTTCTCCAAAAATAGAACTTGTCAAAGCTATCAGAGGCAGAAAGAGAAAAATCTGAACAGTATGATATTCATTGACAAAACTTTCTCACATGTACACCTAATACACACGCACACAATATCTAAGCCCAAATGGTTTCACTGGTGAAATCGTCCTAACATTCAAGGTATAAAACACCAGTACAGCAAAAGTTCTTCCAAATAGTAAAATAAGGAACACTTTCTAGTTATTTTATAATGCTAGTAAACTGTTGGTTCAAAGTATAAAAAGAAGAAAAATTGCAGATCTAAATATAAAAGGTAAAAAAATAAATAAGCTTTTACTGGAAACATACATCACCATGACTTCTGAGGAAAAGACTTCTTAAGGAAGATACAGAAAGCACAAAAGCATACAAGAAAAATAAACCCTATATTAAAATCGAGAATTTCTACTCATGAAAAATCACCATTAAGAGTAAAAAAATCAACCGACCAGGATAGTCGCAATACCTATAACTGCCACAAGAATCGTATTCAGAATACATAAAAAAACTTCTACAAGTAAAAAATAAAAGGAAGGTAAGCCAATAGGAAAAATAGGCAAAAACTTGAATAGCCACTTCACAAAAGAGTGTAGCCACATGGCTTGTAAGCATATGACAAGGTGCCCGATATCATTAGTCATCAAGTAAATGCAAATTAAAATCTTGATGAGAAACACTCGCCAGAAACTAAAAACATAGAATGAGTTTTGAAGATATAGAGCAACCTGAACATAGGGGGTGGGAGTATAAGTTGGTGCGTCTGTGGAAAACTGTGGCAGAAGCCAGTAAAACTGAACATATACATTACCTATAACCCAGAAATTCTACTCCTAGATACTCAACTGGGATGAATATAATGTTCACCAAAATATGTATAATAGAATATGTGTAGAGACATCTTTCATAATAGATAAATGTCCACTAGCAATAAAAATACATAAATAGTGGCATATCCTTATATTGCAATACAAAAAAGCAATAGGAATAAACAATCAACAAATATGTATACTCGACAATATGGATGAATCATACAAAAAAATGTGGAGTGAAGGAAGCCAGACATCGAAGAGTATATACAGTGACTCTATCTATATAAAATATTAAAATATATGAAACTACTCTATATTGTTAAAGTCACGGTAATAGTTACCCTTGAAACAGTGATGAGAAAGGACTGGAAGGAAACACAAGGTGTTGGTAATGATCTGTCTCTAGGCTGCTTATTCAGCTATGTTCAGTTTGTGAAAATTCTTCAAGCTATATACTTAAGATATGTGCACTTTTCTGTATAATATATCCAAGTAAAAAGCAAAACAAGTAAAAAACATGTATATTTAAAAGATATGATAAGATCTGTAAGAATTTAAAGTATTTGCACCATAAAAGGCAGCAAATAAACTTGTGATAACGGTTGCCTTTAGAACAAAGGTACTGGGAAAACCAAGTCAGGTTAGGATGAGATCTGTTATTGTTGTTTTTATTACATCAGACTTTCTGTATTATTTAAAATTTTACTATTTGTACATATTATCTACTTTAAAAAACTTTTAAACACATCATATACAACATTACATCTGATATTGCTGAAGTACAGGCTCAGAACTGGCACCAAATCTGAATCTGCATTAACTCATTGAACACCACTTGCCCCATGCTGGTGACTTCTGAGACCCCGCCACACCCAATTCCTGAAACACCCATAACCCCAAGGATCCTTTAGTGGCTGAGCCTACGGACAGCTAAGAGGTAGTGGCAGGCCTCAAGGTTCACTGGGCCTTTTGCTTAGCTGCCCAAAGACCAGTACTGGTGACTACCAGCCTCAATTTGCAGCATGGCCTCTCCCATACAACTCCAGATCCAGCACAGGCAGCAACCAATCATGGATTGCTTTATAGCTCCTATGTGGTAACCATGGGCCAGTCACAGGTAGCAACTGACCTGGGCCACACAGGAGCTCCTTCCAACGGCCCCAGAACTAGTACACCCATGGTCAGCCTTACACCATAACAGACCATCACCCACTAGCCCCACAAGTGAAACACCCAAAAGGTGATCTTGGCAGTCACCTGAGTCCCCTGGGGCAAATTCTTCTTTGTGGGATCAACCCATGCACAACACCTTGTTTGCTATGGTCATCTCTGATCTCCATGGCCAGTCAGTCTGAGGGTCGATCCCATCTACTGACATGCTAACAACAATCAAAACTCAACTATAATAGGAGAGTACACACAACCCAAACAAGGATCACTCATGGAGCATCTGGCTCAGGTGGCCAGAGAGATTGCACCACTGGGCCCCATGAGACACCTACTAAATAAGGACACCCTGCCAAGACTGAGAGATATAACAGATCTATCTAATACATCTAAAAACACAAAGAGGCAGGCAAAATAAGGAAATAAATGCAAGAACAGGAGAAAACTCCAGAGAAAGGACTAAATGAAATAGAGGCAAGCAATCTACCAGATACAGAGTTCAAAACAATGGTTATGAGGATACTTAAGAAACTTAATGAGAAATTCAACAAAGAGATAGTAAGCATAAAAAAGACATAAAAACCATAACAAAGAATGAATCAGAAATGAAGAAAAAATAACTGAAATGAAGAATACACTAGAAGGAATCAATAGCAGATTAGATAAAGCAAAGGATCAAATCAGTGATTTAGAAGACAAGGTAGCAGAAAACACCTAATTGGAAGAGAAAAAAGAAAAAAGAATCAAAATAAATGAAAATAGTTTAAAAGACCTCTGGGATAATATCAAACATAAAACATTTATATTATAGAGGTGTCAGAAAGAGAAGAGAGAGAGCAAAAAATTGAGAGCCTATTTGAAGAAATAATGATGGGAAACTTTCCTAATCTGGTGAAGAAAATAGACATATAAGTCCAGGAAGTATAGAGAGTCTCAAACAAGATAAACTCAAACAGGTCCACACCAGAACACATCATAATTAAAATACCAAAGGTTAAAGACAAAGAGAGAAGCCTAAAAGCAGCAAGAAAAAAACTAGTTATTTACAAGAAAGCTTCCATAAGACTGTTAGCTGATTTCTCAACAGAAACTTTGCAGGCCAGAAGGAATTGGCACAAAATACTCAGAGATGAAAAATAAGAACCTACAACCAAGACTACTCTACCCTGCAAGACTATTAATTAAAATTGAAAGTGAGACAAGGAGCAGTAAAAAGCTAAACGAATTCACTACCACCAAGCCAGTATTACAAGATAAGTTGAAGAAACTTTTTTAAGAAGCGGGTAGGGGAAGAACAAAAATATGAATAATAAAATGGAATAACTATGTACCTATCAATAATCACTTTAAATGTAAATTGATTAATACTCAAATGAAAAGACATAGGGTAACCAAATGGATAAGAAAACAAGACCTTTGCATTTGCTATCTACAAGAGACACATTTCAGATCAAAAGTAAAAATAAAGACTAAACGTAAAAAGATAGAAAAAGGTATTTCATGTGAATGGAAGTGAAAGAAAAAGCTGGGGTAGCATATTTATATCAGACAAAATAGACTTTAAAACAAAGGCTATAATAAGAGACAAAGAAGAACATTAGATATGATAAAGGGATCAATCTAATGAGGATAAAACGCTATTAAATATTTATGCACCAACATAGGAGCACCTAAATATATAAAGCAAATATTGACAAACATAAAAAAAGAGATCAATAATAATACAGTCAGAGTAGGAAACTTTAACATCCCATTGACATCAATGGACAGATTTTCCAGACAGAAAATCAAAAAGAAAAACAGTGGTTTTAAATGACACATTAGACCAGATGGATTTAATTGGTATTTTAGAGCATTTCACTGCAAAGCAGAATATACATTCTTCTCAAGTGCATATGAAATGTTTTCCAAAATAGACCACGTGTTAGGCCACAAAACATATCTGTATAAATTTAAGAAGACTGAAATTATATCAAGTGTCTTCTCCTAAACTAGGAATCAATTACAAGAAAAAAAAAAACCCGAAAAACACACAAACACATGGAGGCCAAATAACATGCTACTAAATAACAAATGGATTGACAATGAAATCAAAGAAGAAATCAAAATATACCTTGAGACAAATGAAAACAAAAATACAATAGCCCAAAATCTTTGAGACATAGCAAAAGTAGTCCTAAGAGGGAAATTCATGGCAATACATGCCTACCTCAAGAAACAAGAAAAATTTCAAAGAAACAATCTAACCTTACACTAAAGGAGCTAAAAAGAAAAAAAAAGAAAAGAAAAAACCAGCAAACAAAGCCCAAAGTGAGTAGAAGGAAAGAAATAATAAAGATCAGAGTGGAAATAAACAAAAGAGTCTAAAAAACAATACAAAAGATCATAAAACTAAAATCTGATTCTCTGAAAAGATGAACAAAACTGATGAACCTTTAGACATATCAAGAAAAAAAGAAGATCCAAATAAATAAAATCATAAATGAAAGAGAAGTAACAACTGAAATCACAACCACAAAGGATTATAAGAAAATACTATAAAAAATTATATAGTAATAAATTGGACAATCTGGAAGAAATGGATAAATTTCTAAAAACATTCAATCTCCAAGACTGAACCAAGAAGAAAGAGAAAATCTGAACTGGCCAATTACCACTAGCAAAATCAAATTAATAATCAAAAAGCTCCCAAAAAACAAAAGTCCTCGACCAGAGGAATTCACAAGTGAATTTTATTAAACATTCAAAGAATTAATCTATTCTTCTCAAACTATTCCAAAAAATTCAAGAGGATGGAAGGCTCTCAACTTCATTTTATGAGGCCACCATGACCCTGATTTTAAAGCCAAAGAAAAGTATAGATGCAAAAATCCTCAACAAAATATTAGCAAACCAAATTCAGCAATATATTAAAAGATCATACATCATGATCAAGTGGGATTTATTCCAAGGATGCAGGGCTGGTTCAATGTCCACAGGTCAATTAATAAGATGCACCACATAAACATAATGAAGGATAAAAATCATATGATCATACAAATAGATGCAGAAAAAGTGTTGGACAAATTCAGCATCCATTTATGATAAAAATTTTCAGCAAAGTGAGAATAAAGGGAACATACATCAACATAATAAAAGCTATATATGATAAACCCACAATTAATATACTTAATGAGGAAAAGTGAAAGGCATTCTCCTTACAATCAGGAAGAAGACAAGGATGTCCACCTTTACCACTTCTATTCAACATAGTATTAGAAGTCCTAGCCACAGCAATCAGACAAGAAAAAATAAATAAAAGGATCCAATTTGAAAAGAAAGAAGTGAAATTGTCATTATTTGCAGATGACATAATACTCTATAGAAAGAACCCTAAAGATTCCAACAAAATGAATTCAGTAAAGTAGCAGGATACATGCTTCATATTCAGAAATCTGTTGCATTTCCATATGTGAACAAATTATCAGAAAGAAAAGTTAAGAAAACAATCCCATTTACAACTGCATCAAAAAAATTTAAACATCCAGGAATAAATTTAACCAAAGAGGTAAACGACTTATACACAAAAAATTATAAAATATTGAAGAAAGAAATTGAAGAAGATACAAATAAATGAACGTATATACCATGTTCATGAATAGGAAAAATTAACATTGTTAAAATGTTCATTCTATCCAAAACAATCCATAGACTAAATACAATTTTTATCAAAATACCAATGGCATTTGTCATGGAACTAGAACAAATGATTTTAAAATTCATATGGAACAATTAAAGACGCTGAATAGCCACAGCAATCTTGAGAAAGAAGAATAAAGCTGGAGGTATGCTACCTGGTATCAACTATACTATAAGACTATAGTAATCAAAACAGCATGGTACTGGCATAAAAACAGACACACAAATCAATGGAACGGAATAGAGAGCCCAGAAATAAACTCATATCTACATGGTCAATTAATCTATGACGAAAGAGGCAAAAATATACAATAAGGTAAAGATAGTCTATTCAATGAAATGGTATTGAGAAAACTGGACAGATACATGCGAAAAATTAAATTGGACCACCTTTTTACACCATATACAAAAATAAACTCAAAATGGATTAAAGACTTAAATGTAAGACTCGGAACCATAAAACTCCTAGTAGAAAACATAGGCAGTAAACTCTGACATTGCTCGTAGTAATATGTTTTCTGATATGTCACATTTGGCAGCAGAAACACACAAAAAATAAACATATGGGACTATATCAAGCTAAAAAGGTTTTGCACAGCAAAGGAAACCATCGACAAAATGAAAAACCTACTGAATAGGAAAAGATATTTGCCAATGATACATCTGATAAGCAGTTAATATCCAATTTTATAAAGAACACATGCAAATTAACACCAAAAAATTAGCGATCCAATTAAAAAGTAGGCAAAGTTTCTGCTCAGCAAAAGAAATCATCAACAAGGTAAAGAGACAACCATCCAAATGGGAAACTACATTTGCAAGCAACACCTCTGATAAGGGCCTAATATCCAAAGAACTCAACAACTCAATAACAATAAAAAAGCAAACAATCCAATCAAAAAATGGGCAGAAAACCTG
>NW_006442107.1:26087519-26138174 GCF_000325575.1 Pteropus alecto | reverse complement strand
TCAACAGGACAAGTAATAACAAATGTTGGAGAGGATGTAGAGAAAAAGGAACCCTCATACACTGCTGATGGGACTGCAAATTGGTACAGCTGCTATGGAAAACAGTATGGAGTTTCCTCAAAAAAACAAAGAATTGATCTACCATATGACCCAGCAATCTATCTACTGGGTATTTACCCCAGAAACTTGAAAACCCATATCCGAAAAGATATTTGCACATCGATGTTCATAGTAGTATTATTCACAGTAGCCAAGACATGGAAGCAACCGAAGTTTTCTACAGTAGATAATTGGCTAATGAAATTGTGGTACATATATACAATGGAATATTACTCAGCCATAAGAAGAAATGAAATACTGCCATTTGCAACAACATGGATAGACCTCGAAATAATCATGCTCAGCCAAATAAGCCAGACAGAAAAAGTAGAAAATCACATGATATCACTTATATGTGGGATATAAACCTAAAAGCAACAAATGGACAGGACAGAGACTCATGGACATGTACTATAGACCAGTGGTTACCAGAGAGTAGGGGGCGGGTGAAGTGGGTAAAGGGGATCAAATATATGATGGCTGAAGGAAACTGGACTTTGGGTGGTAAACACACAATAGAATATGCAAATGTCAAATTATAATGTACATCTGAAAATTATATAATTGTATTAACCAATGTTACCCCAATAAACTTAACAAAAAAATAAAATAAAAAGTAGGCAAAGGACTTGAATAAATATTTCTCCAAAGAGGACATACAGATAGCCAATAGACATATGAAAAGATGCTCAACATCACTAATCGGAGAAATGCAAATCAAAACTACAATTGATATCACCTCACATCTATCAGAATGCTATCATCAGTAAATCAACAAAGAGCAAGTGTTGGCGAGGATATAAAGAAAAGGGAACTCTTGTGCACTATTTGTGGGAATGTAAATTGGTACAACCACTATGAAAAACAGGAGTTTTCTCCAAATATTAAAAATAGAACTATAATATGACCCAGCAATACTGCTTCTGGGTATTTATCCCAAAAAAATCCAAAACACTAATTCAAAAAGATATATGCACCCATATGTTCACTGCAGCATTATTTACAATAGCCAAAATAAGGAAGCAATCTAAAGTGCCCATCAATAGATGATTGGATAAAGAAGTGTTACACGTATATAATGGAACATTACTCAGCCATTAAAAAGAATGAAATCTTACCATTTGCTACAACATGGATGGATCTGGAAGGTATTATGCTAAGTGAGATAAGTCAGACAGAGAAAGACAAATACCATTTGATCTCACTTATATGTGGAATCTAAAGAACAAAATAAACAAAATAGAAACAGACTCATAGATGCAGGGAACAAGCTGATGGTTGCCAGATGGGTGTGGGGGCTGCAGGGCAAAGTGGAAAAGGTGAAGGGATTAAGAAGTACAAAGTGGTAGTTAGGAAATAGAAAGGGGATATAAAGTAAATCGTAAGGAATATAATCAATAATTTGGTAATAATTATGCATAGTGCCAGGTGGGTTCTAGACTAGTCAGGAGACTCACTTTGTAAATTAGATAAATGTCTAAACAATATGCTGTACATCTGAAAATAATATTAAATAATATTAAATGTCAACTGTAATTGAAAAATCAAAAAATGGGAGAAAAGCTTGAGGGGGGAGAAAGAGGTTTAAATTTCCAAGTATAAAACAAATAAGTCATGGGTATGTGGTATAAAGCATAAAAAATATAGTCAATAATATTATAATAGCATTGTACAGTGTCAGATGTTTGCTGGACTTATCATGGTGATCACTTCTTTAGTTATTCAATATAAATATTGAATAACTATGGTATATACCTAAAACTAATACAATTTGTATGTTAACCATATTTTAATAATCTTTTTTTAAATTTTAATAAATCAATCAGAAAAAAAAAGCTTTGCTGAAGTAAATGTCATTAAGGTCAAAAAATTCATGAGAAGATGTTCAATATCATTAGTCTTTAGATAAATGCAAATTAAAACCACAATGAGCTACAACTACATAACCACTAAAATAACTAAAACTGAAAATAAGTGTTGACAAGGATGCAGCACAACTGGAACCTTAATCCTGCTTTGGGAGTGTAAAATAGTTCAAATACTTTAGAAAACAGTTTGGCAGTTTCTTATAAAATTAAATCTGCATTTACCATATGATCCAATAATTTCATTCCCAGACAGCTACGCTAAAGAAACACAAATATATGTCAATACAAAGACTTATTCATAGCAACTTATTCATAATAACCAAAAACTGGAAACAACTTAAACACCACTAATACATGAATGGGTAAACAAATTATGGTATATCCATACAATGGAATGCTGATCAACGATAAAAAGGAACAGACTACTTGTATTTACTGCAACGTGAATGAATCTCAAAACCATTATGATGAGTGAAAAAAAAGCCAACTCAAAATAAAATATACTATCTGATTCTATAGCAGATAAAACTAATCTGTAATACCAGAACTCAGATTCAAGGCAACCTGAGGCTGGGGGTAGGGTGAGACTGACTGCAAAAGAGCAAGAAGAGGGAGGAATGGCATAGATGACAGAGGCTCTGTTCCTCCCTTCAACGACCAAATCAAAGTTGTGGCGGAAACAAGAAGCAGCAACAAGGAAAAATCGCCTGGGATCTGGATAAACAAGCCATACAACTAGGGAGAAGTCCAAGAAATCACCCTGCAACGGCAGAAGGTAGCACCGGACGAGGACGCGGGGCTGCCCGGTCACCAGCAACTGAGTGAGACGGAGGCTATGGCAGCTGCAGGCACCTCTTAAAGGGGCCACGTCCACAAGCAGATTTTTGTGGTAATGGACCTGCTCTCTCTGAGTGATGATTTAGCTGCACGCAGGGGGCGCAAGAAGAGACTCGCTCTGTACAGAAGTGCCGGTAGTATCCATTGTTCCCTGTTGAGCCCTCCCCTCTACCAGAGTACTGGACACAGGGCCACCATAGTCATAACATCATCAAACTGGATAACAGAGGTCGCTCCAGCCAGAGGATTCCCTGAAACCCTGCCTCCCCCAACTCATGGCCCCACCCAAGCCACATGTAGGTATATCCTCGGTGAGTCAGGTGCTCCTTGCAGAGCAGCACCTAGACTCACACTGCAGGCAGCTGGCCTCGGTCTGGTGTGACCTTTTGAGGCAACTCTAAGCACAGCATCTGTGGATTGCTTGCTGAATCTTAACAGGTGGCCCCAGAGGGGCACAGGCTTGGGCTAAATTCATTCTGCAGCTGAACCCCTCTCAGGACTGTGCCACTGGACACCTACTTCACAAATCCACACTAATAAGACTGGGAGACTTAGGAGCTTTGCTTAGTACATAAAACCAGATACAGAAAGGCAACTGAAATGGGAAGACAAAGAAGCAGAAACTATATGAGAGAACAGAACAGAGATCCAGATATAATGGAGAAAAGCAATCTAACAGATGCAGAGTTCAAAATGCTGGTTATAAGATATTCAATGAACTTTTGGGAAGTGTAGATAAATTCAACGAGAACTTCAACAAAGAGATAAAAAAAGAAAATGGAAGCGGAAATTATAAAAAGGAACCAGCCCGAAATGAAGAACACATTATCTGAGATGAGTATATTAAATGGAATAAACAAAGTGAACAAAGAAGAGGATCAAAAGCCCTAGAGGACAAGAAAACCAAGATCGTGCAATAAGAATGGCAAGAGATAAAATGCCAAGACTATAAAAATAATTTAAGAAGCATATAGGACACTATTAAGGGTCCAAATATCTTCTGATCGGCATAACTGAAGAAAATCAAGATGTTGAACAGCTGTTTAAAGAAATAATGATGAAAAGCTTCCCTAACCTGGTGAAGGAAATGCACATAAAACACCAGGAAGCTCATAAAATTCCAAAAATCAGGGATCCAAAGAGGCCCATGCCCATACAATCATAATTAAAATGCCAAAGGTTAAATACAAAGAAAGATTAAAAGCAGCAAGAGAAAAACAGATAATTACTTATAAGGGAAAACCCATAGGACTGGCAGCTGATTTCTCAAAAAAAATTATGCAGGACAGAAGAGCTTGGCAAAAAATATTCGACAGGATGAAGACCCAGGATCTACAACCAAGAATACTTTATCTAGCAAAATTATCATTTAGAGTTGAAGGACAAATAAAGAGCTTCCCAAACAAAAATAAGCTAAAGGAATTTATCACCACCAAGTCAGTATTACAGGAAATGTTGGAGGGACTTCTTTAAGAAGAAAAAACATGTATCAAAAACAGGAATAAAGAATGGTAACGACTACCTTTCT
This sequence comes from Pteropus alecto, assembly GCF_000325575.1. Lineage (NCBI taxonomy): Eukaryota > Metazoa > Chordata > Mammalia > Chiroptera > Pteropodidae > Pteropus > Pteropus alecto. The sequence continues at coordinate 26,133,842 of NW_006442107.1, read as the reverse complement.
ATCAATAAATACCTTAAATGGAAAAGAATGAAGTGCTCCAACCAAAAGACAGAGTGGCTGAAAGGATAAGAAAATAAGATCCCTACATATGAAAAGGAAGGAGATGGGAAAAGATATTGCTTTGAAGGACCTAGAAGATGTTTAAGTCAGACAGAGAAAAATAAACACTATATGACTTCGCTTATATGCGGAATCTAAGGAATAAAAAGAACAAACTAATCAAAAACAGACTCACAAATATAGTGGACAATTTGGTGTCAGACAGAGGAGAGAGGGGTTTAGGGGACTGGGAGAATGGGGTGAAGGGCTAAAGAAGTACACATTAGTAGCTGATGGATGGTCACAGGGATAGGGAGCACAGCATAGGGAATGCAGTTAGCATTAATACGTTGGCTAAGTGGAGAGTCAGGGGAGGGTGGGAGCAATTGGGGGGATCGTTTTATAAACTATATAGATGTCTAACCAATGCACTGTATACTTGAAACTAAATTTTTTAAAAAATTTTTAAAACTTGGGGAATATAAAGTATTTTTCATATATCTGAATTTACCCATTACTTAATTGCCTATCTTGGCAAGACATATCTGTGTAGGTAGGTCATGCTATATTATTACACCAGATTAAGAATTAAGTTAAGCACTGATATATTACAGACTAAGAAATTAATTAAAGCACTCATAAACTGAAAGAGGCATTCTGCTTGTTCTGACCATTCAAGTATCTTAACCACAGGTGAAAGTAGTGTAGAAAAGGATATATTTATTTACCTAACATTATTTAGCAAACATTACTTTTGGTGAAATAGGACCCAAATTAAAGTCCAAATTGACGTAGAATGAAAATTTTCCAAACAAAGAAACAGAATGTAGACTTAAAAATAAAACTACTGCTCTAACACGTTGTTGGCATAGATTTTTTTTATATTGTGTCCTCATTCTTGTGAATGATGCATAGAACATAACATTCTGAAACACATGTAGCATGCAGTAATTAAAGAACATGCTCCTGTCCTAATGTGTCTATCCTTACCACAGCAATCAGCACACTATTCAATAGACAACCTTGCCTGTCAGATTATGAGTGTTTTGAGGCCAGAGGTCTTATTCATCATTGGATCGCGGTGCCCAGTATGAAGTAGGCATTCAATATATTTACTTAATGACCATTATATGAATGAAATTAAATCAATGAGTGATAGAATCTTCCAGCTCTAACTTGAAAGGTCTTTGGTATGAGGCTCAATGTAATCTTATCCTAATGAAGATCTGTTTCCAGAGTTAGTTATGCTTGGTCAGAACTAACTTGACAAATAGTTCTGTTTACCATTCTCCAAACAGGTCAACAGGGCTGATTATGCACATAGTAGGCAAGTTAATTGTGCCAAGTTCTACCATCAAAGATTGCAATCAATTGAGCAGTTCAGCACAGATGCACATTTAGAATCATTTTCCAAATTATTCAAATAGAATAGACATTTGTGAAAATTCACAACTGAGTGTGCATTATCATCTATGAAACATCAGTTCAAAGATGCCCCCTACTAGCTTGACAATTGCTTTTCTGACCAAGTGCCGGTTTACAATGTGTAATAGGATAGTTCCTTTCCTAGATGGTATTTTTCCATATTTTGCTCTTGTAACCAAAGCTACTTTTAGGAGTCCTGAGTTCAATAAAAAGAAAAAATAGTAAACAGGGTCGGGCCTGGTTAGTACTTGGATGAGAGACCACCTAGATATACCAGGTGTTGTAGATGTAAAAAAAAAAAAAAAAATAGAACCAATAGAACCAACTCTTTATAGGCTTTATATTGAAATATAAACTCATATACAATTAAGTGCACAGGCCATAATCATAAAGCACAATGAATTTTCACAAACTACCTAGCACCTAGTTCAAGGAACATATATCGGCATCCCAGGAATGACCCCCTGTGCTCTTGTCTAAGAACTAGTCCCAACAAAGGTAGTCATTATCCTGCCTTCTAACACCTGTGATTGTCCTGCCTGTTCTGTATTTTATGTTACTGTCATTCAAATTATAGTTTACTATAAATTGTTCTTATCATATAATATTCCAGTGTATAAATACAACACAGATTTATCAAGTCTACTGTTGATTTGGGTAGTTTCTAGTTTGGAGCTATAACAAATAGTACTGCTATGAATATCCCAGTGCATATCTTTGGGTAACATATGGACACACTTCTGTTGGGTATACAGCTAAGTGTGAAAACGCAGAGTCATAGAAATGCATATGTTCAAATTTAGTAGGTAATGCCAGGTTTCACAAAAGGTTGTACCAATTTATACTCCCACTGCATGAGAGTTCCCTATCATATCACTTTCCTCATATATTTCAATGACCAATGTACATGTACATCTCCTTACGTGGTTGATACAAAGATGAAGGGAAGAATGGGAAGACACCCTCAGACAAAGACAAAGGATAAAAATTAGTCTATTCATATGAAGGAAAATAATCATCTGCACACAGAAGACAACACAGTACAGGGGTGCAATGTAGTCCTAAGTGGGGAATGGAAAGGCAGGCAGGTTTCCATGGCCATGAATCTCCAACAAAGCCCCCAGTGACCAATGATACAACTTGAGATTCTTCTAAGAGTTTCATCTACCTACCTTATCCTCAGGGGATCTTTATACATCTCTGAGTCACAACTATTCCAGACTCTCTGTCTGAATACCTGTCCGTTTACCTTCAGCAGGCAAATTGGAAATAATCTGAATCCCAATACATTTCTGAGTGTTTATCACTACTGTGAGAATGGAAAAAATCAAGTCAATTTCTCAGTAAACCATATTCCTGACAAAAAACCCACCTGTTATTTTCTTATACTTCTTCAATAAACTGTAAACTCATCAATATAGCATATGTGTTATTAATCTTTTATCCCAAATATTAATGCACTGTATGGAATGTAATATATGCTCAACAGATGCTTTTTAAACTGAATTGGGTAAAGTAATTATTATTATTCCCACTTTATAGAAGAGCATGGTGCCATGTCCATAGTAAGTTTCCAATATGGTAGCTTCAACTAAATCTTACTCCAAAGCAATACTCTCTCTACTACACTACTCTGTATTTGACAACACTACACTGGAAATGAATTTATTTTATATGACCCCAAGGAAGAAAATTAGGAAAAGAGATTCCACTTCAATATAAATAAAACATTTCTAATAGTTGAAGATGTCTAAATATAATTTGCTTCAGGAGTTACTACTAATAAAAGTGCCACTTATGAAATATTTACTGTTTACTCAATAGAAGATATTTATTGAACACAGTATAATTGTCGAATATAAAGGGAAAAACAGAAACCCTTTTAGTCTGTGTGTTCATCAAAATGACAGCAAATTTCTAATCACAAAAATAAATGTAAAATTATAACTCTGATAGAGGGACATGGTCTATGATATACTAGCAGGATAAGGAGGCTTAATCTAAACTACCACTGAAAGTTATATTTAAGTTGAGATCTATTGACTGGTTAACTAAAGTTAACCAGTCAACTAGAACAAGATAAAGAAGAGATTGTTCTAAGTAAAAGTCCCTAACCAAGGGGATGAGTGCTGTGTTTAAGCAACCACAAGAAGGCCATCATGGCTGGAACAGAAGTCAAGAGAGGAATAGAGAGATACTAGATTAGGCTAGCTCACAAAGGGTCATATATACCTTATTAGGGATTTGGGTCTTTATCCTAACATGAATAAGTACGGATTTACTTAGTGTGACATCCTGACTTTCTGTAGCAATTTTTGGTAAGCAGCAAGCAAAACCAGTGACACAGAAGGGTGGTAAAGTGAGCTGAGGAATTTTACTTACTTCATTGTAGGAATTTTACTTACTTCATTGAATTTTACTTACTTCATTACCACGGGATCAGGACCAGTAGGGAAACAAATTAAGTCTGAAGGAGCAAGTAATGAGGGGCAGACAAACACATAGAACTGTCAAGATGAGCAAAAATAATTCAATCAATACGAGTAGGCAAAGGTGGTTGCAAAGGTAAGGAAAGTATTGCCATAAAAGAAAACTTCAAACTTTACTCAAGTTCAGAGTAACTTTTATCAAGAAGTTCAAAGTGGATATGAAGGTGTCTAGAGTTGAGAACACAAAGAAAGTATGAAGCCATAGTTTTAGAAGGGTTGACACCAAAGATATCAGGGTCGCCAAAGAAGACTGAGGAAAAAAAGAAAAGGATAACTTTCAGAAAGATGATGTAGTCGCTAAGTAATATAACGAGAATATCTTAAAGTACAGGAGGTTTGAGGGATAAGGGATGGAAAGGGAAAGTTGAGAAAAACCAAACAGTATTTAAGATATTGATCAGAACTTCTCAAATCAAGTATTAGCCAATCCATTCACAATGGCAAATAACCCCTCCTAGAAGAATAATTTTTAAATATTAACATTAAAAAAGACTGTGACTATAGTTTGAGGAGCTTTGTTTTCTTTATTCAACTTCTTATTTAAGGTTGTAGAAATCCAAGATCGACAAGTTGTTTGTTTTTCGTCATGGGTATGATGTAAATATCTAACTTTAAAATTTTATAGAAATTAAAATATATAACCCCCAAGTGATCTAAAGAAACTCCACTAAGTATACTTCATGAAAAACTCTATCTCTTGTGCATTATAGGCAACAACAACATTTAGGTCAGAGAAATCTCAATATTTTTCTAAAATGTATTTCAACATTACTAAGAATGAGGGGAGAGATGAAGGCAAAAAACCCATCTGAAATAAGACCATTTTAATACAATCAGTTTGAAAAGTGAAAATTCATGAAATTCTTTAAAATATAAAATGGTAAGAAGGAAGAGTTCTAGAAAATAATCATCTGCATATATGCTTTCTTGACCAAATAGAAAGGATAGGTCTATATAAATCTAAAATACAATACTTTAATGGAAAATAAGCATCATACTCAGCCTGCCAAGTAAATGATCATCTGCCACATGACTTAACATTTTAAACTGACACATTCTAAAGCACATCTTGGAAACTGCTCAAAATGCAGGAAGTGTCTGCTTACAACCTAGCACATTTATTCCTTGGCTTCAACTCCAAGCATTCCATATTTCCTCTGAGGCCACGGCTTATAAATCAGATGAGATTGGTCATCTTGCAACAAAATGGATTTTTAAAATGTGATTTTGAAGAGATTGGAAACTGTAATACAACAGGTTTTTCAGTCTTCAGTGCTCAGAAATGATTGTTTTATTGACAACTCTATTGAAAATATGATGTTACTCCAGAAAGAAGTAGACCTATAACATTCCAGGAGCCATAACATTAGATGTTTTATTACAGGTACTATGGTCAGATACTAATTATGTGCTTTATTCCAAAGGATAAAATAATAATGACTTAAGGGCTTGACTCATTGCTTTTATTTCTGAGTTAATCATATTTTGATAAATCCACAGAGGAAAGCCTTACTGATGACTTCCTGTGAAATTTAAATATTCCAATACACGTATATGGTTAATTACAATATAGACGTGTGGTTCACACTTTTAATGTCACTATTGCTAAAGAGAAAATCCAAACAAATGCATTATAAAATGGTTTTATATTTGCATTCATAAAAACATAATATATTTCTAGCCTTCAACCTACACAAAATAAGGAACAGTTTTAAAGTCAGTACCTTGCTAAATTAATTCGTTGCTGCCTTTCCAGATATCCAAGCTCTAGATGACCTTTCACCTTCCCCTCCCTACACACAGTAGTTCAGAGAATACCCATCCTCCCCATTTCCCCTCACTCTCTGTCTTGCATTTAATGACTAGAATTCATGCAAACTGGCTGCTCTTACAGGCTCATAAGGAGACTGCGAAATCTGGAACCAGGTGGATGATGGCCACTTAATTGGATCTTTCTTCTCCAAACACCAGGGGACAGCTGGTTTTCATTGTTGTTCTAATGAGCTCCGCTGAAACTAAAGGCGGGCACATTAGTTGGAGCTCTTCTGGTGAGATGTACAGTCTTGGAAATCACACTTATCACTGCCAGAGGCTTTAATGGTGAAAAGAATAAATTGTCTATACTTTTTTTAAAAAATGCAATCTGATATTAGCGGAAGGTGGCAGTGTTTCTTAGTTGCCCCGTTTCAGTACTCACATTTCTAAATGGTCGTTTTTTTTTCTGCCACATATTCCCTGGCATGGGCATATATATCTGATGTGAGTGCGTGTGTCTGCTCACCTCATGTATACACACTTTGCTGGGTAATCCCATGGGAACAGGGGCAGCATGGGTTGAATGGAGGCAGAAGGAGTTTAAGCGTGTAGGCCTGGTAGCCAGAGTCAAAGATCAAAAGCCACTTTTAAAAATAAGAATAAAGCACAACTATAAAGTAGCTTTGTAAATCATACTCTTTGGGGGCAGCCTGGTGCAGTGTAAATATGTTTCTTAAATATTTTGGAATATTAAAGGGGGGAGATTACTTGGAATAGTCCCATTTTAAATGTAAGATCTAGGAAATGTTAGTAAATTGACAAAAATCCAAAATCATAGGGTTATCTCCCCTCCCAATAATCAAGTCTCTGAGGTCACTCTCTGGTTACATAGGTAAAGGCCAGTGTGGTGAGGCTGTCAGATGTTCCACATTTGGCTGAAATTGCTAAAACCAGTGTAATCAGGTCCGTTTTCATTTAATTTCTCAGAGACACATGAGATGACTTTCCTTTTTCAGTATAAAGTATTAAATTGTTCCAAATAGTGTCAAAATATAAAAGATTTAATAAAATACTTAAGCTTTGAAAGCTTTTCTTTTTCTTTCAGGACAGTTAGAAGGCACACAAAGAATAAAGGTTAAACAACCATAAAAATATTGATGAAATTTAAAGTTTTCTGGCAATAAATTTTATTGATTCTCTGGTTCTTGTTTTCACAAATTTCCTTTGATTTTCTATTTTACTCTGAAATTTAAGAGTAAATCTTTACATTTTTCACTTGGAGCATGTAAGTCTTCCTCTTAGCTACCTAGAGGAATGAGGTGTTACTCAGCGTTAAAATGTGTCATGCTGCAATCGTTCCCTTATAACAGACTCATCTAAATGATAATGAGCATGAAAAATTGATTATGTCCTCGGTTGAACTGGTCTTTGTGTTTTTCATCTGGTGAATCCAATAGTGCTAGAACAGGCCTCAAAACATAAACATGCCAGTAGTTCAATTAATAGAATAGTTAGAGGCAAATCTACAGGATGTTACCTATTTTAGGCAAAAAGCTTCTCAAATAGTGATTCATATCATAATTTCAACAGAAAAAGGCCAAAGAGAATTTTTAACTTCCTATTTAAACTTGTATGTGGACTGTTTTCTTTTCAAATCCTCTAATCCAATGTAGAAGATAAATTACAGAGTTTTCAGGCACACCAACACACAAATTTCAAAGACCTAATCCTCTAATAAATAAATAAATAACCTGTCAAAATTTTTGATTCAAAAAGTAGTCTTACATGAGATTATGTGTTGGGGCTTTCTGGATCTTCATCTTCCTTCCAATTTTCTGTCTTCAATTTTTCATATTATCCCCTTTGAAAAATGTATCCCCTCCAAAATTTCAACTTTCTCTTTTCTATGGTATCTCCCAAGCTTGACTCTACCCTTAATCGAGAGATCTCCCTCTCCAAGAGCCCACAAGAAGTCAACCTGTGTGGAATACTCTAATTCAGCATCTGCAAATCATCTTCCTTCTCCTGATTTTCCCATTTCTGTTAATGGTGCCCATTCATTTCATATTACCCTGTGGTTTTCTCCATCATACATGTTCTGCTATTTGTGATTTTCTGCCTACTTTCATGGCCACCACTAAACTGTGAAATCTTCAAGGTAAAATATGTTTTATCTATACTCCTAGAAATTCCTTTTATATATTCCTAAATGTTATTGATTAACGTTGAATGAATGAATATATAGATTAATTGTCCTATAGCACTTTATCCATACTACTACTATAGGGTTATCACATTCAAGTCTGAAAATGAATATGAAAATTTATATTGATATTATTATCAAAAAATGAATAGCAACTGGTGAAATCTGAATATTCAATAATAGTATCATATAGTGTTAACTTTTTTAATGTACTGTTTTATATGATAGAATGTTACGTGGTTGTATGTTAGACTGTCCTTGTTCTTAGGAACTATGTGCTATAAAGAGTGAAAATAAAAAACCTCGAAGTCACATGATAGTTGTCATTATTATTGATACTGGAAATAATGACTTTATTTTTAAAATAAAACTATTAAATAATGTGCTAAATTCAGATTTTATAGGATCTGGTCCTATGCTAAACCAGGACAATTTTGGAACCTAATTAAGGTTTTTCATTCCTGAAGGAGTTCTGTCATACCTAATCTCATATACTTCTAATATAACAAATACTGACATCCCAAAACCACAAATAGTCAGGATTCCAGAAATTGTTTGAGTGATTAAATGCAATAATAGAATCAAAGCCTATTTACATAGTCCATGCCATACATCATACATACTTATTGATAATGTGTCTGATTTGCCTGCCAGGACTTTTGTCAAATGTGTTAAGAAATGTTAAAACCTGGAAATTAATTAATTCAACTTCAAAAAATATTGATCTGAACCTCAAAATTTCATTGAAGGTAAAAAATAAATCTACAGGCAAGAACAACTTTGCATCTTCAAATGAGTTTCAAATATTCTCTCAAGTTTCACCTGAGAACTTAGAAATTATACGTATCTCTTCTAGGTGTAAAAAATAATATAAATGGAGCCACTTCAGAATGGAGTCAGAGTTGCCATCCCAGAGGAACTGCTTTGCACATCTTACTCCTCAAAACATTGGATTATTAAAACTGGGTAAAGTAAACTTTGGAATGAGCCTAAAGCAGCATTATATCTCAAACAAATGTTTGCAAAGCTAATGGGAAACCAGACATATGACTACAGGACTGAAAATTAAAGACGTTCTTTAAATTTAGCATCATTACGTTAGCTTATCTACATCTAAAATTCATTCCTTAGCTGATTAACACCCATAGAAATTCTTTTCTTCTATTCAAGTAATTTTTCTTCTTCCTTTTCTCATAAATACCTCTTTCCTTCACCTCCTAATTTGGACTTCTGCCTGAATCAGTGCTTTCCAAATAGTTATTCTTTTTGGATATCAAGTAAATGTTTGTTGCCTCTCACTTTGGCCTTTTATTTTTAGGTTAACATAGGATTGGGGTGGGGGGGAACAGAGAAAAACAGAAACAGAGAGACAGAGACAAAGAAAGAATATGAATCCTACTTAAGCTATTATTTTTCATTGATTTTTTATACCATCCCTCCTTTTATGGCCATCAGTCTCACCATGATGTCACTGGCAAAACTAAGAACAGAAAGGTAAGTGACTTGTAAGTCCACACAATTAGCATAGAGCACAACTAGACCCCAGCTAACAGACCTCAAATTTTTATTTGCTCATCAGCATGAATTCCCAAACCCAGCTGTGCATCCAAATGGCCTAAAGAGCTTATTCAAATAAAGATGTCTGTACCTCAGTGCAAGTGATTCCTATTAAGTAGAACTGGGATGAGACCTGGGAACCTGTATGTTACCTGGTGTCCCAGGTGATTCTGATTCATCCAGTCTGCTGCCTCTAATAATGCATTCATTAAATCTCTCAACAAATACAATTGATATTTAATCAATGCCAAGCACAGGGCTTAGCATCCTGCCACCCAGGATCCTGCAGTCAGCTCGTTCAGGAGTTTAGAAAGCTTAAAAGTTAATTTAGCACCAATGAGAGAAGTGATTTAAAGTGTGTGTGTGTGTGTGTGTGTGTGTGTGTGTGTGTGTGTGTGTGTGCATGTGTGTGCACGCACACATGCACCCAGAGGCTGGGGAAACAGCACGTCCACTTTTGCCCTAAGGCCTCTTCCAGATGGCTCCTAAATGAGCTGGAGGAACAGCAGCAGCTTTTCAAAATCTTACATACCCACCCATGTGGTCTAAGCAAAATGAGTACTTTAAATGAGTCTTATGATAATACCTTATTGGGTACAGAAGACAAATGAAGAATTGCATCAAGTCTCCCTCTTTGCTCCCCACTCTCTCAACATGAGCCCCATAGCAGAAACTCTCAGGCAAAAATGTAGGCAATCACGCATGAGAGGTAGGCAATCACGCATGTGAGGTAGACAATCACGTATGTGAGGTAGACATCATATGTTAGCAATGCTAAATCGTTAATATGATCCCTGGTCGGAAGAAAGGAAGAAAACTGCAGGAGAATGCCAGCCACAGCTGCCCCACCTGATGACAAGAGCCTTAGTCCTTTTATCATCTGTCTTCCACTGGGTAAACATTACGATTGGTCACAAACAGCAAGGTCCGCTCTCATTCCTGGGAGGAGACTTCCCTTCCCAACCTCTTTACAGTTAGGCAGGGTAGGGTGACCAATTCTGACCAATGAACTCTATGTAGAGGCACCATGTGTCCTTTCTGGGCAAAGGCAGTGAAAATCTCCTGCACAACCCTCCGACTCTGTCTTCCCCTGTCACCATGGACTGGAATCCATGTGTTGATATCTAGAAACGCTGGAAAGAACCAGGTGGGATTCCTAAATCACTGCTTGAAACAGAGTTGCCCCACAGAGCATGAGGGTCTGCAAAATACAATGTATGATCAAGAAATAATTCTCACTGCAAGCTACCAAGATTACATGTATTACCGGAGCATTAGTCTGTCCTGACTCATCTCCTCTCCCCAACCCTACCACTCCCAGCTCCTGACTGTGAGAAAAGATTGTTCCTATCCATGCATCTCACCAAGACTATTGTATCAGAAACAGAGGCTTCATTCTCATTGGCCAGATCCCCCCAAAACCTTTGTTAAAAAGTGAGGTCTGAAGTACTATTAGATCATCTGCTTTGTTACGTTATCTACCAAAATATAGTTTAAAAAATGTGAGACTAAAAATCTGTTTTAACTTAATCTGTAGGTCAAAGAAAAATAGAATGTAAAAGAGACAAAGGTCCCTGTGAAGTCCCAACATTATGATTCTGGATTCAATTTGAAGCAAGAGTGACTGCCAAAAAAAAGCGTAGTTCTAGCTCCAGAATAGAGGCTTGAGGCTGCTCCAAATCAGCCTATGTTCTTAGGTCTCTTCAAAATCCTTAATTTTATAGCCGTTGCAAATATAGAAGTAATATCAGCTAAGTCTCTCCCATCACTTTGGTGATTAACAGAATTCCCGCTGCTTCCCTCAACAAAGATGAACTCCCAGACCCATGCCACCTTAGAAGTGGCCTTTACAGAAATCAGAAAATAGGCATTAGATATATTGATCTCCTTATAAAGCTATATCAACAAAGTGACCTTCTGGGCAGCCTGCAGTGCATGCTACAACCACATTGAACAGAACTTGAATAGAAGGTGGATGACACCCCTGCGGTCACTGTGTAGTTATCTAGTAAAGGAACCATGGTTCATACAAGCAAAAAAATAAAAGAAATAAAAACCATACTGAGCAGGCTTCAAGTACTTTGGCATAACCATGACTCCCAAAAAAAGCAACAGCAGCAGTCTCACATAAAGGTGGCCCAAGAGGTGAGGAGGAAGGACTTGGTCAAGGCAGGCTTGCTAGTGGCAGCAAGTCTCAGTGGACAGAAATTATATCAGTTTTTCAGCCACTCATAGACAACATCGATGCCAACCATTACTCTAAAATGTTGCAGACTATTGGTGGGGAACAAACTAGAGATTGGTTTGTCCTGCCCTGCAATATGATCTGCATTAGCAAAATAGATTCCCAAGTACTAACCCTAATGCAGCAACATGAGAAAGACAGCAGCAACTCAGAACCCAGAGTGGGAGCCCAGGCATTACCAGGGTGGCTCCAGGCCTCAAAACAAACTAAGACAGTGAATGGCTTGATGCCACAGTCTATTCTCATGTGACAGGGAGTACAGCCTTCCAAAGTCAAGGCTTTAGCCCTAAAGCCAGGGCCAGCCACCATCTCTACTCCCAAGAACATCCCTCTAACTTCTTTTCAAGGTAACTCAAAGCTTAATGCAATGACTGAAATCTCAAATACCCAAAAGCAAACATATAAATACAGGGGAAAACTCTGGGGTCCTTTCCTAAAATTTGGAATCCAGCGTCCTACGACTAGAGCTCATGACACTTTGTAGTATTTTTAATGATTTTAAGAAGCATTTTCTCCAGATAACTCTACCCAAAGTTAAATGCACACAATGAATCTGCTCTGATTTCTGCTAAGTCATGATGAAATTCAAATCTAAACCTCTTGCTGAGGGATCATATATTACTGGAGTCTTCTGATTTCAAAGCCCCTTTGCCAGGCCAACTCTGAAAACATTGTTTTAGTTGAATAATTATTTAAATGTGTGCTCAAAGGAAATATTATCAAATTACAGTAAATGAACAAATGCAATTAAATAAAACTATGGCTCCTTATGAGCACATAATGATCTGAGATGTTTGGCCCCAGGAAATGTGGACAAAGTGGACATTAATCTCTGTCCACTAACTCAGGTGTGCAAAATAATCAATTTTTAATAAATAAAGTTAATTTCTGGCTTGGTTCCCTTCACAGCTTTGTGAAGGTTGCCCCTCTCTTCAGGGTCATGTTGACATCATCTGTCTTCATAAACTATTACTGAAGTACCCACTGTCCCGGATTACATGGTCTCCTCAGACCTAGGAACTTCTTGTGGCTTCTGTGCTCAGCCAGAGGTAGAGATATGTGTAAGGCTGGGAACTTCCAGCTTGAGGTCAGGCCCCCTCCTGTGTACCATGCAGCCATTCTCCTTAAGATCCTGATGCCTCAGCATAAATATGAGTCTGGGTCCTCAGTGCTCTGAACCCACAGGGCCCAGCTTCGAGAATCATGTCTTCGGTCTGGTGGAAGCTCATATTTTCCTGCTCCCTTTTCTACACTAGTCTGATTCTTCCTTTAATCCTTCTCCTCTCTCCCTTCTATTGCCTCTGCAAACTATCTCATCCCTTATGGACTTAGGTTTTTTAGCAACAAACATGATGATGCATCACAGGCTATTTTTGTGTTCAGTTATCTAACTCAAAGAACAAAATATCTTAACTCTTACTTTAAAAACAGAAAAGCAAACCAAAGAACACAGAGCATTCTCTAATCTGTTGTGGTGTGTTTCAATTAATATCAAACTATTTTTAGAATCTGTCCACAGAGCACAAAAGAAGGAAGGTAATATATCAAAGATAAATTAGAAAACTATATGAACTTTGAATAATGACTGTACAGCCTATTTGATCACCTTTTCTTCATCAATTAGTATCACTCAATTAAATCAGATTAATTTTTACTTAATCCACTGGATTTAAGACTCATTAAAATAACTGAACACCTTGCCTTGAGTTTTTTCCTTCTACTCAAACATACCCCATCAGATTGGCTTACAGCCCCACTGAGAGGAAGCTCCAAATAGACTATATTAAAGTTACTCTCATATTTCTGTTAACTCAGCCTAGCTTTTTTTCATTAAAGAGTATCTCTAAGAGCTCATAAATATGCATGTGAGAGAACTTTTAAAACTTAGATTTTTTTTTTCTGGCCTTCCAGGAATTTTTGAAGTCACAGACCTCTGGGCCAAGAATAAATACAAGTATTAATCAGCATGTCTAACTTACTAGGACTCAAAGAATTGCATGATCGAACAAGGAAATACCTATCACTGACCACTGGCAATTTTTTAAGCACTATGGAAGTGTTGGTAAGGATGAAGGGAACAAAGAGGAGCACTCTCTTATGCTGTTGGTAGAAGAACAATCTTTCTGGAGAACAAGCCAGCTATATTAGATAAGGAAACACTAGGTGTTGTGATGGACAACCCCCTAATTACAGTGGCTTCACATGATGAGTAGTTCTTACTTGCCTACCATCTGAAATGGGTAATCCTGATTGGTGGTAGGGGCATCTCATTCTCTCACTGACAGAGGGAATGATGGAGCCTGATCAACAGAGCCTCTACTGTCTTCAGTGTGGTTACCAAGGTCACCTGGGGAATCAACACTCGGCTGAGAGACAGGAAAAGAGAGAGGCCATAGAAAAGGTACAAGAGGAAGTGACACCCGTTACTTCTGCTCAGAGTCCATAGATAAGAATTAGGCACGTGGGCCCACTGAGATGAAGAGGGAGCTGGGAACAGCTGCTCCCCAGCAATGAATGGATGAAAGGCACGAGATTGTCTCTATCGAGTAGCTAAATCAATAAATAATATAAAAAGTGTGTGTATATATACATACATATATCTCCACACATCTATGTACACATATACATGTATACATAATTTTTTAAGTTAAGTTATACTCTTTAAGCAAGAAATTCCATTTTTTTCAAAATTTGTCTGAAGTAAATAATTAGATATGTGGGCAAAGATACATGCATAAAGATGTTCCCTGACATTTTGTTTATGATGGCAAATAAAAATTAGAAACAACTTAAAAATATTTTTAAGCAGATTGGTTAAATAAATTATGGGACATCCATATAAATGAAATACTATTCATAAATCACAAATGATCCTATCAACATTTATTGATTGATATGGAATTTGCAAACCAAGATATACAGGACAAGCCTATTTTTGTATAAAAATATCTGGAAAGTATAAGATTGATGATTCACCATGTAGAGTCCAGATTCTCTACCTTTTATTACATCTTCTAAAATTCAATTTTATCCATTAACTTAGAAGCATTCAAGATCTGGGGGATTGACCCTGGATAAAGTATTCTCAAGAATTTTACTGACAAACTAGAATGCTGATTTATTCTTTTGTAGTGAAAATATACAATGTAATTTTGTTACTAGGAATGTCTGTTTCTTTTTTCTAAGAACATCTTCACCCTGTTATTGGGAAACTAGGAAATCATGTTTCTTTGTCAGAAGTAGCTTCATGAGCTCTGTTCTCAAAAGAAAGGGAATTTGATGCTCTTGAGACTTTTATCCAGACTGGAGAATCCTCAACCCATATTTAATGCATGCCCACTCTATGACACAGATTGCATTAGAGCCTAAAGATGCAAAGGTGAAAAGCACAGAATCGGCCATTTCAGAACTCAGAGAAGAGCAAGGGAGACACTGGTGTAAACAGCAGTTGTGATCTGTGAGAAAATTAGTGAGGGATGCCCACAAAGTGCTATGAGAAACACCCAGCCCTTTTTCAGGCATCAAGAAGGACTCCAAAATGAGCCAGTATCTGAGTTAAAACAAAAAGGATTAGAAAGGCTTCCACAAATAAGCAAAGTAAGGAAGGACCTTCCAGGCAAAAGGACAAGCATATGCAAAGAAGGTACTTAGAAATCAGAGATTGCGAACATTGGAGAAATGCAAACAAGGTTCCCAAACTAAAATAATATAGTACATACAAAATACTGACCATGATGCTTGGGACAGAATAGATATTCAAATATCAATATCCTTTCTCTTCTTCCCAAACTCAGAATAACTGAAGCAGAATCAGGGAAAGATTTAATTTTTATGAAGCTTCTAGATTTGGAGGGCTCTTTCCAAGAAAAAGAATACAAAATTAGTTCTAGGTCTTGGAAGGGACCCATGCAAGTAAAGGGCCTTAAAGCATATGCTTCACTAGATTTAGTCAACATATCTCTGGCAGAATACAGGCGTGAAGGTAGGGATCAGAGAGGAGCTGATATAGTAGGAGATGGGCACTGTGATGAATGTTAATACGTTCCCCAGATCTCCCTCCAGGAACTTGCTTCCCATCTGCTAGGAGCGCTGCAAGGAGAATGCTCTCAACTGCCAGCCTCTTCAAGGACTGCCTCTACTGAAGAAAGCCCCTCATTCGAGGCACACACCTCCTTCCCATGGTATCCTATAAGGTGTAAAGATCCTCTTCCTCTAAGTGGATCCAAGTTGATACAGAAACCTAGAAAACTGAAATATCATCATGGCCTCCCTGTTAGGTTGAAGGTATATAGAAGCAGATAATAAACAGTCCTGACCCTAGTCCAGTTCGCAGTCCATTGACCCACCTGGTGGTCTTTTCCTGGTCCCCAAATGGATAATTGAAATGGGCGTACTTGCTACTTGCCAGAACCTCTGCATTGGTTCCTTGGCCTGTACAGTGAGAAGTAAAGTGATGTGGAAGGCCAAGAGGTAATCTCTGCAAACCCCTGCCATTACCAAGAGAGAAATATAAAAAATAATACTACGTTCCATGAAGAATGGCAGAGATTAGTACCATATTTAAAGAATTAAATTCTATTCATTTAATTAACCATTCTGGTTCCTGTAAAAACTAGAAGTATTCCAGAGTAGACATGGATTACCACAAATTCAACCAAGTAGTATGACTCCATTTGTACCTGCTATACCACATGTGAAATCTTTGCTAGAGCAGCTTCAGGTACATGGTATACAGCATATGCATTCTTGTTCATCTTTACCATAAGTGGAGATCAAAAACAGTTTTCATTTACCTTAAATGAACAACAGTAAACACTTGGAGTCTTGCCCAAGGGCTATATTAACTCTCCCACTCTCTGTCATAATGTAAACCAGCAAGACCTGAACTAACTGGACATCTCGGAAACATCACATTGGCCCACTATATTAATGACAACTTGCTAAGCAGAGCAGATAAGCAAGATGTGGCTGGTACATTGGAGGCCATGATAAGATACATGAACTCCAGAGTATGGGAAATATACCCTCTGAAGACTCAGTATCCCAGCATATCAGTAAAAATTTTAGATGTCTAATGGACTGGACTAAGCCAGGCCTTCCCCTCCAAAGTATAGGACATTCTCATGAAAAAAGAAGCATAAGACCTAGCAGATTTCTTTGGGTTATGAAGGGAGCATATTTCATACCTGAGAATATTGCTTCAACACATATACTAAGTTTCCAGCTTTCAGGAGAGGCGGTATCCAGAGCAGGAAAAGTTGTCAGCTTTTCATTAGGATCAGAACAGGAAAGGGCTGTGTGACAGGTCCAGGCTGCAATTCAAGCAACTCTGCTTTTTGGATCACATATCCTAGAAGATCCAATGGTAATTGAGGCTTCAGTGGTAAGAAAAGAGGTTAACTTATTGCAGGTACCAATGAGGGAATCATAACACAGATCCGTAGGGTTCTGCCACATGCCATCTGTAACAGAGGATTAAACACCTTTGGTTTTAATGGTTCCTGACACATTACTGGGCCCTGGTAGAGATGAAATGTCTGACCATAAGGTTGGAACTGACCCTTATGAATTTGATATGTCCAGTCATAGGTAGGATAGGACCAGCTGTCAGATGGAAATGGTACATGGAGGACTGAACATAGCAGGACAGAAGCAATTTGCACAAGCAAGTAGCCCAGATCCACATGTCATCCACCATTGTTGCATCAGGGCCTCTCCCTCAGGGCACACCTATGGTCACATGACTAGCTGATGAAAGAAGAAAAAAGCTTAAGTTTGGTTTACATGTGGGTCAGCTCAGTGTGCGGGTAAAAGCCAAAAATGAGTGGTGGCTGCACTACAACCTTACTCAGGATTGGTCTAGAAATACATTAGTAAGGGAATTCCCTCCAGCAAGCAGAGCTTTGGTCAGTGACTACTTTGTGAAAAGAGAAATGGCCCAAGGATAGATTATATGTGAATGCATGGGTAAATGGCTTGGCTAATTGGTCAGGAGCCTGGAATAAGAATGTAAGATCAGGGCCAAGGAGATCTAGGGAATAAGGATGTGGATGAACATATAGGGGTAGGGATGAGGTATGAAGATCTTTATATCACATGTCAACGTCCATCAGAGATCGTCTATCATAGAAGAGGCACTAAATAACCAAGTAGACAGAACAACTCAGCCAGTTGAAGTCAGCCAGCCTCTGTTAATAGCTGTCCCTCACTGTCCCATGATGGACACAATGGACACATTGAAGGGGTAGTCATGGTGGCAGAGATAGAGGCCATGCATGTGTTCAAAGAATAACCCTTTACCTACCAAGGGTGATCTAGCTACTGTGACTGTTGAATGTCTAACCTGCCAACAGCAAAGACCAATACTGAGTCCTCAGTACAGATCCACCCAAGCACCCACAGGTAGCAAGTTGATTACATTGGACCCTTTCTTCCATAGAAGGAATAATTATTCATTTTCATAGGAACAAACATAAATTCTAGGAAATATACATAGCAAAGGTTTTCCTTTCCTACCAAAGACCTTATTCAGCACTACTATTCAAAGGCTTTCAGATATTTGATCCACTGAAAAAGTAACCCACATAATATCACATCAGACCAAGCAATGCATATTTCAGCAAAGGAGCTATAGGAGAGGGCAATGACCATAGGATCTACTTCTCATATAATGTACTGGAACACCTAGAAGCTGAAAGCTGATAGAATGATGGGACAGCCTGTTGAAAGCACAGCTGAAGTGCCAACTCAAAAATACTACCTTGTAAAGTTTAAGAGACCATCTTCCAGATATAGTATACATTTTAAATCAATGACATTTACATGAGTACTAGGTCTCTAACAAGCAAAATATATGGGTCTGAGAACCAAGGAGTAGAAGCAGAAGTGGCCCCATTTTCCTTATTCCCAGAGTCTCATTTGGGAAATCTGTGCTTCCTGGCCCTGCAATGTGGGGCTCTGTGGTATTACAGGTCCTGATGCCCAAAGAGGAAATGCTTACTCTAGGGGACAGCAAGAGTCTCACTGAGCAGCAAGCTGAAGTTTCCACCTGGGCACTATAGGCTCCTCACACCAAGGGCTTCGACCCCTCAAGAATAAGGGTCTGGTTCACACTAACAAGTAAGCCACTAAGACCAGCAGAGGTGTTAATGAAGGGTGATGGGAATCTAGAATGAAAAGTTAGAGAGGATGACTATGAGTATCCATGTGGTCCCAAGACCAACTGCAAATGTAAGGGCTATGGTTGCCAAACTACCTTTCTCTTCTAATTTTGCATTAAAGAAAGAAAGACCCAGTGGAATCCTAGAGGAGTTACTTCCAGAACTTATACAAAGAAGAGAATCAAAATGTCCCAAGGGATGAACTGTGGTGACTGCTGGGATATGCTACCCCATCAGTAATTAAGGACTTACTCCCCAGCTTCTAGGAGTGCTGAAAGCAGAAGCTCTCAGCTATCAGACCACCATGTTGAATTGCCTCACCCAAGATTACACCTCCTTCTTAGGATGGCCAGAATCTAATGACTGATTGACATAGGAATATAATGGTCTGGCTCCTGGCCCAGGTCAGGACAACTCTGAAGGGTCATCCAAGGTTCAGAAGTCCTCAGAGTTGGTCGAGGCCTCTGCATTACAGCTAAACCTCTCCTTCTTCCCAATCCTGCTTCTTTTCCTTCTGCAATTCTTAATAAGCCCCTGAATATTCATCTTCATCTGAGAGTCTGCTTGCCAACAAATTCAACCTATAGTATACACCAAAACACAGTCACTAAAAATATAGATGTCTTCCAGATAAGTTCTCTCCTTTGAATGATACTTAATAAACACCAATACATTTGCGATCTAACTTGCCTGCATCATTATCTACTAAAAAACAAGCAAAAACTTATTGATGAGACACTACTTACTGTAAGGGGTCAGAATCCTGTCTTCCAACCTGGCCCCAGATGTCCAGAGTTTGATTAGACTTTTTCTTCAAAGATGACTCACTACCAACGTCAGATAAAATCCCTGATTCATTCTTGTTTTGAAAGTAAATAACTGCCAAAAAGATTAATTACATTTCCACTGGGCTAGCCCTTTCCATTACAAGGTTATTCTGTGGTTTCAGCAGCAATACTTAGGGCAAGATCATGGCTTGAGATTTCTTGAAGTTCCTTGCTTTAAGATTTCTCATCTTGGCTGTCCTAGGAAAACAGAGGGCACAAAACTCTCTTCCACCTTCTCAATTCATTTTTTTCCTGCCAGGAACTCTCCTATTACCTAGGTTGGTCAGAAGCTCACATAAGAGCTCCTAAACCTTTAATTTCTAGAGACAGACAAGATAACTCTTGTCTTTAACCTTTCTCTTCCTGTTTCCCTGACATGGCATTGAGATAAAAATATTGCTGTCTTTTCCAATTCCAGAATTACATGAACCTGTATATTGATTAATTTCAGGTGGAAAAACAATAATTCAACTAGATCTGAAACTACAAATCTGCACAAAATAACAGAAAGTTCCAATATGACCTGGCCTTCTCCATACCAAAATGGTATCAGGGAAATCAGGTAACTAAGTAGCCTTAGGGAGAAAAGAAGAGAAGATAAAAGGATGTCTCTGTGTGGTATACTACTTATGTCATCCAGGACCTACAAATGTCCTGGTGTTGAAGAACTTTTTTTAAGAAATGGTCCTGTTCCTAATCAAAATAATAGTAATAGACGCCTAGTAAAAAATTACTAGGTTAAAAATAACTTATGACCATAATATAAAGTAACCATATCTGAAGAGTTTAGGGTTCGAGACCCAGATCTGCCGCTGAAGATGAGCCATTTTCATCTCCCAAAGTGGCCTTTTCATCATCTGTTTACAAAAATGGGGAAAAGAGAAGGAGAGCTAGCTAGTTTTTCCAAAAATATTTTATAGTAAGCATGCGTTACTTTATGGTGAAAATAATAAAAATCTTTTTAGTAGCTGAAAAATAAATTTTAAAGGTAATTTCTAAGTTTCCATCCAATGCTAAAAATTTTATAAACCTCCATGTAATCATGTTGAGCTAAATTGCATTAGTTAGTTCCTTAACCCCAGCCCATATTTCACCCAAAATATGGCTTTAAAAGCAATCTGTATGTAAAAACTTCCAAATTTACATCCGTAGCCATACTTTTCTTCTGAGCTCCAGGCTCGTATACAACTGCCTACTCCATATATCCATCTGGATATCTCAAAGACTCCTCAAATCCTTCCCTTAATCACGAAACTAGCTTCATGACTGTCGCCCCAAATCTTACCCTCTTCCAATGATCTTTATCACAGTGACAAGCACTATCACCAAGTACAACAAACCAGATAACTGGAGTAAGGTTTGACACCTCTGCCTCTTTCACCTCCTAATTCCAATCTATCATCAAGTCCTACTAACTTATCTCTAAATAACTCAGACCTTCCAATGGTCTCCATCTCCATTTCCACCACTGAATCCAAATCATGATGACGTTTCTCCTGCACCAAGGAATATCCTCCTCATTGGCCCTCCAACATTTTCTTTTTCCCCATATCGATTCTCCACTCTGTAATACTGATGTTTCAAAATGCAAATATGATAGGAGAATAACTGCTTAAAATCCTCCAATAATTTTCCTATTCTCTTAAAATAATTATAAAATCCTTAATTCTTACTATAAGGCCCTGAAAGATGTGACCCCTGCCTATTTCACCAGCTTCATAGTGTAGCCCTCTATTCTTGTCTTGGAGCTCCAGACACATTGGCTTCTTTAAGTTCCTTAATTGCACATGCTTCCTCCCACCTCGAGACCTTTGCACATATTGTTTCAGAACTGGAGAACTCTGTTATAGACTGAATATTTGTACATCTCCTTCCCCCAAAAAAAGTCTTATATTAAAATTTTATCCGCAAATGTAATGGTTTTAGGTGGTAGAACCCTCATGAATGGGATTAGTGGACTTATAAGAAGAGATATGAAAGCTTGCTCACTCTCTCTCTCTCTTTCTCTACTCTCTATAATGTGAGGACACAAAAAGAAGACAGACATCTGGTATCCTGGAAAGCAGGCCTTCACCAAACCCAAATCTGCCAATATCTTGCTCTTGGACTTCCCAGCATCTAGAACTGTGAGAAATAACTTGTTGTTTAAGCCATTTAGTCCATGGTATTTGTCGTAGCAGCCCAAGTTGACTAAGACACACTCCATTTTCTTTGTCTACTTAATTCCTAGTTTCCCTTCAGATCTCAACTCAAAAACCACTTTCTCAACTACTGCATTGCTTATGTGACTTAAAAACACATACGGAATATGAAAATTACTATATTTTCAAGAAATAATACAGGTTATCTACATGCCAAATTACTCCAGATGAGAACTGAAGTGACATTTTAATATTAAAGAAATTCTAAAAATAAAAAAAAAGCTATATGAAAACCAGGTATTTTACAAACAAAACAGCTTGGGATATATTTATGTTGTAACCACCTGGTCCATGAGCTATAAAGACTTACTATAGTTCTATTAGTTTTCATAATTTCTATAAAAGTTAATAAACTTTTAACTCCGTAAATTCTTCCAAATCTGTCCTACTTCTTTTCTGTAATTAGTCAGTTAAATTTTTTACAAAAAGGAACATCTCCTACTCAAAAATTAGCTCTAATATTTAGGCGGGGAGAGGAAAGCTACAAAAACAAAAGACTGACCTACACGTGAAAGTCACAAAATTGCAAACTGTATAAGTAAATGTTTAAAATAAAAATGAAAAAAAAAATCACTTTCTCAAGGAACCTTTCTTTGATTCACAGGCTAAACCAAGTCTGTCTATTCCAAGTTCTCTAGTACCTCATATACTTTCATTATAGCACTTATTATAGCTTGTAATGATGAATGTAGATGGTTATTTATTCAATATCTGTCTTTCCTATCAGATAAATTTTATAGGGCTAAGACTTCTGTTTGTTCATCATTTTACTCCTGACACTTCACTCAGTGTTTAGCAAATAATAGGTACCCAATAAATATTTATTTAGTTGAGTGAATGAATGAATGAATGAATGAATGAAAAAATCAGGGAAAAATAATGAAGTAGTTTTCTCATTATTGCTTTTACTCAAATACCTAAATTTTTTCCTCTTAACTTTGTTGTACTTTGACTGTGAAGGTATAATTTGGGACTGCTGCCCAAATTTCATCAATTATAGATGAGAAAAGGTATCTGCTTATCAAATTAAATTGTTAAGATCACTTGTTATTTCCATAACAGTTACAAGGTGTCAATTAAAATTGAGAGTCTTATTATTTCCTTCTGGGAAAATTATTAGTAGGTCAAGAAAAGTACAAGTTAAGACTGTTTAGGATACTCTTCAGGAATAAGATACTGGCCCTGAGTATTATGCAGTGGAAAGGTTTTGAATTACTATCAGCTTTACTTCTCCATAAATATACTAGTCAAGCATCTCATGTACTTCAATCTTAGACAGTTAATGAGGTCCCAAAACATTCTCTAACCTAGAGAGTGCTGGAAAGGGCATGAGAAATGTTTCTAGTGGTAGGTAGGTAGACAAGCGCACCAATCTAATAAAAACTAGAGAAAATACATGATAATGTTGGAGGAGTAGGAGTGAATATTTCCTGATCAGCTCACCCCCTACCTCCGAAAGTAAATTTTATAATGCAATCCCCAACTACAAAGATATGTAGGGCATTCATCCAGTCCTTGGGATCTCGGGCCCAGGGTATTCGTCCTATTTAACTTACCCCCTCACTTCTGCTCTTTGGTTAGCTCTGCCTCTAGGGAATGAACATAACACTGAGATTCTAAATTGATTCTTTTATCAGCGCCAAATTCAATTTATAAACACCCCAAGTATTACCTCTTACAGTGAAAATGCTCCAGACTATGTTTCAGAGTTATATCCAAATTGCATGATATGTCTAACTTAATCCCTAAACTGATTTCCCCTTCCCTCCACCCTCTACCACTTCCCTGTATTTCTGAACTAACAAAAAAAATAAAAACAGGGCCAGGCACGAATTAATCACTTAGGCTCATATTCCCTCTTCACATAGCCCAGAACAGCAATTACTACCTTCTCGTAGTCTTCCTATGTGACTTGAATAAAGCTCTCCTCCTTAAAATAAAACATCTATTGGTTCTGGACTGGAGATAAATTAACAAAAGGATGCATCATTTTAAAAAAAAAAAAGTATGCAGACAGGTGCGTGAAAACAAGACCAGCCACCTGTGCCACCTTCTCATGCATTGGGAGCTTATGCAAAATATTTATCCAACTACCGAGGGATAAATAGTTCTCATAAGCTTCCAATGCAGAGAATGAGGCTCACAGGGATCATACTTTTGATATAATTAAGAAAAAGAGAGGCTTGGAATCTCTTTTTGGTGACGTCATCCACGACTGCCTTGCCATACTTATCCACAAGTGCACACAGACACACACACTTTCAGCTATCATAGCACGTTTTTATATCTCTAGTGTATCCCTGGACATAGAAACACATAATTATTTGTTTACAAATTTGTTTATTCCACTGTAACTGGAAGATTTGGTGGGATCCGAAGCCAAATTATTTGACTTTATAGCTCTATCACAGAGCACAGTAAGTGCTCAGTAAGTGTTTGCTGAATGAATAAGTAAATAAAAGAATGCAGGACTCTGTCAGGTTTAGCCAATTAAAACTTTATCTTTTAACATAATAATTAAGATTGCTTAGACAATTTATTCTTTTTAATTTTAGTGTTTTTCTTTTAATAGGTATAACCATTTTTAATTATGCAATATTAATTACACAAAAAATGTATAAAGACTTGCACAATAAACATTGGGGTGCCACCTTTCTTAAGAAACAGAACATTACCAATATAGTTGGAAAGTTCCTTGTACTTCCTTATTCCCTACCAACCCCAACCTAGAGGTAAGTATATTCTAAATATGTAAAGTAATCATTTTAAGGGAAAAAGTTAGGTGCTTTGAAATAAAAAATAAGCATGACAGTGTCATTTCTTTAACTCAGTACGAACAGAGGTTTGCCTTATACAAAACTTTAAGATATGATTGTATTTATTATTTAAAATCGTATAAATAAAAACAGACAATAATGATTTGAAATATAAAACCAGGAAAATCTTTCCAGCCAATCTATATGCAAACAGGAAATTTTACCTAGCAGAGTCAGGAATTCTTTTGACTCAAATGTCACCATCCCCCAGTTAGCAAATGTGTCCATTTTAACCTTTTAATCTTCCCTCCAGTGCAACAAAAATTACAGCAATCAGGAAAAATAAGGCATAGTCATAGAGAGTGCACTAGGGACTGAGGCTAAAGAATGTTCTTCCCAAGCCAGGAACAAGGTGAAGATAGTCCATACATTAGAAAGCAATAGTGAATAGTAATAGGTAATATAAGAATGATTGCATACAATCCTATGGGGGTGGGGGGCAAGAGAGAGAGGGAGGAAGGAAGGAGGGAAGGAAGGAATAAAGGAACTGGAAGGGAGATGATCAAGCTTCCCAAAGGAAATAAGAAAGTAACACAGGATCAGATTACTTTTTTAAAAATTAGGCATTGCCTTGGGTCTTATATTTAGGTCTTTGATCCATTTTGAGTTAATTTTGGTATATGGTGACAGCAGTCTAATTTCATTCTTTTGCATTTGGCTTTCTAATTTTCCCAGCACCATTACTGAAGAGGCTTTCTTGTCTCCATTGTATGTTTTTGGCTCCTCTGTCAAAAATTTGCATATATATATTTTTTTTTTAATACATTGCATAGAAGAAAACATAGGTACTAAACTCATGAATCTTGGTTTTAGAGAGGGTTTTATGAATTTGACCTCAACAGCAAAGGAAGTAAAAGCAAAAAATAAGCGAATGGGACTATAGCAAACTAAAGTTTCTGCACAGCAAAAAAAAGTAAGAAAGAAAACCCATCAACAAGACAAAGAGGCAACCAACTGAATGGGAGAAAATATTTGCAAACAATGCCTCTGATAAGGAGTTAATATCTGAAATATACAAAGAACTCATACAACTCAACAACAACAAAAAAATTCCAATTTAAAAATGGGCAGAAGATCTTAACAGAACATTTCTCCCAAGAAGACATACAAATGGTCAACAGACATATGAAAATATGTTCTACTTCACTAGCTATTAGGGAAATTTAAATCAAAACCACAACGAGATACCATCTCACACCTATTAGAATGGCTATTATCAATAAGAAAGTGGGGAGAGGGGAGATGGACAAGGGTAAAGGGGGTGAAATACATGGTGACAGAAGATCTGACTTTGGGTGGTGAACATCCAATGCAATATACAGGTGACGTATTATAGAATTGTACACTTAAAACATATAATTTTATAAGCAGTGTCACCCCAATAAATTTAATTTTTTAAAACTTAGGCATTGCCAATCTGTTTCCCAAAATGGTCTTCATTTACAACTCCTATTAGCAATATATGTGAGTTCCCATTTTTCCTCATCTTTGACAATACTGGTATTATCAGATGTAAATTTTTTATCTACCTAATTAGGTATGTAATGGTACTTCATTGTGTTTCTAATAAATTTCCCTAATGGGTAATAAACACTTTTATATTTATAGGCCATTTGGATATTCTTTTTTCTAAAGTGCCAACTCAAGTGTTTTGTTCATTTTTCTATTCAATATTTTTCTTATCTGTTATTATGTATAGATTCTAGATATGTCTTTTGTTGATGTGTGCTACAAATATCTCATGCTCTTTCTGTTGTCCTTTTTTAAAATAATTTTCGAGATATAATTGACATATATTAATTTCAGGTATAGAACATAATGATTCAATATTTATATTTATTATGAAACTATCACCACAATAAGACCAGTTAATTTAATACTTTAAATAAATTCAAACCTTGAGGACCAAACAAATTCCACTCAAAAAGGGTAAAAGAACACCCAGATTTTATCTTTGAACCATTGAAGATATTTTTTGAGCAATAACTATAAAACGAGACCAAGAATGAGAAAAGAATTGATCTAAGAAACATCAGAAAAGTTTTAGACCAATTTATAAAACAATAGATTTATAAGTACAGAGAAGCTAATGTGTAATAATCTCTAAAACCATTGCTAGGATGACCTTTTGTATATGCCTCCTAAAGCACAGGCAACAAAATAAAAAATAAACAACTGAGACTACATCAAACTAAAAAACTTCTGTACAGCAAGAGAAACCATCAGCAAAGTGAAAAGACAACCTGTAGAATGGAAAAAATTATTTGCAAACCATGTATCTGATAAGGGGTTAATATTCAAAATTTATAAAAACTCATATAACCCAATAGCAAAAAAATAATAATAATAACAATTAAAAAATGGGCAAAGAAGCTGAATAGACATTTCTCCAAAAAAGATACACAAATATACAAAAGGCCAACAGGTACTTGAAAAGATGCTTAATATCACTAGTTATTAGGGAAATGCAAATCAAAACCACGATGAGATATCACCTCACACTCGTTAAATGGCCATCAACAAAAAACAAGAGATAACAAATGCTGGCATAGATGTGGAAAAAAACCCTTGTGAACCCTTGTGCACTGTTTGTGGGATTGTAAATTGGTACAGCTCCTGTATTGGAGATTCTTCAAAGAATTAAAAATAGATCTAGAAATTTCACTCTTAGGTATATATCCAAAGGAAATGAAAACACTAACTAGAAAAGATATCTGCACCCCCATGTTTATAGCAGCATTATTCACAATAGCGAAGACGTAAAAAAAGTAAGTGTCCATTGACAGATGAATAAGTAGAGAAGTTGTGGTACAGATATACAATGGAATATTATTTAGACATTAAAAAAAATAGGAAATCTTAGCATTTGCAATAACATGGATAGAACTTGAAGGCATTATGCTAAGTAAAGAGAAAAGTCAGAGAAAAACAAATACTGTATGATCTCTCTTATGTGTGGAATCTAAAAAACAAACAAAGAGAAAGTCATAGATAAATCAGAGTTGTGGTTAACAGAGGTGGAGTGTGGGGGAATCGGGAGTTGGAGGAAGGTGGCCAACTTCCAGTTATAAAATACTAAATAAGTACTAGAGAGGTAATGTACCACATGATGACTATAGCTAACAGAGCTGTATAATATATAGGGAAGTTGTTAAGAGACTAAATCCTGAGTCTTCATCACAAAAAGAACATTTTTCTTTATTTTTTCTTTTCTTTTTACTGTCTCTATAAGGAAAAATGGATGTTAGCGGAAACTATTGTGGTAATCATTTCGTAATATATGTAAATCAGACGATCAAACTGTACAACTTAAACTTATACAGTTATATACAGAAATTATATCCAGTAAAACTGAAAAAAAAATTCTTCCATGTACTCTGCTTGCCTTCAGAGTAAAATGCAATATGCTTAACCTTTCATAATTTGGCCCATGCTCAATTTTTCAACCTCATTTCATTACTTGCCCATGAGAACCTCACACTTATACCAAACTACTTGCAGTCTCTTTAAAACATATGAAACTATTTCAAGCTTCTGTGTCTTTCTATCTTCTTATTCCATGTCCACATGAAAAACCCCAATATTCCCTTCAAAATTCTACTCAAATTCTCCTCCATCCTTAGAGTTCCTAAACTTTTCCTCTCCCAAATAGAAAAGACTGAAGAACACAAGCATACTGTGATATATATAAAGTATTTCAATACCCTGGGTTAGGCAGGAGGACAGGGTAGGCCTGGACTACAGTAGAGAGGGTCACCCAGGAGGCTGGGTTCAGAGAAAGTATGTAAATGAGACTTGACTCTCATGGAACTTGACAGAAAGGTAGAATTAGGTTTAAAAAATCAACAGGATGGAAATGAGAGAAGTCAGCAGATGATCAATACCTGAAATAAAGAGTAGGTACAAAGTCTGAATTAATTAGCTGAGCCAATTTGGGGGTGACTATTAAAATTATGTATTGCTCTTTGTCTCTCATTCTGTTCTGTTTGCTTGTCTAAGGAAGAGACCATGCCTTATTTATCTGTAACCTATACTTCTCAAGTCACACCAGCATAGGAGTAAAAGTAGGGTGAAATTAACAGGTCTTTACAGAAGTAATCAAGTTAAAATGAAGTCATGAGGGTGGGCCCCTATTCCGATATGACTGGTATCCTTATAAAAATGGAGAATTTGGACACAGACACACACAGAGACACACACAGGGAGAATGCCATGTGGACATGAAGGCAGCGATTAGGGTGATACAACAGAAGTCAACAAACGCCGAAAACTGCTGGCAAACCACCAGAAGCTAGGAGAGAGGCATGAACAGATTTCTCTGCCACCGTCCTCAGAGGGAACCAACCTTGATGATACCTTGATCTCAGACTTCTTGTCTCCGGAACTGGAAGACAATCAATTTCTGTTTCAGCCATCCAGTCAGCGGTACTTTGTTATGGTGGCACCAGCAGACTAATACATCCTGCCAGCCACCAGCAGCAGCAGCAGCACTTTCCACCTTGCTATCCTTGTCATTTCTGCTCCTGACTGCTTGTTACCAGCGGCTAAGCTTAAAACCCATGTTGAAAGTCCAGTCACCAGAGAACACCCACACTCATGAGTGTCCAAGACCATTTTCCCTCTGTAAGAGCAGTCCATGTCCTTAAATCACCTGCAGCAAATGAAAGGGGCTAAAATGTCATGATCCTTCCCATCTTTTAAGCTGTTCTTTTTTATTATATATCATTCGTTTTTAGCAGAGTGGCTTTTTAAAAAAGTCCTTAAAATGGCAATTTCATAAAGTTAAGCATGGTTTTGAATAAGTGGGCCCCCAGGGCTCAATAAACAAATTTGAACAGATGTTCCAAACTGGAAGGAATGCAACAACAGAAGAAGAGCGAATAATGTTGCCAGCCTGACATTTTATACCCAAGGCCCTGTCTGAGCTCCCAGTCACCAGTACACCTGCTGCAGGAACAGCATTTCGATATGATTTAATATACTCAGTAATGAGTTCAAAAGTGCATCATGCACATAACTTCATTCTAAGGTCTGTAAATTAGAGTGATCTTCTAATGAGGGATAATAAGTCGCATTTCCCAGCCTGCACTTAGGAAGCCACAAGCAGAACAAATTCTCAGAGAAAAGGGCCCTTCCGCTCTCTTCTTCCATGCGGAAGCCTCTGAGGTCAGCTGTCCAGAGAATAGCACCCCTACCCCAGCTATAGCCAAGCACCCGGCTGCAGAGCCAGGCATTGGGGGACTACAAAACTAGGGAGTACTTCAGCCAGTACAACATAGGTACTGCCCTCCCTAAGCCTAAAGTCATCTTCATGGTTTGTAAAAAGCAGAGGCAGATGAAAAAGCTCAACAGAGAAAGCAAAACCATATGTCTTAAGGAGAAAAAAAAAGTCTTTCATCCAACCACATAGAGTCTACTTCAGAGAAAACAAATTTATTTCAATGACAAGTTTACAGCTTTAAAACAGGATTAGTCTTTTTTGTGCTTTAGCAGTGGTCAGTCAATCATCCTTGAGTACTTACTATGCGTCAAACATTGAGTGAGGTGCTAAGGTAAGGTAGTGAAGGAGACTCACTGCTGTTGCCTATGGAGATACAGCAATAGGCAAGTGATCAGGCATGGGTGTCAGATGCAGCTAGATTCCGGTCTTGAGTTCATTATTTATTAGCTGAATAACCCTGGGTTGCTCATACAACCTCTCTGAGCCTCAGCTTCAACTGTAAAGCAGAGGTAGTAATATGTCTCATAGAATGTTATGTAAAGTTTCTGGTACAGAAAATAGGAGCTGTAATTGTTATATGCTAATGTATAAATGTTAATGAACACATTGTCTTTGTAAATTTGTCCTTAATTGTTCTTCACAAGCATGTATTCTGCCTTCCCAGCTAAAAGTGAATATTCTTCAAGGCAGAAACCATGTCTTGTTTTTCTTTTGTATCCTGCAACTGTTTGTAGCACAATGATGGCTGCCTGAGTTCCCACACCAGTGTCTTAGACCATCTTTGAGAAAAATGCCAGAAATTATATAGTTGAGAATTACAGGCTGCTGCTCAGGAAGAATTAATGGAGTAACAGAGGCAAGACTTGTAACCTAATGATTACTGTGATTCGGGTATCTTGATTCGTCCCAAAACAGAAAGCTGAAAGTTTTGCTCTTCACTCTCTTTAATAAAAACCAATCTACACTTGAAACAACACATTCTCTGGCTGTAGAAGCAATGAAATATTATTAAGTCTATGGAATATCTTGGCATTATATAAGTGTATATAGCATGTGTTTTTCCTATAAAATGCTATAGCTTTGGAATCCATATAGATTTACCTAGTCTTGAATCATATAAAATATTTTTCAAATAATTTCCTCATCCTGAGATGAGAATATAAACTGCTCCTTCTAAGAAATCAACAGCTTTCCTAAGGAACAAAATGTTCTCCAGGATGAAATCGTTAGCCTTACAAAGGGAGACTATTTTCTCCTTTCATCAACAAGAAATAGAGCCTGGTGCTTTTAACTCATAAGGTACATCTAACCTAAAATGATTCAATAATGTTTTCATACATCGCTTAGATATTTCAAGAGTTTATCACAAACATGTATTTTAAAATATAACCAATTCATTGTACAGAATATGGTTTTCCATGTTTCATCCCATCAAAAGTCACACTGATATCTTCTTAGGGAAAAGGAATAAATTATGATATAAAATTCAATAAATTCTTCTTTTTCTCAAGGGGGAAAGGAAGGACTACTGTACCTCATCCTTATCCACAGGATATACGTTTCAAGACTCCTGGTGAATGTCTGAAACTGTGACTACTACCAAACCCTATATATATACTGTGTTCTTATACATACATACCTTTTCACTTAAAGGAAGCACTTACAGCTTCTCTTTGGCCTATCTGAATTGCCAGCATCACTGCTCTTGCATTTTGGGGCCATTATTAAATAAAATAGGGGTTAACTGAACACAAGCACTGTGATACCATGATAGTATGATAACCAAGTTGGTGACTATTAAGTGAGTAATGAACAGGGAGCATATACAGTATGGAGATGCTGGACAAAAGGATGATTCACATCCTGGGCAGGATGGCACAAGATTTCATCATGCTTCTCAGAACAGCAAGCAATTTAAAACTTATAAATTGTTTATTTCTGGAATTTTCCATTTAATATTTTTGTACCATGGTTGACCATGGGTAAGTGAAACCACAGAAAGCGAAATCACACATAAGAGGGGACTACTGTATTTAATAATAAAGGACATGTTATATTTGACAAGGGAAAAAAGTACATTAAGTGTTTCTAAGAAAGCCAGTGAACATAGGAGAGATTGTCACACATGTTCAGCCCGTCAAGAGGCTTACAGCCCCACTTAGATGCTCATGAAAGAACTGATGAGTTAGACAATGGCTTTACGATGAGTAGACCCTCCATTATCTGGCCACCGTTCCTAATCCTTGCTTCATTCTCCAGCCTTCTGCTGCTTTGCTTGCTCAGCTCTGCATGCCCATTTACATGCTCTTATAGGGCCCTGCCTTTCCAGACATCAGCCAGCTTGCTCCTCCCATGAACTGCTAATGGACTTGCACTGGCTTGTCCCAGCCTCCCTACACCTGGGCCCTGCCTTCAGGGGCAGCCCTGACAAGGTTTGGCCATGACCCAGAAGGCTGATTCTGACAGCCAACTGCTTGTTTTGAATTATTTAATCGGCTCTAGTCTAGCAGCTGTAATGGATGGTACCTTGAGACTTCAGGTTTCCATTCTAACAATAGATGGATAAATTTTCCCAGTAGAGCTTGATAGAGAAATGTCCTATCCACTTAAAACCCAAAGAGAGAAAATATGCCTGGTGGTAAAATAATTTAACCTCAGTCCAGAACTATTATCAGCAGCAAACTAGCAGACTTGTTTAGACCTTTCCAAATTGCAGGCTTTTCTATGGCATGGATACATGATAAATTAGTGGAGGGGGGCAAGAGGTGGGGAGTGAGATGAGTATCTTTATCTTAGCCTAAGAGCAGATGATCCCTCACCTCTGAGATTTGAATAAAAGAGAAAGAAAGCTGAGGAAAGCAATTAAGATGGCTTAATAAGAGTCTGAGACGGTTTTGCTGCAAGCAATAATACAGCTTGGCTTGTGGAAAGCAGGAAGAATGTTTCAATCCTATTTAGAACATCTGAAGCCAGATCTGCATGTGGAACTGAATGAACACTGGTCATTTGTATTTGATAATTCACCAGTTGCCACTAAAAAATTACCCCAGGGAATGCTTTCTGGGAAGGATATGGGGGAAGGGAGCAAAGGACAGGCTGTGTCCTTTCACCTTATTGTTCAGAGCCTGGACTCATTTGCATAGCCCTCCAAGGATGAAGTCTTTTCTGCCATTTGGTAAATTGCCATCAAATTTCAAGTGACATGATGCACGGTAGATTTATGCACCGTGAAGCAGATACTGCAGGGGTTTGGTGTATTTGTGTTTCATTTCCAGTTAAACAATACACAGGGGGCTGTCACACTAACAAGGTTTATAATGATTGACTTGTTCAGCCGTATCGAGACCTTTACTTCAATAGAGCAGAAGCCTCAATAAACAGGAAATTTATATTTGAACAGATGTCTGTCTAGAAGGGCGGTACCATATTTCTGCCTGACTTGGTTCAGAGTGAATCAAGTGCATTCCCGCTCCGCCCACCCACCCCCAACCCCAAGGGCAGGGAGTAGCTAAATTCTGGACCATTTGCAGGATCTTTGGGTCACTAGCATCTTACTCTTATAAAATAGAATCCCTAAAAATGTGTATTTCAGTCCTCTGAAAGAAATACCAGACATAATTCAACATTTGGCTGTGTTCATTTTTAAACATGAATTCATGATTTTGAAAAATGCAAGCATCATATCAGAACAAAAAGAAAGCATTTCCATCTCTCTGATTTGCAGCAGTGTAATTCCCTGAGCCTCAAATTCCCTGATACGGAGTGGGAATTTTCTCACCCATAAAGTAGAAATAGTAAAACCCACTGTAAGAGGTTGTGAGAACTAAATGAGAAAAAGTCTAGAATATAGTTGTTGTCCAATAAATGTTTGCTTAAGAAAACACACAGATGATACAAGTGACCCCCTGGACACACCTAACCTCACTTTTGGCAGATGAATTCATATTATTTGTGACAGAATTAAGAACAGTCAAGGCATTCAGGAACATAACAATGCAATACACAGAGAGAAGAAAATGCTTTCCTGGAACTTGACATAGTTAATGAGCCAGGCAGATATGACAAACGCGGCCACTGCCAGGGACTGGGTCCCTGAAGAGCTAGATGAAACTTGTTAAGAAATATTAAGATGTAAAAGAGTTGGGGGAAAGTTGAAGAGAGCAATTTCTTCCTTTTGATTTAAAAATACTAAGTAGAAGGAAGGAAGGAAGGAAGGAAGGAACAAATAAACACATTCTGACATAATCACCTCCAGTTGGTCGTGGGTTTTTAATAATCATTTATTGATTCAGCGTACATTATTGGGCCCATATCGTGTGCCAGGTACTATGATACAGTGTGGGAAGACAAAATAGACTTGGCCTTTTTAGAGCTGACAGTCTAGTAGGGAGCCAGATAATAATCACATAAGTAAAGATAAAAAAAACTGCAATAAATGTGATGGTGGAAAATTACAAAATGCTACAAGAGAGTATTTAAACCTTAGGAACCTGATTTCTGAGACCTAAAGTATGTGTAGGAATTCTTCAGGTAAAGGGTACAGGAAAGAGAGTTCCAGGCAGAAGGAACAGTATGTGGAAAGTGCATGAGGCAGGAGAGAGCTCAAGACATTCTAAGAACTAGAACAAGGTCTTGATGGCTGAAATATCAGCCAAGCAAAGGGAAGACTAGCAAAAGCTGGCAGGAACCAAACCAGGCAGAGTCTTGCTTGCTGTTTTATTTACTTTATAATTTATCCTAAATGCAATGGGAAACAATGTCTTGATCAAATCTTTGCTTTTAAAAAATAATTCTAACCATAATGTACTGAATGAATCAGAAATATAAAAGTGGATGTGCAGATACTATTAAGAAGCTACTGCAGTAACCCTAACAAGAGATGATGTCTCTTAAGCTAGGTTGTAGATGTGGATTTGATATATTTTTATGAAGTAGAATTGATAAACTTGCAACTCAATTAGCTATGGCCTGGGCATACAAAGTGGGAATAGATAGTGGTACTTGCCCACTAAATAAAGTATACCAGAAGAAAAGCAGAGTAAGGGGAAGGAGTAGTGGGAAAAGATAAAGAACTTAATTTTAGATGATTCAAGTTTAAAATGTCTGCAACCACCAAAGTGGATGTTTCTAGAATACAGTCACCTATGAATGCCTAGAGTTCAAAAGAGAAGTCAGAGTTGAAGCTATAAATTGGGAAGTCACAGGCGTATACAAACAGTAATTAAATCATAGGAGTGGCTGAGATTGGCCTCTACATGGAACATGTAGAGGAAGAAGAGAAGAGGGCTCAGCATTTCAAGTTTGGCCAAGGAGACTGGGAAAGAGAAGCATGGGCTAGGAGGAAACCAAGAGTGCTTGGTGCCAGGGAGGTCAAGAGAAGAAAGCATTTCAATAAAGGAATGCTGCATGGTGCTGTGAATAAAGTAAAATGAAAAGTAAACTTAGTCCCTTGGATTTAATTCATGCAAATAAACTTAGGAAGCCCTGATATAATGTAATTGTAAAGACAGAAGCCAGGCTGAAGAGGGTTGAAAAGACAGAGTTAAAGAAATATACAGAGCATGAGCAGACAAGGCCTGTGGCTGTGAAAGTACAGTAATGGAAGAGAGACTAGGGTCAAAGAAAGTTGGTAGTTATTGTTGTTGCTTGCCATCATCATCTTTGTTGTTGCTGTCACTGTAGTTGTTCCCGGTGGGATATTTTAACACTGATCAAATAGTATTAGGTTTGCCATGCAGTGGGGAGAAACCAGTTACATTTGGTTATTGAAGAAACATAGTGTAGCCAACTGCCAAGTTGTGAGATATTCTCCAACAATGCCGAGCCATTCAGGAGTGGGTTGGAGAAGGTTAATGGCTGAGTTCATTCAGAGCTGGAGTGTTGTCAGGTTGGTGGGACAGAAAGAGAAAGAAATGTGAAGGTATTTGTAACAAAGGAGTGGTCATGATGGACAATGATGTCTAAGCTAGACCAAGAGAATGTGAACACAAGAGGGGTTGATGGGGAGAGAGAGAGTGGAAGGACCAATGGACTGGAGAGATGGAGAAAGAAGGGGAGCAAGTAAGCAGGAAAGATACAAAAAGTGGCTCTCGGGGAGCAGGTGTGTGAGATTTAGATATTCTGCAGGTGTGGGAGTACTGTATACTTGAAACTAATTTAAATAAACGAATTTTTTTAAAAATAAAAAAATTTTACGGAAGGAGAGAGGCCTCAGGCCTGGGGAGACCAAAACAATTTCACATTGGCATAGAATTCTCCAATTCTCAAGATTTAGGTCTCATATTTTTTCCAGGGCACAAGGACAGAGGACAACTGGTTCTCCTTTACTATGAACTCCTCTCCCACTGTCCCTGATTTTCAACCTTAAAACTTCTAAGTATTAAACATAAAGAAATGTGATAAGGCTAAGATAAGAACCCACCATGCAATCAAACCAGAGGAGCTTAGTCCATTATGATGTCATATATCTAAATATGGCAATTTGTGAAGTCTGAGATTTCAGTCTGGTCTAATTCAGAATACAAGTTTCATGGTAGAATGGTCACTCATCCCCTGCAAAAACCCACAAAAGTTCCCATTTCTTGGGATAATTACTATGATTCCAATAGTTGCTTATTTCTCTTATTCAATTACCTATCACTTCATTCCTTTTCAACTAAAAAATGCTAGAAACTACGAAGGTGTCCCATGATTGTGATTTGTGTCACAGTCTGCCAACCTATTGTGGTCTCCATGACCGATATTAATCCTAGAATGGCAGAAAACCCAGATGCCTTCTGCCTACTCATCAGAGGTGGGTAAAGTCAAGCCAATGAGCCAGTATGTACTTAGATCCAGGCCTGACAATGCAAAAAGTGTGAACACAGGTAAGGCTGAACATAGCTCCAATTTAATCCATCATCATCATACTGTATACCTGCAAAACATGCCAACCACTCCACAAACAGGGCAGCCCTAGGACCTTGAAGTCTATCTCCACCATTCCAGGAGAATTCAATCCACAAACTCTTAAAATGCCTCTTTTTTTTTGATACTTCAGGATTTCAAGAGGAAGGAGGCAGCTGCTTGTGGCAGTATTCCAGAGGTTGTCAATACTTCTCTGCATCTGACTGCTTCCTTCTGGTAAGACTGTTGTGTTGATAGGATTCCAGGTACGTCCCTTCATAAAGGATGGAAGTAGGATGGTGGTCTGATGGTGAAACATATAGACTAAGAAAGTTCAAAGGAAATGGCTGGAACAAGAAGACCAAGTGGTGACTTTCCAGTAGCCACCACTTTGAATCCTCTTACGTCTTTATCAGTCTGCCTAGACCCTCCAAAGAGATATAAAAACACTGTGATCAAATTTCCAACTTCTAACTAAATCATATTGGCTCATAACTAAATCATATTATTACTGTCATCAGTAATAATACCAATGTTTACTATGGGCCAGACACTTTATTGAGGTCTTTAAATGCTTATACATATCATATAATTCTTAGTAAAGTTTTAACAGATATTTATATTATTATTACCCCCATTTTATATATAAGGAAATTGAGGCAGAGAGGTATTGCTAAAAAGTGGAGATGGGAATCAAACCACACCTCTCAGACTCCACGGCCCTAGTGTTTACATGGTGCTTCCCAGAAGACAAAACCCACAGTGTTTAGACACAATTTGGCAGAAAAGTTTGCAAATCTGCCAGGCATGGAACAGAAATGTCAGAAAACAGGTTGTAAGCTTCAAAAGAAACAAGAGGGTTAATGGGTTGCTTTATTTCCAGATTATGCCGGGAGAGACTGCTCCAACCTCTTTGTGAACCTGACCATGGAACGTAGTAGAAGGTTGAGGTCCGTGGTGCTAGAGTTGTCACCCAAGGATTCCAGCCCACAAGGAGAAAGCTTTTCTCCTTCCTACTGTCTTTCCACCGAATGGCAGGAGAGTGAAAGACGTGGTAAGTCTGGTTTCTGTCACTAATCATGACTGCAGACTCCCATGGAGGCTATGAGAATAGGATCTCAGCAGTAAAAGAAGGTGGGTGTCACAGCTTCAACAATGTGAAAAAAAAGGGAAAACAGATCTGCAGAGCCTGGGGAACAGAATGTATGAGAACACAAAATGTTCTTGGTTTCAGTCGCATATACAAATTATGAACCAGTTGGGATTCATCAGAAATTTTTTGTGGGCCAACTTTTCAGTGAAATGCTTTGCTCATTCTGAAGAAGTGTGAAGAAATAAATGGCAGCTAACTTACAATAGCTAATTTGAGTTTGAGTCTGGGTTTATCCATCAGTTTACATTTCCGGTGCCCTCCGATGCCCAGCTGAGTCAGCAACTGCAACCACAAAGCTCCCATGGAGAGGTTTGCCACTGGAGACATCACACTCAGTTAAGCCTGAAATCAAGTATTTCAGGCTCCGAAACAAAACCCTAGCGTGCTCCTCTCTAAATGCCTACAGGATAACTTTGCAAAACTATGGGAAGCGGCTCGCAGCTATCTCCCCTTCCTGCACACCTAGATTTATCCTGGACAGATACTCAGTGAAGGCACCCAGTCCTGAATGCTGGGAACTCTGCTACCAACTTTCCCAAGGCCATCTCTTTACACTGCAGAAGTAACACAGAGAGGAAAGTAAGATGAGTAAACTGGGCACAGGTGGGGTGGCTGACTTACCCATGTCTAGGTTTTAAGTTAACAAAGCTAGGATCCAATTCACTTCACAACACAGACAAGGGCCTTCTTTGCACCAGGCACTGTGTTTCTCCAAGACGACTAAGACATTTCCCCATCCCCAGAAATTTACAGTCTACAGGGGTGTGCCTCATCTCATGAGTTTCAAATCCAGATTTCTGGCCACTTTTTAAATGCCTTAACTATTCCAAAACATTTATTGTATGTATTATTCATTTGGGATGTAGCACAGACTATCTGAAATAATACTATTCTTCCAGGTAGTATTTCTAACTGGAGTTTAATCTGTTTGAAGGCAAATCTATGTGTCATGAGCCCCTTTGTGTTCCCTGTTCCTAGTGCTGCATCCTGAGCTTACTTAATGGGCTGGCTCAGTAGGAGTTTTTTGATACTATGGTGGTGGTGCTAGTGGCAGGGTAGTGTGGAGAGTAATTATGATTGGTACTGAGTAGAGAAGCAAAGGGTTAGAGACAATTTGTTCCCTCAATACCAACAAAAAGGTATTGTGTGCAGGAACATATGGTATGATTAAAATTCATTTTAGAAAAGCACTACAAACTAGTAACCTATAATTCAGAGTACAGGCTCTTGAGCCAGACTATCTACATTTGAAAACCATTCCTGACATCTATTTATTAGCTGTGTGACTTTGAGCATGTTACTTAATATCTCTGTGCCTCAGTTTCTTTGTCTTTAAAATGGGAATAATAATAGTAAAACCCATTTTCATGAAGATTGTACAAGTTAACACATATAAAGCTTTTACAAAAGTGACACATAAGTATTTGAAAAAAGTTAACTATTGCTATTATCTTCAAATAATTTTGCGTCAGTACAAGTAGTACATAGTCATAAGACTGGCAGAGACAAATCACAGGACAACAAATTCTATTCATGGATTTACTTTAAATAATAACTTCTACGTGACATCCTAGCTTTGATAGGCATTTATTCATTACTTCTTCATCTATAAAATAATAATTTAATTAACAAATATTTATTAAGCACACATTATGTGCTAGAAGACATATGTAGCTTCTCTCAAAGAGCTCATAGTCAGGGGTGAATTTAGCACAGGAAATGAAGGGACAACGGACAACACCAAGAAGGGACATATAATCTGTCCTGGTGGGGGCAGGGGAGTGATCAAAGGAGGTCTCTTGGAAAGGCCACAACTATACTGAATTTTGAAGAATAAGAAGTGAACCAGATAAAGAAGGAAGGGAGAAAATGATGAAAGCAATAATTACATTTATGATTATAATACCATTTGTTTTCATATGTCTTTACAATTTACAAAATGTTGTAATATCAATTACTTCATTTAGTGAAAACTGATTGGTAGTTGGTCCAAACTGTGGGCACACAAGCTACACCAGACCAATCAGGGTCCTTCCTCATGCTTCTCACAGAGCATGCCTCCCAACTTAAGATCAACTTGCTACTCTCTGACACCCATAGGCCACCAGCCCTACTCCATGCCCATGCCACACTCATCTTCAAACAACTACCTGTACTCTGTCAGCAATGGCTATGCAGCTGTGAATCTTAATACCATTCATCCGCACTCCTCAGACAAGGTGCTACCCACCAGTGAGTGGTCAGAGGGTCTTTAAAATACCCCTATGTACCACCCCCAACCCCTGTACCCCAACTCCGTACTTCTCTCTTGCCAGGTGCAAATTCTCCTTCATCAGCAAAAGTAATTCAGCTCTTGGCCACAGCTCCAAATTGCCTGCTTCAAAGTATTAATCTTCACAGTATTAATCCTCCTTATTCAGTGTTCTACTTATTGCTATTGCCAAAGACACCAGAAACCAAACTAACTTCCATACCACACAAAGCATTAGAAAATAACATATAACCTCACAGTGTTTTATCCCATTACTGTATACCAAGTGCATTTGATTTTTCTCATTGATTTTTTTAACAATATAGGAATTCTGCAATGCAATTTGAACAGATATTTTCCACCCCATTTTACAGATCACAGAGAGCACAATGATTTCTTCAAGGTTACCAGACTGTAAGTGGGGTTCAGGTAAGGACCCCATGCATCTTGCCTATTATACTCTGAAAACAGGGCAATCATTATAAGGATCTGACCCAAATTAATAATAAAAATCATTTAAGTTTAAAACCTTGATTGCTTTTTCCTTTGTATTCTTTCTGGGTTATATGATACTTGGCTTTAATAGATACATATTATATTTTGAGAGAAATAATTTAATATTTATCTCCTTTGGATAAAGAGTCCAAATTTTTTCCAAAAATAACATGATTCATTTTCGCTAAGGGCTCTAAATAGGGTGAGTGGCAGTGGCTCTTATGCAAACCATTTCTCATCTGATATCTTGAAATGAAAAGACAGGAGTGGCACAAAACTGACAAGTAGAAAATGTCTCTCCAAAATAAGGACTTCCGACATGTCTGAGTGATATGTCTGAGTGTCTCCCACACTTTACATCATTGTAGTTCCCTGGTGGATGTCAGAAAACTCCAGAGAAAAATGTCTTCTTCCCAGTTTCATCACCAAGGGAGATTTTAAATGATGACCACTTTCTCATTAGAGAAGCAGTGTTCATTCAGAAGGCAGAGTTTTCTTATTCTCTTCAAAACAAATACTACATGACCCAAGAGTGTGGAGCATTGTAATCATCAAATGAAACCATTTTGGTGGTGTCCCTGGTACCCTGAGAAGACATGATGGAAAGGCAAAATGACAGAACCTCAAGCAGCAGCAGATAATTGGGGACTCTACCACAGAGCCGCTGTATCCTGTGCTTCCAGCAAAGAGACAGCCAAAGAACTCTTTCTTTAACTGAAAAGTTAAAACAATAATAAAATTATGCCAGTGACACTCCGCACTCTAGCCTCCAGGGGTCACTGTTAAGTGTTGTAGCTATTTCTCCAACTAGCAAGGACCCAAGCTAAAACAATTCTTTTCCAGCTAGATCTTTCATAACCCTTACCAAATACAGACAAGACGTGTTGACTGAATATTTTAGGACCTTGACATTCCTTGACATATCTATTATTGTTTTTCGAAGCAACCATCATTATTGTGGCTTTTTACAAGCTTTTCTTTTCATTTCAAGAGCAAATGTGATCCTTTTAACATCTCACAGCTACAAAATCCACAAAACCTGCTTGACTTATGAGGTACCTATTAATAATACTTATTGTTTCTTCCTCTAAAATCATCTATTTTCCATTTCTGTACAATTTAAAAACACATAGAAAGGGGAGGATAAATTCAGGTATGGACAGGAAAAGGCCCAGAAAACAACTCAAATGGAATTGTTAGTTACTCAGTTCATATATGCATATGTGTATATACAGAATAATCATGTGAGTAAGAACAGAATCATGTATTATATATTCAGCATACTTATATATATAATGTAATAGGTAAGCTGTTAAAATCCCACAAAAATGATAGTAATGTATTATTTTTAAGTTCTCTTAACTTAGCAAGTACAGTTGATCCTTGAACTGTAGAAACATCAACCCCTGTACAGTGTAACATCTCCATATAATTTTTGACTCTGCAAAAACTCAACTACAGTCAGCCTTTCACATCCACAGTTCAACCAGCCACAAAATGGAAAACAGTATATTTGCATTCCCAACCACAGGTTCTCAACCGCAGATGGAAAATACTGTTTTCGATCCTTGGTTTGTTAAATCTGCAGAAGCAAAACTGAAGGGTAAGAAGTGCTGTCTGTATTTGTTGAAGAGAACCCGCTCGTAAGTGGACCTGCTTGGTTCAAATATTGTTCCAGGGTCAATTGTATACAAAAGTAGCCAAATAATTTATCTCACTATTGCTAATTACCAAGAACAGTCAAGCAGCTGAAAACTAAGCAGTCATTTTAAATATCACTTTATTTAAATTTGTTATTAGCCCATAACTTTTTTCAAACTGAGTTCCAGGTCAAAGTAGTTTGGAAATGCTACTGTTGCAGAAAAATCATGCGGGCAAGAAACCAAGCACCACTCGGAGTGTTGGAGAACTCAGGTTTATTATACCGGCAGTCCTAGAAGAGCTAGCGCTCTGAAGATCTGAGCATAGAGCTCAAGGGTAACCTTACTTTTATAAGGCTTATCTACAAACAAGCAAAGGGGATACATCTGTTATCTAGACAGAACAAGCAAAGGGGAAGGTGAATCTGCAGTTGATCTCAAGGTCACCCTGCCCTTCAGCCTATGCAGCAAGTATGTCTACAGAAGCAGAACAAAGAGCTGATTACAAGGTTAGCCATTTGTGGAAAATTCCTCTTCAATCCTTTGATGCCCTGCCCTTTAAATTCTTATAGGGCATCAACCTCTTGATTTTCTTGGCCTAGGAGCTGGTATACAGGTTGTCTGGATGTCACAACCATTGTAATTTTAAGGATTCTATGCGTGAGGAGACAAATTTGACAAGACAGTTCAGGATACAGGGACCAAATAAGAGAGCTATGAAGAGCATGAGGAGAGGACCTGCAAGTGAGAGAAGCCAGGATCCCCAACTCCATATTCTGGACCAGGACCTCCATGACTCGTTCAATTGTTGGCGGATTCTTTTTGAGGCTCTATCTGTAAGCCTCTTGGCTGCATCTCTAACTATACCAGATTGATTAACATAAAAACAACATTCTTCTTCTAAAAATAAGCATAATCCTCCTTTTTCGGCTATTAGAAGTTCAAGTCCCCTACGGTTTTGTAAGAGTACTCCTGCTAAGCAGTCATTTGGCCTCTCCTGACAGTAACCTGAATTTTTGTTTAGTAACCCTGTAGTCTTTATGTTGGGTACAGGTTTCTTAAACAGAGCAGCCTGTGTTACTTGGAACGATTTCCCTCAACAAGGTTCCAACTACTTCTAATGCCCGTTCAGTGTGTGCAAGGAGAGCTTCAGCCCATCCGGAGTAGGTGCAAACTAACACAAGCAAGTATCGGTGGCCCCGACAGGACTTGACCTCAGTAAAGTCCACCTCTAGGTCTTCAAAGGGCATAGTCCCAATTGTTTGCACCCCTGGATTGGATTTTGGCCTTTGGCTGGCATTGTGCTCAAGTTACACATCTAGCACTAATCTGGACTCACAGAGTTGGGAGCTTGGGTAACTGGAAGCTCCCACCAGCCCTCCTTTCTTTTGGTTCCCCCTTCACTTAAGGCCCATTGTTCTTCCTTGGTGTGTTTTGGGGACAGAGGCAATTCTGCTGCTCCTTGGAGACTGGCTCAGGACCCATTATGGCACTTGGTTGGTTGGCAGCCTCTTAAGCTGCTTGGTCTGCCAATCAGTTTCCCTACTGACAGGGTTCCTTTCTGGCAGCCCTTGCAGTGAATGACTGCCACCTGAGAAGGCTTCCAGACTACCTCTAACAGTTGAAGGATTTCTTCTTTGTTCTTGATTTCTTTTCCTCCCACCATCAATAGCCCCCTCTTTATAAATGGCTCCATGTACATGCGAAGTAGCAAAGGCATACCTTGAGTCGGTATTGGCCCATTTCCCTTCAGCCTGCTGCAGCGCCTGGATGAGTGCCCATAGCTCAGCCCGCTGGGCCGACCAGCCCTGTGGCAGAGCCTCAGCTCTGACTTTCTCATCTGTAGTTGTTATTGCGTAGCCAGCTTTGCACTGTCCTTCATGGATGAAGCTGCTCCCATCAGTGAACAATACCAGTTCTGGGTCCTGAAGAAAAGTCAAGTCTGGTCTGCTTGATTAGACTTCATCTATGACCTCTTCACAATCAGTAGGCAGAAAAGTAGCAGTCTTGAGGCAGACATGTGGATTCTCACAAAGCAGTCCCTGATAATGAGTTATCCTGGAGTTGGTCAGCCACTTGTGTCCCTGATTATTCATTAATGCAGTAAGGCATTCTTCTCATAT
Organism: Pteropus alecto; assembly: GCF_000325575.1. Lineage (NCBI taxonomy): Eukaryota > Metazoa > Chordata > Mammalia > Chiroptera > Pteropodidae > Pteropus > Pteropus alecto. The sequence continues at coordinate 26,089,357 of NW_006442107.1, read as the reverse complement.
ACGAAGAGGTTATAAAGTCCTGCGTCACGGCCGGTAGTCCTAATGCTGGGGCATTGATTAATTTATTTCTCTGCAGGCCTTTTCTTGTTCGGAGCCCCATTCCAGGGGATTTTTACCAGACCCAGCTGTGGCCTTGTACAGCGGCTTGACAACTTCAGAGAAATCTGGTATCCAGATCTGACAGAATCCAGCAGCCCCTAGAAATTCATGGACCACTTTTTTAGTGTTTGGCCAAGGTATCAAAGAGATGGCCAGTTTCATTTTGTGTCCAAGTTCCTTCCCCATGTCCTTCTAAGATGACGAACCCAAGGTACCTGACCTGTTTGCAGGTTTGAGCCTTCTTCCATGACAGCTTGTATTCCATGGTAGAGAGTAGGCCAACAAGACTCTAGTACCTTTCCAGCAACCTTTCTTGGGTATGGCTAGCCAGCAACAGGTCATCTACGTACTGGAATACAGTGCAGTTCAAAGTGTCTCCAGAGAAGGCAACAAGAGCTGAGGCCAGCGCTTCGCCAAACAGGGTGGGTGAGTTCTTGAAGCCCTGTGGCAGTCGAGTCCAAGTCAGTTGTATCTTTCTCCTGGTGTATGGGTCTTCCCACTCAAAGGCAAACAAAGGCTGGCTGGCCAGTGATAACCAGAGGCAGAAGAAGGTGTCTTTGAGATCAGGGCAGGTAGAACCAGCTTGCTTGGGCACGTAAGTGACTCAGGAAGATGTACAGGTTCAGGACCACTGGATAGATGGACCACTGCATTGTTGATGGCATGGAGGTCCTGGACGGAGAGGTAGTTATTCCCTCCAGGCTTCTTGACCAGTAAGAGTGGAGTGTTCTCAGGTGACTGACACTCAACTAAGATTCCAGTATCATGTAAACGTTAGATGTGGCCTCAAATTCCCAAATGTGCTTCCTATGGCACTGGATATTGCCTTTGTGTGACAAGAGTGGCTCCTGGTCTCAAGTCTACCACAATGGGTGCGTGATTTTTGGCTAGACATGGGGGCCCCTTTTCTGCCCAGACAGCAGGGAACTCTTCTAGCAGTCTGGTTGGATTTGTTTGTGGTGGAGTGAAGACACCATAGGCTCAGGCTTGGCAACCACTCAGGCTGTTGAGGCAGTAAAGGCATCGATGGTGGACGGCTGTCCGGTAATTGAGGGTAGAGTGGCTGTGTGGGGACTGACATAGCTGTTGGGATGTATGGCAGTGGGAAGATAGGTTCTTCCTCAGGGTCCCCTTAGTAATCGACTCTTGCTGGCTCTTCCTGTCCTTCCCCCAAGTTGGTTGGGCCACAAGTACCTTACTCTGTCCCTGCCTATTTGCACAGAACCAGGCCCAAGGGGGCATGCACTACAGTAGCAATTTGTAACCATGAGTCTATGTATGGAAACTAGTTTGGATGTCTAGGGGTCCCTGTCACTACCTGGAACACAGCTCTAACAGTGGGGAGGTCCAGGGTCCCTTCCGAAGGCCATCCTACCCTGAACGTGGGCCATTCAAGCTCACAAAGAGCACAAAGTTTTTTGACCCTGCAATCCCCTGGGAAACTTTTCTTAAAATTTTTCAACATACAATTTAAGACATATTGCCTTAGGGAGCTTCCTGATGGAGGGGGAAAATAGATTTTAAAATTTCAAGAAAATAATTTGACAGAGGGCCCCTATGTCAAAACGGCCGTTTGGAGATAGACAATTCGTAAGCCAAATCAGTAATCAATTGTCCTCCCTCCCTGTGCATCCCACCCTGTGTCGGTAGCACAAAGACAAACAAAGGTGGGTGCCTCCTCCAAAGAGGAGGAGGTGCTCATCTGGCCACGTCCCAAAGGAGCTTAGGTGACCCTTGGC
>NW_006442107.1:26084052-26087325 GCF_000325575.1 Pteropus alecto | reverse complement strand
CCGAAGACGGGACCTGACTGGGGTGCTGAGCCCTGGGGCCTTACCTTATCCTGTGGCCATTCCTGGTGAGTTGGTCCATCCCTCCTTTGAGTCTGGTCGGGGCTCAGCCGTCCTGAGAGTTGGAGCACCAGTCCAAAATAGAACCCGGAATACCGTCAGGTGGCACTCCTCCTCTTTCATCTCGGAACCCCTCAGGCCCAGCCTGGTCAAGCCACTGGTCCGGTGGCTCAAAGGACCGGCATGGTTGGAATCTCTCTGGGGCCTCCAGAAATGCTGCAGAAAAATCAGACCGGCGAGAAACCAAGCACCACTCAGAGAGTTGGAGAACTCGGGTTTATTACACCGGCAGTCCCAAAAGAGCTAGCCCTCCGAAGATCTGGACCTAGAGCTCAGGGGTAACCTTACTTTTATAGAGCTTATCCACGAACAAGCAAAGGGGATACATCTGTTATCTAGACAGAACAAGCAAAGGGGAAGGTGAGCCTTCAGTTGATCTAGAGGTCACCCTGCCCTTCAGCCTATGCAGCAAGCATGTCTACAGAAGCAGAACAAAGAGCTGATTACAAGGTTAGCCATTTGAGTGGAAAATTCCTCTTCACTACAAACCATTACAGAAGCACAGAAAGAGAGCTATATAATCCAGCATTTAATCTAGCTGTGTAATCTAGCATGTTTTAAACTTATTTGATCACTGAACATATTATGCATTGAATACCTTTTAATTTCTCATGAAATGTATCATAATAAACAATAAAAATAAATTATCAGTTTGGAAAATGCTGGCCTAAAGACTAAGAATTTTTTGAATTTTTAAATGCTTTGTATAAATATATTTTTATTTTGTTCTTGATTTTTGAAATTTTCTTTAGGAAGACTACTTTATTATCCAGAGAATCTACATCAATAACATTATAATTTAAGTTTGTCGATTTCATTTTTATTTATCATATCCTAGTGCCATAAAAATGTACACTCATATACTAAGCTTTATTCTTTTCATGCATAGTAATATTTTCTATTTCTCCAAAAGAAGCTTAAAGTATACTGCATTTTGTAACTCATTTTTATAACACTACTGTGACACAGGTGGAGATTAATTGTTCCATTTTACAGTTGTAGAAAAGGCATTTTAGAGTCACAAGCAAAGTTGGAAATAAAACTCACTTATTGAGCTTTCAAAATGTAACCTTTCATCCAAATGGCAGTGTTCCTCTACAAATTAAAAGTATGGTTCTCTCTGTGTTTGGCCATCTCCTTGGGAAAAAATAAAATAAAATAAAGTTAAAATAAGATAAGATTAAAATAAAATAAAATAAATAAAATAAAATAAAACAAAACAAAATAAAATAATAAAATAAAATAAAAACAAGCAAAAAGTACTATCAATGGAATTGTCACCACAATAGAAACATTTAACCTAAGGTCTCTCCTGCAAGGATTCTAAATAACTAGCTAAGAGAGCAACCCCCACCAGGCCTCCAGGCAGGAGGAGAAAGCACTTGGTGAAATAATTCTAACAGTGAGCCAAAGAGCTTAGCAGTAATCATTAATTTACAGCCATCTACTTCCTTTTCAAGACCTATCACCAGGCCTTCTGCATAGTCATTCGCCCTAGGCCACAAAATAAAATACACAACAGCCAAATCAGTTGAAACAATTTTAAATCTCTTAAAAATAATTGAATTTTCTGCATTCATTGAATATGTTTAAAAGAGGTAAGATTATTAAATCAGAGTTATTGTTATTCTCACTTTCAAATGATTTGGCAGCTATCATTTAAAGAAAAGATTCCTAATAGCTTTCCCAGTTCCTTACATCCTCCTTACACACACACTTAACTATCTTCCAAACCCTGCCAGGACATTGCTATTCCTTTCAAAAAGAAACACAAAGACTTTTGGATTTTTCTTTTGTAAGATTTTCATTTTTAACACTTACCCTCCCCTCCTTGGAGATTTTGCCCAACAGAAATGCTTATTTGGAGAAAACCATTTCTGTCTCCTTTACAAACAACCCAGCCCACTACCTCTGAAGCTCTCATTTCCACACCTAACCACTTAGTCCTCATCTCTAAACTTAGGCTAATTCTTGGACAATTCTTTTACTATTCAAAGGGAATTTAGAGATCCACATGCTGAGGTTTGAACCTGGAATAATGCTCAGTTCCTCTATCACTTGGGCTCTCCTGCCTTTTGAGGCTTCCCGGGAACTAAAGTCTAGTCCCAGAATCCCAGGCCAAGACTAGGCTCAACTTTTGCTCTGCCCTCCCAGATTTCACCCACTGTCTTCATGGTTTCACTCAATGTCTTCATGGTTTCACCCACTGTCTTCATGGTTTCACCCACTGTTTCTGTCCCTGTGCTCTGCCTGATCACCCAGACCACTTTCCCACTGTCAGCTTCCAGGCATGTTCCTCAAAGACCTGGCTGCCCTGAATGCCATGTCCATTCTCCATCCAGTACCTTCCTCAGCCACCTGAACAGTTCATCAAAGTACTAAGTTACAAGTACTTGAGTATAAGCATCTAGAATGTTCAACTTTCCAAAAACATTGAGTGTCTGGAAGAACAAGAGTCTGAAAGTTTCACTAGCCAAACAGTAGATCCTCCAGTGCCAAGTACAGAGAAGATGCTAGATACATACATATTGAAAAAATGAATGAGTGCCCATCACAACACAGACACCTCAACCTCTGCCCCGTCCCTGTGAAACAGACCACCAGGTGCCAATGAAGAGAAGCTGAATCATCAGAATGTGATGTGGTGGCTTACAGCACAGACTCTGGATTCAGATTTCCTTAGTTCAATCCCCTGTCCATCACTTACTGGTTATATAATCTTTGGAAGTCTACTTGGCTTTCCTAACTTCGATGTTCACATTGGTTAAATGGGGAGATGATCACTTACCTCATTAGGTTTCTGTAAGGATTAAATGAGACTATCTATATAAGGCACTAGGTTAGAGCTGACACTAGATAAATGTTAACTGTTATTAACATTAAGCCCTTTCCCATCAGTTGTACCCAAAAGGCAGAATAAGAAATAAAATAAAACCAAATAACAATCAGTGCCTGACAATGTCAAAATAGACAGACTTTGCCTAACTGTTGTATTTTTTCCCTAACTTTTACTTTTATTTCTCACTTTCATCCTAGTTGCTAGTTGCAGCCACCCAGGATACCATGACAACCAACAAGTCAAAATTGCAGTACTTCCCAGTTATCAAACACACCCTGGCTAACTTCACAAGCCACTTGAGAGCTCCTCAATGTCCT
>NW_006442107.1:26050936-26084032 GCF_000325575.1 Pteropus alecto | reverse complement strand
CTGATTGAGAAACTATTAAAAATCCGAGATTACTTTCGTCCTTGAATACCCTTAAAGAATCCTTGCCCCAAGATGGTCAGGCTTTTAAGTCTTTATTCATCGACTGGCTGGACTTCGTGCCGTGCTAGGTATTATCCTGCTGGGACCCAGCTTCTAAGGTTGGAGTTCTCAGTTCCAGATGAAGCTAGATTTATAGTCTTGACCTCTTTCAGAGAGAGAATGCCACTTTCTTCAGGGTCCTCTAATACCAATTTCACCTTAGCTATTCCTGACAATTTGAAAAATCCTCTAGAGGGATGCAGAAATGTACAACACGGTGTACAGTATTTGTAAAGAATAGCAAAAGTTATCCGGCCAAAGGACTGTTTTTCAAAAATGTAGACTCTGGCTCATTAGTGAGAAGTAAAATTTAGTTGATCTCAAGAGGTTTATTTATAATAAAACAAAACAGGAATAGAATGTAATAAAATGGAATAGAATAGAATAGACAATATCAGAATATGTCCCATGTAATAAAGGTAAAGTATTATGTCATTTTTTTTTTGAGATTTAGAAAAAGATTTATTAAAGGTATATTTTAGAAGGCAATGAGTCACACTAAGGAAGGCTGCAGCCCTGTGGAATTTTGGGAGGTGAAAAGATAAAAGAAATAAAAGACAGAGTACTCCCAAAGGGAGAGGCGGGTTTTCAGCCAAGAGAGCTGTAACCTATGTCATGTTTTAATTATATATATGTATTGTGTACTGGATCATAAAGTAAAAATGTAATTCTTACTATGGATCAAGATGAAAAATTTTTTTAATATCACATGTAATGGGATGACTGAATCAATATTGGCGCATTCCTCTACACATATCAATTACATTTCAGTCTAGGGGATTGAACAATGGTTCAAATATCAGGAATATGCAGTGAAATTTAGCTGCATGTCTAAAAGTCATTCAAACAAATTTAGGGGAAATTAAGTCAAGGCTCAGCTTACAGAAAATAGCTGGAAACTTAAGTAGTAGTTAGAGAACATAGGCTTGACATTATATTGCCAGGGTTATGATGTCCAATCTTTGTCCCTCATTGGCTATGTGACCATGGTCAGTTACTTAGCCTCTCCAAGCCTAAGGTTCCTCATCTGTGAAATGGGGATAAAAGTAGTTACTAGGAAAATGGAATAAATTATTATAAGAAATTATTATAAATGGATTATACAGCACTTAGCACAGTGCCTGGCACAAAATAAGCTCTATTCACTATTATATTTGCCATTGCAACTAGTGGTTATTATTGTTGTTTATTACATGTAAAAATACATTGTTGTTTAAATATCTTTATCTTAGAACAGGGATCCCCAACCCCTGGGCCACAGACCAGTACCAGTCTGTGGCCTGTTAGGAATTGGGCTGCACAGCAGGAGGTGAGCGGCAGGCAAGTGAGCAAAGCTTCATCTGTATTTGCAGCCACTCCCCAGCACTAGCATCACCATCTCAGCTCCATTTCGGATCATCAGGCGTTAGATTCTCATAGGAACACCAGTCCCTGGTGCCAAAAAGGTTGGGGCCCCATGTGAAGATAACATCCAGCCTACTAAGAAGAACAAATAGCTATTTTCCCTCATTAAGCCATCCAATCTATTAAAACTCCTGATGACTCAAATCACCAAATGTGCTTGAACAATCAAGACAATCTAACCACTATGCTGTACACCTGAAACTAATATAAAATAATACTGAATGTCAACTCGAACTAAAAAATATAATTTTTTTTAAAGTTAAACATATATTGGGCTTAGGTTAATGATTTAAAAAGAAAAAGAAAAAAGAAAAAAGATCTAGAGCTCCATTTTCAGCCAGAGCTATCCAAATGTTGGGTGTGGGTTTGGGGATGGGGGCTTAATATCATGATATTTTCTTCTGTGTAATAATGGCCAGTGTAGGTTCAAAAATAAACACAGATATTATATCTAAGTGGTCATTTATGAAGAAAATTTTGCCTTTTTATCATTTCTTCATAAAATACCAAAAGGAAGTTCAAAGAGGTTTCAAGTAATTATTTCATATCCTTAAAAGTTGACCTGAAGCTAGTTGGGGTTTTTTTCCTTTTAAATGAAAAAAGTGATTTCTATTATCTAGCGTTTTTAGGACTTTTTCTGGGGCTCAGCAAGAACACACGGTGAAGGAGGGTGAGGAGCAGGAAGGTGTCAGGGCATGGGCAGAGCTGAGATGCCAGAAACCGAACTGTGCCTCTACATTGATAAGAATAGCTTTTTCCTGCTCTAATTGTCTTTGATCGATTACTACTCAATGCTATGTTCCATCTACTTCACAGAAACAAAGAAAAAATAATGCAGAACTTCCCTGAGGCTTTAAGGTGGGTCAAATATGGAACTCTTTTATAAAGAAAAGGGTTCTACAAACCCCAGATTGCTCGAGCAGTCTATCAGTGAAAACAGGGTGACCTAGACATGGACATTTTTAAAACTTCACCCTCTTGCTGGACCATCTTTATTCTAACACACAGTGCCACAGGTCCTCAGGTCTTCTCAGTGTCAGGATCCCAAAGAGCCAGCTAATTACATTCTTCAGGCTAATCTTCAGTTAAAGGTTAGCTTATACATGAGAAAATAAATTTCCTAAAGCAGTGATTCTGTTTCTAGTTAGGATATTAGGTTATAGAAATAAACAGACGTATGAAAAAGAAACTATGTGCCTAGCAGTGTGACAGGTGCTTTATATACGATATCTCACCTAATCTTCATCTTATGAAGTATATGTTCAACCCCATTTTACAGATTAAAATTGAGGCTGAGAGTAGCTAAGTAACTGTGCCCACATAGCTAGCAAATAGTGCCACCAACTTTGAGAAATGAATCAGAGAGCTCCTCGATTACCTATAACATCCTCTCCCACAACAAGAAACACCCCAGTCTTCACACTCCATCTCACAAACCTCTGAGAACAGAGAGAAGGGTGTGAATAGAGAGGTGAGCTGAGCAGAGAGAAAGGGAAAGCCAGTGGTGATTTCTCATCTTCCTCCCATTAACAAACACCTCCACAAATCAAAGTCTCTGGTGACATCAGTGGAGATTGGGTTCACATCCTAGCTCAAGAAAAATGTGTCCAAGATTAGTTTAGTGCCAAGCAAAGTGAGGGCAACAGAGGGTAGAGCCAGACTTCTCTTGGGAGTAGGCTGACACAGGAGACAGCCTGGTCATTCTTAGCAGACAAGAAGCCTCATGTGATTTTTAAGAAATAGCACTGCAAATGATAGATCACATTTTTAAAATGCATTCAACTCGTCAGTGTTTCAATAAACAACTCCATTTGAAATAATAAGCTGAAGATATCATACTATTTAGTTGTTTTTTAATGTGAAATAATATTATCATTATGTTTTAGCCATTTTTGAGCTAGAAACAGTGCAATAAAATTTTAATAGAGAAAAAATCCTTTAAATTCATCTGAAATTTCCTAATTGAAAAATGAATCCTCTATATTCCCAAAGAAACACAGGATACAGACCATAGTTACTGTTTTAAGAAGCAGACAATCTATATTAATATGTCGTCTTAAGAATCCTTTTTTCAGTTAAACATTTGCCATAACTCAGGAAAACATTTGCATAACAGAATCATTCAAAATCAATATACAATTCCATCTGAGATCATTTTCAAAGCCCTGCTCCTATCAGATGTTCAGACAGATTTGAAAAATTGCATACAAAGCCTTTGTTCCTAATGAAAGTCCATCTCTCCTTCATTCCTCACCTCTGGCTGATCCTTTTCCTAAAAAAAGTGGATTGAGTAGGAATGTAGAAAAAGAAATATAAATGTGTATTCAATCCTCTGCCTGCTTCCAGCTCTTGGGATTTAACTGGCTTTGAAGTATGTACAAGCTAAGGTGACTACTGTATTATTCATCAAAGATTTATCAAACTCTAAACTCAATTACACATAGTGGCCATGGGATACTTTACAATAATAATAGTAATAACAAAATGTGTAATAACATAGATCTTTTTTGAAAATACTCTCTAGGAAAAGAAAAAACAGAAAAGAGTTGCTTAGAGTTAATATCAAGACCTCTAATTAAAACTTACAGTAAGGTTTTCTATCCCTCAACACTTAGTTTTTAAACTAATAACTTAGTCTACAAAGCTCTGGCCTTCTGGGACCCCTGAGAAGCAGGATTTACCTATAAAGAACCAACACTTTTATTCAGGAGATAAACATTGTAACAAGCCTCTGAAAAAGTCATCAAAAGTTGAATTATTCTTTAAAAAATGGCCCCAAATTTGAATTATTCTTAAAAAAAAGGGAGGGGGGACAGAAAATACTATACTATTCCTTTCCAATCCTATCTTTTGGTCTTTGTTGGTTTAAATGAAAGGGAATTTGGCAGGTATCCAATATGACCTTCCAGTTATGCAGATCACATAGACAGGATTATACAGATCTAACGGTACAGATCTGAGCCCCAGAAATGCCTTGACTTAGCCAATGTCACAGCAGATAATCATATTCATTATTTTATTCAATAAATATTTATTGAGTCCCTAACATGTGCTAAGTATTGTATTAAGGATCAGGTACAGTGATAAAAAACAGGCCTGCTGACTGCCCTTCCAGGGCTCAGTGGCTACAAGAACCACCCAGGTGTACCTCCAATGATGGTCCGCTCCTGGCCCAAGGCCAGACCCAGTCCATGAAGAGGTTTGTAACTGTTGGAGGCAAGAGGTAAAAAATATAGGGTGTAGGTTTCCAGGAAACTGAATGTACTCAACTTTAAAAGGTGCTCTTGATCCCAAGACTATCTTCTTTATTTTGTTCTGTTAAAATTTCCTTCCTTTTTATGAAATGATGATGACAAAAAATAACAGGGGCTTTTGGTGTCCTTGCTTAGAAATTTAATTTTTCTTTTTAAATCTACTAGTTTATGAAACACAAGTCTGAGAGACTGTTTTGCACCACAAAACTCTCTCACACAGGATTAGCAGTAAAAGAGGTCTAGAAAACACCACAAAAGCAAAGGCAAGAAGCCCTCAACTGGGAGTCAGTTGGAGTGGGTGGGTTTGGCAGCTATTTCTTCCTACACCTGGAACTCCAGCTTTAAAAAAGTATGTTAATAAAGTTTAAAAAGTACGTTTCTTGGCTCTATGACTGTTATTGAGACTAGAGAGTTGGGCTGCCAAGACTGAGCCAAAAAACTGTTATTTGATGAAATGACTTAATTAGTTAATATTTTTGGAGTGCTTAAAAGTGATAAAAGGTTATGTTCATACCGAATACCATCAAGATTACAGAAATGTATAGAACTTGGTCGGGGGAGAGGGTGGGGATGAATGTCTGTGGAGAAAGCATTTCCAGAAATCTCTAAGGGTTACATCACTGACCCAAGCATAAATGAGCAAACCTCTTGTAATTTCTTGGGACTAGTTCCTCTTGAGCAAAGGATCAAGCGCTCACTGAGTAGCTTCTCTCTCTTCCCTCTGGATCCAAGAATAGCAGCACCCTCATTGCTATTGGCTTTTCCAACTTAGCTTATCTCAACTCTGGGCACTTCTGCCAGAGCAAGGAGAAGGCTAGGAGAAGGAAAAGGCCTCAGCAGTGAATAATGAAGCACTTTTTCATACTCTTGCCAAAACCGTCACTCAACTCTACTGTGCTCCCAGTGAGAAATTCTTGTACCCAAAAGTTGTGTTTTATAAAATTCCTAGAATTATAACGATAGCAGCCATTTATTGAATGTTAACCAAGCATCGGGCCTTGTGCTAAGTGCTTTACACATCATGTTATTCCATTCTCATAGCATTATTGGCAATTTCTGGCATTATTGGCAATTTCTGGCCAAAGAAATTTAGACCTAAGGAAACTAGGTACCTGGCCCAAGGTCACAGAGCAAGTTACCTCTTGAGGTACCTTGAGCCAATTCCAAAACCTTGCTTTTAACTTTATTTTGCCTTCTGCAAAAGCCCTACCACCAAAGGAAAGCACTTGAGCCAATTTCAAAACCTTGCTTTTAACTTTATATTGCCTTCTGCAAAAGCCCTACCACCAAAGGAAAGCAGGCAGGTTTTCTTTCCAAATGAAAACTAAATCTATTGCAACGGATGCTGTGATACAGCCAAGGTGCTCATTTCCCGGGCTGCTGGGAGTGAGGGCTGCTGGGAGCTCATGGCTTTGTCCCTCAGTTAAAGTAGTGGCTGCAGCCAGCACCCAGTGACTGGTTGATCATGCAAAGGCCTGGTCTTTTTGCTTCAGTACAACTTTGAAAAGCCATCCCAGCTTCAGAACACACCATGGGATCAGCTAAGGCCAATGCTGCAACTGCATCTCAGTTCACGTTCTCCTTTACCCAGTCTTGCTTTGTGCAATTCCTCATGAGTATTATTCCTAAGACCACTCCCAAGTAAACTTCTTGTGCACAAATCTATCTCAGAGCCTACCTCCCAAGGAAGCTAGAAAACAACATCTATATAACATGATTTTATGGAGCATACCTACTATTATAACAAATGCTAGTCTGAAGATTTCTCTATAACAAGGAATTTGTTTTACCTGACAGTCTATAACTGAAAGTTTCCAGTGCCCTTGCCTGGCCTGTAATATTGAAGCATGATATGTTCCATGAAACCTCTGTCCCTCCTAATGATCATTAATATTCTATTATTAACATTCAAGCCATGAAAAAACTCGAGGACAATATCCTCACTTTGAATGTAGAAGCAGCTAGATGGAAGACAGGACCACATAGAGAGGGAGAATTTAAGCCCAATAGGGAGAAACAAGATTTGGGGAAATATAGGACATTTTGTGGAGAAAGACCTCAATTGGTCCTATCATCTTGATGATCACTCTTTATCCTTTTTTCCAACTGATCATTTAATCACAAAATGGACAATCTAGAACTCTAGTAGCCACTAGCCAGCCACATATGGCTTTTTAAAATTAATTAAATTCAAAAAGTTAAAAACTCAGTTCTTCAGTCACACTAGCTATTTTTCTAAAACTGATAAGAGAAGCTTATTAGACATAAATGGTTTGTACAAACAAAGTGGTTTATGCTGAACACCTACTTTCCTTCTGGAGTCTGCAGTTTGAGTACATGACAAGCAGAGGCTGTCTACATGACTCAATAAAAGCCCTAGGTGCTGGGTCTCTAAGGAGCTTCCCTGGTTGGCATTTTTCACACATATTGTCACAACTCATTACTAGGGGCCTAAGACACATCCCATGGGACTCTACTGCAGAGGACCCTTGGAAGCTGGCACCTAGTTTCTCCAGGACTCTGCCCCATGCACCTTTTCTCTTTGCTAATTAGGCTTTGTTTCCTCTCGCTATAATGTTAAACAAAAATTATAATGGCCAAAAGCTTTTCTTAAAGAAAGAATTTATTGAGTCAAATACTAGCCGGAAAAGAACCAGGTCCTGGGCATAGTCTGAACCACCAGCAGTAGGGCTAGGTGAAAAAGACAAACATGCCCACTGTCCTGGAGTTGACAGGCTCTTCTATACATTATGTTTTAGGGGAAAAAAGATGTTAGTTGTTTTGAAAGCATTTACATTGGCTATAGATAAGGGGAGGTGATGCAGGAAAAAGTGAAGTAAGGGTAGTTCTAGGATAGGTGCACAGTTCGTAAGGAAGAAATATTTATTGCTTTTGATTGGTTTCGGGCAACAGTCCTGAGAGTACATGCATAAGCAGGATGTGGTGGTGTCTGGTGGTCACTACAGAAGTTGATTAAAAGCTCCAACATATATTCAGGAATGGGAGCAGTCTATTGTTAGTCAGCTCACAGCTATTAACTGGTTAAATACTCTTGTCTATTTCTCTCACTCTCTGGCCAGCTATAATTTAATTTAGGACAGCTCAAAATTTTTCTCCTGTCATAAATCATCGCCATAAGTATTGTGATGCTGAATCCTGCACATCATTCTAATGAATCATTGAACCTGGGGATCTTGGCAACCCCAACACAGATATTATCTCTCACAGACAAGACTCCTAATCAACTCCATCTAAGTAGAGAGGAAGCTGCTGATTCCACCCCAGAACTTAAGTGAAAGAGCCCAGAAGTGCCCTGCTGCTTGCGTGTGGTTCTTCTAGAAGATCATTTGTTCTACTCCAGATTAGTGGTGTGAATACGAACGTGCTGACTGCTATCACTTACATGCATATGAACATTATATTATATCAAGCCCTTTGATCAGACATTTCTGTCTGTTGTTCCTTTCCTTAACTCTTAAGCAATATCTTAAGACAAGACTAGGCACACACAAATCATCTGAAGTTTTCACACACAAAACTGAATGAAAGATTCGGGGGAAAATGGTGTAGATGATAGAAGCTTCGTTCATCCCTCTTGCGACCAAATCAAAGTTGTGATGGAAACACAGAGCAAACAACCAGCAGAGTCGCCTGGGATCTAGATGAACAGAAGACCTACAACTAGGGAGAGAAATTAGAAATCACCCTGCAATGGTTAGAGGTAGGAGGAGCCGAAGACAGAAGGTTACCCGGCCCCAAAGGCTAAGTGGGACAGAAGCTACAGCATCAGCTGGCAGCTGCAGACACTCCTCTTAAAGGACTTTCACAGTGACGGACCTGCTCTCTCTGAGCACCAGCACCAGGTCAGCTGCTCAGGGGGCACCAGGGACTTACAGAGGGACACTGAGTTGTTGGAGCGAGGGCCCGAGGCGAGGCTTTCTCACAGGCAAAAATGCTGGCAGTATCCATTGTCCCTATGTTGAGCCCTCCCGCCTCCCAGTGTGCGGACACAGAGCCACCATAGGTCACTCTGCACAGAGGATTCCCTGAAACTCTGCCTCCCCCAACTCATGGCCCACCCAAGCCACATCCAGTTGTATCCTTGGCAAATGCGGTGCTCCTTGCTGAGCAGCTCCAGGATCCACATTGGTGGCAGCTGGCCTCAGTTTCTGACGTGGCTTCTTGAGGCAACCATAAGCACAGCATCTGTGGATTGCTTGCTGAATCTTAACAGATGGCCCCAGAAAGGCACAGGCTGGGGCTAAACTTGGCCTGCAGCTGAACCCCTCTCAAGACTGTGCCACTGGACACCTACTACACAAAGCCACGCTAATAAGACTGGGAGACTTAGGAGCTTTGTTTAGTACATAGAAACAGATGCAGAAAGGCAGCCAAAATGGGAAGACAAAGAAGCAGAAATCATATGAGAGAAGAGAATAGAGATCCAGAAATAAGGGAGTCAAGCAATCAAACAGATGCAGAGTTCAAAACACTGGTTATAAAGATGCTCAATGAACTTAGGGGCAATGTAGATGAACTCAGTGAGAACTTTAACAAAGAAAAAAAGCATAAAAATGGAAATGGAAATTATAAAAGGGAACCAGTCAGAAATGAAGAACACATTATCTGTGATGAGAAGTATTTTAAATGAAATAAACAAAGTGAGTAAAGAAGAGGATCGAACTGCCAGTATAGAGGATGGGGGAGCCAAGGACATGCAATCAAAATGGCAAGAATAAAGAAGCCAAAACCATAATAATAATTTAAGGACCCTAGGGGACACAATTAAATGTAAAAACATCCGAGTCATAGGGATACCTGAAGGGGAACAAGAATTTGAACAGCTATTTGAAGAAATAATGATGGAAAACTTCCCTCGCCTGGTGAAAGATATAGACATACAACCCCAGGAGGCTCGAGAGTCCCAAAAAAGATGAACCCAAAGAGGCCCACACTAAGACACATCATAATTAAAATGACAAAGGTTAAATACAAAGAGAGAATCTTAAAAGCAGCAAGAGAAAAGCAGAAACTATGCAGGACAGAAGGGCTTGACACAAAATATTCAACAGGATAAAAACCCAGGATCTACAACCAAGAATAATTTATCTAGCAAAGCTATCATTTAGGGTTGAAGGACAGATAAAGAGCTTCCCAGACAAAAATAAGCTAAAGGAATTTATAACCACCAAGCCAGTATTACAGGAAATATTGGAAGGACTTTTTTAAGAAGAAAAAACATGTATCAAAAACAGGAATAAAGAATAGTAATAACTACATATCTATTAACAAGTACTTCAAATGAAAAAAAATTAAATGTTTCAATCAATAGAGAGGGTGGCTAAAAGGATAAGAAAAGAAGACCCCTACATATGCTGCCTATAAGAGATTCACTTCAGGTTAAAAGACACACACAGACTAAAAGAAAAGGGATGGAAAAAGATGTTGCCTTGATGGACCTATAGGATATTGAGCTGAAGGAGTCAGAGAAAGAAAAATATCACATGATTTCACGTACGTGTGGAATCTAAAGAATAAAATAAACAACAACAACAAAAACAGAAACAAACTTATAGATACAGAGAATATTTTGAGGGCTACTAGATGGAAGCGGTTTGGGGGATGGTGAAAAAGGGCAAAGAGATGAAGAAGTACAAACAGATAGTTACAAAATAGACAGGGAGCTATAAAGTGAAGCATAAAGAAAATAGTTAACAGTGTTGTAATAAATACGTAAGGGGGAAGATGGGTACTAGAATTAGTGGAGTGGTCACTTTGTGAGTTATATAGCTCTCTAATCACTATGCTGTAAAACTGAAACTAATATATTATTGTAGGCTAACTATAATTGAAAAAAAAACTCACTGAACTGTACAATGTAAATACCAACAACTAATTGTCTATAATATTTCAATAAAGTCAGAAAAAATAAATAAAAGGATCCTAAAAAAAAAAAATCAAACATCATCAAATTGATTAATGGGGAGTGATTAATTATTTGGGTTCACTTACTCAAGGTGTTGTAGACTACAGACAAGTTCAGACAACCTCCAAGACAACAGCGGCTTATCTAGGCATTTGTAGGAAATCCAGCCATTTTCCTTCTAGAGGAATGAGAAATAGTCCTCTCCTATACCGGGGGATTTTGCCTGACAGCCTGGAATGAGGTTCTTAATATTCTTTAGAAAGGAACCCTAAAGCTAGATGTAAGGATAAAAGCAACTCCAGGCTTATTTTTAAGAAAACATGATTCTGTTCCTCTGAAGACATGACTTTGACATTAGACTAATATGTTAGTTATTTAGCCACATGCCTATCATACTTCAGATGAAAGCTCTTGTCAAGACCTAACATCACAAAGTCTTTCTGATATAACACTATCAGTAACACAGAAATCTTTATCAATTTCTGACTCCTGATAGCCCATTATAAAATGAAAATTTCTTTCTGAATAAACCAGTAATAATGGTCATCACTTACTGGGTATTAACTAAATCATTTATGTATATTATCCCCTTTAATTCTTACACTAATCCAGTGAAGCTGGTATTTTTGCCCCCATTTAATAGATATGGAGCAGAGCCAGAGAAATAAGAAAATTTGCCAAACAATACAAAGCAAGTAAGTAGGAGAGTTAGGGCTGAAACTGAGGTCAGCTGACTCCAGAGCCATACTCTCAGCCACCAGACGTTATTGCTCTAGTCACCTAAACCTTGAATAGAGATTAAAAGAAGCCACAAACTTTGCTTCAGCTATTTCTTTAAAGAAAACTTTGGGCTGCTTATGAGGATATACCAGATTTTCCTGGTATATAACCTACTTCTAGGAATAAAGCAGCCCATTGGACAGAGGATGTTAGTGCTCTGTGTTGCTGGGGCACCACTTGGTAGTAAACTGCTGCTTTTAAGTACAAAATAACCATGGAAAGATTCCTCCAGCTTTTCAAACTGTAGAATTAACAATTTAAGTGCTCATTGAGCCAATTTGAGCCAAATGCTTTTAAATGAGAGTTTATAGAAATGTAAGGAGAAATGGGAGTGATTCTGGAAAAGTGAAGACCTGTAACCTTCCTCTACTACCTTAACAGGCAGGTCACACTTTGAACCTTCTAGAATGCAATCATCTGAGGCCAAGAACGCCACCAACATGGCTGCTGGTAGCAGAGCAGTTCTCAGAGAAAGGGGTCCCTTGTGGGCGGATCAGATTTCAACAAGGGACTTGTGGAATGCAGAATCCTAAGAAGGCCCCAAGATTCCTGCTCCCTGGTATTTGCACCTTCTAGGTGTTTCTGTGAAATGATATTACAGACGTTATTAAAGGGGGCGGCTCCATAGTGTAGTGGTTAGCACATCTGCTTTACATGCAGAAGATCCTGGGTTCGCACCCCAGGTGGAGCCACAAACCATATCCCGGGTGCGCCAGGCCCCAGGTGCGCCAGGCCCCGGGTGCACCAGGCCCCGGGTGCACCAGGCCCCGGGTACATACCACAAGCTTGTGGGAGGAGATGCCCACCTTCAAAGATCCAGTGCTTAAGGAGAAAGAGCAACATCTATAGGTCAAGGGTGGAAGTTATGGGGGTGGTGGGGGGGGAATTAAAGGGGAGGAAAAATAAATAAATAAAAATAAACTCCCTAAGAGTTGACTTTACATTAGGAAGATTATCCTAGGTGGGACTGACCTAATCAGGTGAGCCATTTTTTAAAATCATAGAGAACCAAAGCAGCAGCAGATATCCTCCATTGGCTTTAAAGAAGTAAATTGCCATGTTGTGAAGTATGCCAGATGACTGGGAAAAGT
This sequence comes from Pteropus alecto, assembly GCF_000325575.1. Classification (NCBI taxonomy): domain Eukaryota; kingdom Metazoa; phylum Chordata; class Mammalia; order Chiroptera; family Pteropodidae; genus Pteropus; species Pteropus alecto. The sequence continues at coordinate 26,071,478 of NW_006442107.1, read as the reverse complement.
GGGTGGTCTCTAACAGTCCCCAGGAAACTGAATTCTGCCAACAACCAGCAAGCTTAGAAGAGGATTCAGCCTCTGGATGAAAACGCAGCCTGGATGACACCTGATTTCAGCCTTGTGAGGTCCTGAGCAGGGTACCGGTTCAGCCATGCCTACACTCCGAACCCAAGGAAATTCCAAGGGAAGAAATGTGTGTTGTTTTAAGCCGCTAAGCTCGGGGCAATTTGCTATGCAACAATAGTAAACTAATACAGGGCCCATCTTCGAAGCACACAAAACTGGACACAGAGGACTATAACTTATGTTTATAAACATCCAAGGGTGTAGATGTAAGAAACAGAAAAGATTTCTAAGTTCCCAGCACTGAAAATATCTTTATTCACTCCTACTAGAAGCAGAGGAGCCAGGCAGAGAACCAAAGTAGACAGAGGAGGGGGCCACACATAACCAGAACCACACCCCTAGGTGTTTGTAGGAACAGTAAATTGTTTTATTTGCCTGGTGATATACCCGCCTTATTCACCTAACTAACTGAAGGGCTTTCTCCTTTTCCCTCTCAGAGACTGCACATGGAGCCAGCAGAAGCCCATGAACTAGCCCAGTGTTAACCATCATTAGCACTTGGGAAGCAGAGCAAAGTGTGTAGAATTTGCAGCTCACTGCTTAAAGTAACAAAATTTGTTTCTAGTTTTATCAAGCCTACTGTTTGCTAATTCCTAGGATAAGACCTAAAAATCTTATCTTTATTCTTACTGGCCTCCACTGCACTCTTGTATTAATTTTTTAAAACTGGCTCTTTACAACTTTTTCTGCTCTAGGTTCATAAAGTACTCCGCTTATTTTACCAGTTTATATTCACAATAACTCTATCCTTATCCCTGAATTATAGACAGGGAACTAAAACCCAAGACAATAGTTAGAATTATCCAGAACCAGAAAATAAATTTCAGATGAGCTGGAGAACCCCAAACCTTCTCTCCTCTAACCGGTTACATTATTCTTTAGTGCGTGTGTAAGTGTATACATATTTTGCTTGCTATTTCTTCAGAGATATTTCCACAGTCTGGGTTGCTATCTCAATAGCCTGTTGTTCCAGATCCAATTTACTAAAGTTCAGGATGTATCCAGCACAGTTTGAGATAATTACTAGAGGGGAAGAGTAAAGATGTCATTGGATAGGCAGCAATTCATATATGGTAAAACAGGTTTTTGAATTAAAAATATGACACCTCAGGACTAGACAATAGAACAGAATATATAAATATTAGAGGCGCTTCCAAACCTGGAACATAGGTTTACGTACACCCACAAATGTATTTTAAAGACATCTATATATTTATATGTTAAACAATGAAATCTTTGTTGAAGCAAGCCTATGCTTGTAGTTTAAGTTTAACATATACTAGGTAACTGAGGAGTTTGTGCGGTTTTGGACTTGAAAGTAATAAAAATTATTAAATGGACTACCTAAATTCCAGGAGCTGAAAAGACTAATTATTATACATACAAGTGACACTTGCATAAAGAAAAATGTCATCTATTTGTTAAGAATTTAGTGTGAAAACTGACATTTAAGGAGCACTTCCAATGTACCTGGAACTAGATTGTTTTGCATAAATCATTCCACTTATTCTCAATAAGAACTCTTCAAGGTAAATATTGCCACTGCCATTTTGCAAATGAGGAAACTGAGATCCAGAAGAGTTAAGTAAATTTCCCAAGAGCACACAGCTACTAAGTGCTTCTTGGATAAAACATACAGATAAAGAAAGGAGGAAATCAATAAAAAAAAATCCCACTGGAAGTTCCAAAGGCTTCCCTATTATTTCCTTATGTTGCAGGAAGCAACACCTGACAGAGGAGTTTCGGCTGGAGGCTGCAAGGGGGAAGGAATTTCCAGACCACCAGTCCTATCTATTTACAGATCGTTTGTCTTGTAGGCGTGGCAAGTTTCCAGAAGGCCATTTAAAGATCTATAGGGTGTGGTTAATCTATAACCAGCTGAGTCGGGTCATTTCTGCAAGCCCTTTTCTTTGCATTTCTCAGATGCCTCCTCTTTACTTATAGTAAAATTGCATTTAATTATGCTAGCAGAAGGCATATTTCTAGCCTACTAGACCTGAAGATAAAACATAACTGATACCCAATTTTACTTTAGTATCTAATCAGGTAAATCAAATTATATATTTAGAGTCCAGGTTGGACTATCTCTTTCCTATGCCCCTATCTTTTGAGGTAGTAATATTTAGGTGGAAATTCTTTATGAGAAAAGTATAATTTGGGGAGCATAAAGGGCTATAATGTGGCAGCCAGACCCTGTTTGACCATTTCCTGCTCGAATGAGTTAGTTCCTGGCTGCACCCACCACCCCAGGACTCTCCAGCTGACGCGGCAGTCCAAAAACTCACTTAAATGATTAAGCCGGTTTCTTTACTTTGGCAGCCAATCAATGTTCTCCTTATGTTCTCTTTCCTTATATGGAATATCTATAGCTGTGTAGGAATGTGGAAGTACAAGATGGTGTAAAACTGCCCTCTATGTTATAATCGGGGCTCAATCTTTGGATAAGATTCCGCTGAGCTGGTGCCGGCATCAATAAACGCTGCTTCCTGCTTATTGCCTTGGTGCCCTGTCTCTCTGTTCGAGAATCCTGCAACAATAAGAATTACAGAGAATTTACTATTTGATGGAAAAACTGAAACAGTAATAGAAGTTGTAATAATCATAATAAATGTTATTATTCAGTGCACTATTTTAAGCACTTTATGTAAAGTAACTTATTTAATCCTCCTAACAATCCTATGAGGATGCTATGATCATCCTAGTGATACAGGCCATCACTTGCAAAATTCTTAATCTTTTTAGTAAACCTAGTTAAGTCTTTCTTTCTTTCTTTGAAGAAAGACTCTCTAAAACTGAATTAAGTTGTAACTAGTGACTCAGGTCCTCTGGCTATTGATAAGGATCACTGAAACTCAAATTCTCCTTGGCCCATTACAGGGCAGGAATGGCTTTAGGCCAAAACAGGGCCCTGGGAGCCTGAGAAGAGAGGGGATCTTTAACTCAAGTTTTTTTTCTTTCTTTTACGAAATATATTAACCCAGCCTAATTTCCTTTACCTGCTTGATAGGCAAATCAATAATAGATATAACTAGATATATGATACAAGTAATAAGTTTGTATCTTTGCTTTTCTTTGTCTAGGGACTGAGGCGGCACTTCGGCAGGAAACCCAAAAACCTGTCCTGACTAAGGCAGAGAGGGAAGAGCTCCATGAAACTCCAATAGGCAGGGACTATGATCCTCCTCAGCGGGACGCAGATACAGAAAAAGAGACCTCCTGTCCTTCAACATCCATACAAATAAAAAGGGGTCCATGGTTCTTAGAAAAGAGTTAGGCAGGAAAGTTAGGGGGTTTCGGGTCCGCCTGCAAAGACTCTGAAGTCATCCTATTATAGATAGGATCCGACGCAGTCCGCCCTCAATTAAACAAGCCAGAAGGCATTTTTGGGCTAAAAGTAACTCATACAAGGAAACAAGTAGGGAGATAATTGGGTACTAATTTCAGCCAGTTACTCGCACCTGCACAATGAAGACTCCAACAACCTTCAATTCACCTGAGCCTCATTATACCATCATTACAATATGTATATGCCCAGAAGTCCATTAATATCATAATAACCAACTGAATTCTGGGAACCAACATGCGCAGAAAGCAAATGATGAGTCACTGGGTCCTGTCCATCTTAGCTGTCAATCAAGAAAGCCCAATCCTTTAAGAAAAATAGCCACCCACAGCAAATAGGAGTAAAAACCCTAAAGACTTTATTACCAAGCCTTTGAGCTAGTCTTCTCTTGCTCAGTCCCACTTCCACATCTGGAAGTGTACTGTCACTTTTAATAAAGCTACAGAAAGCAAATGATGAGTCACTGGGTCCTGTCCATCTTAGCTGTCAATCAAGAAAGCCCAATCCTTTAAGAAAAATAGCCACCCACAGCAAATAGGAGTAAAAACCCTAAAGGTTTTATTACCAAGCCTTTGAGCTAGTCTTCTCTTGCTCAGTCCCACTTCCACATCTGGAAGTGTACTGTCACTTCTAATAAAGCTATTCTTTTCTGCTATATTTCAGTGTTTTGCTCAATTCTTTGAGACATCAAGAACCGGGACAACGTGTCAAGAGAGGAACCCCACTCCCTGGTAACACTACTTTACAGGTGAAGAAACTGAGGCACAAAGAATTAAATAACCTGCGCAAAGTCGCACTGAGCAGATGGAAGAACAGATATTCGAACTCCAGAGTCTGGGCTTTTAATCACTAAGGTCCTCCTGGCTTTTCTTCTCACCCCCACCCCTGCATAGCACAAGGGCTCTTAACCCTTTCCTCTACTAGGGATGACCATGATTATAGAAGAAAAACTGGTTTTGAATAGATTTCCCCTTATATTAGATAGAATCTAGTCTATTTTGTTACTTGGGGAAAACTCCTATGCACACCCCACTGTACCTACCAACCAAACATACCCATCCCTCTTCCATCCCAGTCAAACAGATATATTTCGTCTCTGAGCAAAGTATACTGATGTCACAAAGCACACCATTCACAGAAACGTAGATGCATTTTTACAGAGACCTTCAAATACTGCTCGAACCTGATGGGACAACTGTAACTAGAGAATTGTAGGCACTGTGGCAAGTTTGGGAAGCAGCACTAAGAACAGTGGGTTTCCAGAGGAATTCATCCAATTAGTTGCATCCGGAATTGTTCGTGCTGTGTAATACATGGTGTTATAAAGTGATACCAATGAACTAACTTTCAGGCTCAAATGAAAGTATATATAGATTCAGAGTTAGATGGGCAGATCCAATTTATGTCTATAAAAAGTAGTAAAAATTAGAGAATCTACTCTGGAAGCTTTTAAATTAAGATAATGCCTTATCAATATGACAAGTGTTAGGTGTAGATGTTTCTGACTTTCATTCCTGGTTCTGACACTTTAAGACATGCACGTGGTTCATGCTATAAGAACATCTGGGCACATAACACCAGTCCAGAGATTTTCACGTAGAGAAGGTACATATGAGAGGATCAGATCTAAAGACAACGGTAAAATCTCCAACTCCAGGATTCAGAGATACCCACATGTGCTGCGGTTGGTTTTCCCACCCCTCTTTTTTTGCATGATGGATTTGAACTGTGTAGGCTACTGCTACAGATATTTCAGAAAGGGGGCCTAGACTGGATATGGGGAGACTTGGGATCTAATTGCACCCCTGCTAATAATTAGCTTTTTAATTTTGGGCAAACCACTTTATCATCTCTGGCCCTCATTTCCCTTTTCTGGTAAATGAGAGAATCTCTATGATCTCCACTGGCTTGAAAATTCAGTGATTCAGAACAGACTATTGCTACATCGACAATGTGGATTAAACACAAAAACAATGTTGAGCAAAGGAAATGAGGGGAAGCAGAGTTTGCCACCCCAAAATATGCCTTTTAGGATATTGACTATTTTAAGCCGGTTGTTTTTAAGAAACAAGAGACTCAGGAAAAATTTTTGATCTGTAAATGAAAAGGGGGCCTCATACTAAACCTGAGAAGCTCAAGGGAGGCCAGCATGACAGGCCCTACAAACTCAGAGACCAAAACTAACCACACAGGATGATGGTCTGAACATAAAAATTTCTAACTAAAAGCAGGTCATGGGAGGTAGTCACATCCTGGACCTGTAACTTTCTTAACAAAAGGTCTGTCTTTACCTCAAGTAAGCCAGTCTATTACCTTTTTGCATCTAAGATATCATACCCTTGGAATATCAGAATAATCCCTTCTTCTGGACTCCTCGGAGCACAACGCTTTGCTCCAGAGCACAAGTCTACGAAACCCCTCATTGTTATCTCATCCTCCAAATACTATCTCTATGTGCTCGTAAACTGTTAATTATTACCTATATGTACTCACTAATGTAAAAGAAGTACCTGTCTCTATATTTTACTTTTTGTCCAATCCCAGATATTTCCCTGCTTTGCTTTCTTCTGCCCCCTTAATCTATCACCAGTGGGTTTCATGTGAACCTCCCTATGTCTCCTCCTTTGATTCTAATGCATAAAATAAGCTGCAAAACTGCCATTCTACAGAGCATTTTCTTAATCTGTTGAGATTTTGCTTTATGGCAATTGTCAGTTTAGCTTAGATAAACTCATTAAAATTCTCTACAGGTTTGGATGTTTCTTCCATCAACATTTACTTGGCACAGACGGCAGCATAACAAAGAAGCCCACCCAGGACCACCCTGAGGACCCAGACCTGGTGCTAGGTACCAACAGGGGCCCACTGTGCCCCACCAGCTCCAAACTAATAATACCATCTTGCGGCTCCACACCTATGAAGGCCATGACCCTACCAGCACCCCCCTTGAAACCAGACAGAACAACGCAGTCACTGACATCAGGACCTGATGCAATGATCAACTACCTCCTACTCTAGCTCCAACCAATCAGTAGAGTGCATAACCCCAACTCCCTTAGCTATCATGACTGAGTTTCCCCTTGTATATCCTATCCCCCCGAGAACATCGAGGAGCCAGGTCTTTGAGCACTAGCTCACCTATGTCTCTGGTCTTGGCACCATTTCCTTAAATAAACCTCTGCTTTCTTTGCTGCAAACTCCTGTCTGTGTCTCTTTTGACTATTGACACATGCAGGCAAAACGAACCCCTTGAGTTTGGTAACACTAAGAAACTATGTAGAGGTGTTTGAGGGTATCCTTCAAAAAAGTACGGCCCACAGGGAATTCCAACACAATTGTAATTAAATAATTGGCTCTTCCAGAACGTTCACATAAAGACCAGTTAGAGTCGTCATGGTTGTATTAGACTGTGGGGAAGAGAAACCCATATGAGGGTTGAAGCAACTCGGGAGGTGACAGCCCCTTGGAGCTCAACCCAAAAGCAGCACACTTCAACCCACTACACAATAGCCCTAGAAATTTGTTCAGACTCTGTAGATCTCAAAAGAAAACTAAAACTAACAAGAAAAGTTGTGCCTCCAAAGCCAACAAGCTCCCAGCCTCCAGTCTCCATTGATACGCCTGCAGATGTACAATTCATAGGGAGCCTATACTTGCAAGTACTTATAGAAATGGGAAGATTTAACTAGGAGTAATATTAACTTAAGATGGCCCAAATGGAGCTCTTTTGACACCTAAATTAATTTTTTGTGCACATAACAAGAAAAAAAAAAGCCACTTCTAACTGAATGAACGGGAGGCTTACCTCAATTGGCAAATAGAAGCCTCTGAAATGGAGCACAGAGAGACTTACTTCTTTCTAGGAAGTTAACAAGAAAATTTTTGAGACTGTCTCTGAACTAAAGGTTTCCAAAGCTGCTCAATGCCAATGCTCCATTTTTCCTTCTTCTCCAACTGCCTCACTGCACCCTTTACTTTATTGTCCAGACTTACTCTTCTTTCCTCCTCCTCCTTCTCTCTCTTCCATACCTCCTCTACTTCAGCTCCCTACTGACCTAGGGTATACTCAGAATAGAAAACCAGACCAGGATAGACTAGAAAAAACAGACAACAACAATAATTCTGGCAGCTCCCTTTGAAGAAAAGTCAGTTTCCAGCAGAGGGGAACCAGTGATTGTATATGTTCCTTGGACTAGAAAGGAATTAAGCAATCTATCTAAAGATTTCCCTGACCCTCTCCAGGACTCTGATGGGTTCGCAAAGGAAGTTTATTTAACTGTTAGAACATATGATCCTGGCTATTCTGACTTATTTCATTTAATACACCTAGTAGTTTCTGAGAGCAAAGCAACAGAATTACTAAATAAGATTTGCTGGGAAACTTGTGTAGAAAAGTCTGTTTTTGTTGTAGAAAGTCAGGTCACCTTAAGGGTTGTAGAAAACTGAAATGAGATTTAGAAAAAGAAAAGAAAAAGAAGCAAGCATAAGGCTACTCCGAGGACTATGAGAGGGTGTTTTCCTTTCTCCTTACTAATATTTTAGGAGAAATTGAAATTACCAAAAAAGGGGAAACTACCAAGTCCATTATAGATACTGGGGCCACTTTATCTGTTCTTAATGCTACCCATCTAATTTGTCCTCTTCTTCAGAGTAAAGCTTCTGTACAAATAGTAGGGCTATCTAATCAACCAATGCCTTTTTTTTAAATTCAGAATCTGTTTCCTTCCAGCTAGGGAATGTTATGGGCAAATATATATATATATATATTTTTACTAGTCAAATCTGCCCCAATTTATCTGATAGGGTGAGACTTTCTTGAAGCCAATGATGCCCACATATCCTCCCAGAATGGTGAAATGTCTTTAGAATTAAATGAATCAGATACGGAACCAATTGGAAAAATGATGATTTTAAAGTAAACTCCATAAGAGGAAACTAATCTTGAGACTAATATTCCAATGCAACCTCAGGCTGTTTCCTGTACAGATACTGGCAAGATTAAGTCAGCCACTCTTATTAAAATAACAATTGGCAGTACTTTGTCTCTATCTAATATTCACCAATATCCTTTGAGACCTGATGCACTAGCTGGAATTAATCCATTATACAAGACTACTTTTTTTAAAAAGGGAGCTTATAATTCCATGTGGAAAAAAATGCTATGGTTTCCTATCTTTCCAGTAAAGAAACCCAATGAGAAAGGATAGAGATTTGCACAGGATCTCATAGCTATAGATAAAGACATCCTGTGGTTCCAAATCCACATATCCTATTATCAGCTATTCCTGTGGACTATCATTGATAGATCTGTGTAGTGCCTTTTTCAGCACTCCTGTTTAAAAAAAAAAAAAAGACAGAAAATACCTCTTTGCTTTCCAGCTAAGAAGATCATGAGTTTTCTTGATCAGTAATGCCCCAGGGATATACGTAGAGGCCCACCTATTTCAGGTACTAACAGCTGATTTGAATGATGTTGGATTTCCCAGAAATTCTACTCTAATCCAATATGCAGATTACTTACTTTTATGCTCTAGGACATATTAGACTCCCAAAAGGACACAATTTACCTATTATAATAGCTAGCCACAAAGGGACATGGGGTCTCAAAGGACAAGTTTTGAGTCTGTTTACCCTAAGTAAAATGCTATGGTTATCTAATACCTAAAGATGGCTACTAATTAATCCTGAAAGATTCAGAGGAATAATATTCTTTCCTCTTCTAAAAACAAACAAACAAACAAAAAAATAGCTTAGCAGATTCCTGCGTCGGACTGGATACTGGGTTTCAAAATTTTCATTAATGGCCCAGCCTCCATATGCCTTACGAAAATCAGATTGGCCTGATTCAATTTAATGGGACCCTGAAGGGAAACAAGTTGAAGAAGCTCTGGAGGAAGTATTATCTAAAGCTCCCGCTCTAGGAACCTTAATTATAAACTTTCTTCCTTTTTATACATAAAAATAAAGGAAATGCTTTAGGGATTTTAACTCAAAAATGGAGATCATCATTTACCTGTAAGATATTATAGTCAGCAATTAAACTCAGTAGCCAAAGGGCTCCCTCCCTGCATGACAGCCATCTCTGCTACAGCCATGTTATGCAAACGAACAGAAGAAATAGTTATGGGCTCTCCTTTATTTATGTTTCTCATTCTGTTGAATCTTTACTGAACTCTCATCATACTCAATACTTTTCAGTCAGTCCACTGGTTTCTCATGAAGCAGTCTTGCTTTCTGTGCCTAATATTGCTTTAACTCGCTATAATAGTCTTAACCCAGCAACTTTGCTACCTTCTTTGCTGGATGAAGACATTATGATTGTTTTGCTTGCTGCCCACCTTTCTGTTCCTAGAAATGGTTCCTTGTTGATAATGCTGACTTAATTTGGTTTACAAATGGATCTTATCTGAAAGATGAACAGGAACATTACTGGGATGGAAATGCAATAACTTCCATGGTGGACCTAATTGAAGGTTCTTATTTACCTGAATAAGATCTGCCCAATAAGCTGAACTAATTGGTCTAACTCGAGCTTGTCAATTAGCCAAAGATCAAATAGCCAATATTTACACTGATAGTCACTATGCCTTCGGTATAGCTCACAACTTTAGAATGCTGTGAAAAGAGAAGCTTTTTAACTTCCTCAGGGCAGCCCATAAAGAATGGAAAACCAGTTGCAGAATTATTAGATATTGTATAGCAACAAAAGAATTGGTAATTATCAAAATTACAGGACATTTTAAAGCTGCCACCACCAAAGCAAAAGGAAATAATTTAGCTGATGCTGCAGCTAGATATACAGCAATAAGTGGCCAAATTATCCAGACCTGACAATGTTTCATCTTCCTATTAAATCCATAAAAGACTCTCTTTTACAGTTCCAATGAACAGCTGCAGAAGACGAATAAAGAATATGGCAAAAATAAGGGAGAATCTTTGACCCAAACAAACAAATATAGTTTGGGCCCAATCAAAAATCAATCTTTCCTATGGAGGCTCAATTACCTATACTTCAACATGTACATGAGCTAACACACTGGGGTCTTGAAAAGATGATTTCATGGAGTAAACAATATGATTGGAAACCTACTGTAACTCATAAAGTGTATAGCAGATGTTCTACCTGTCTAAAATACAACCTTGGAAAATCATTTAATGGGTCCAAGAATATTTCCCACTTCCTTTAGTTCCATTTGAGGTACAATAATTGGATTTTATCCAAGTGCCACTGTCTCAAGGATACAAATATGGTAAGTTATTATTGGAAAAAATAATAATAACTCCCAACTGGGGAATTCCCTCTGAGTTACATAGTGACCGAAGAACTCATTTCCCCTGGCAAATAATGCAATCCATTTGTAATATTCAGCTTATCATTCCAGTCCTTTGGATTGGTGGAATATACAAATGGTACAATTAAAATTCAACTAGGTAAATTTTCAGAAGTTTTTAATCTCCCTTGGCCAAAAGTTCTCCCTACAGTGCTTCTCAACCTGAGATCTACTCCTTTTGGTAAACATAGACTTTCTCCTCATTAAATAGTTACTGGTCACCCTATGCATCTGGACGAAGGGATATATGAACCAACCTTACTAAAAGAAGAAATTCTGCATTATTACCAAGGACTTATTAACCAGCATAAAGAAATTTATAAATTAGTAACTGATTTACTTCAGTGCTCCCGGGAGATGAAGATTTCAAAGACCATGACTTATAACCAGGAGATTTTGTCCACTGAAAAAGATGTCAATTAAAGACGCTCTCCAAACTCATTGGAAGGCACCTTAACAGCAAACATCAAAGATTCCTCAAGTTTGAGAAGCTGCCGACATCAGAGGTAGACAGATACCCCAAGACATCAAGAAGGCCTGTATGCCTACATAACTGGTGTTGAACTTAAAAAAATAATAATAATTGTTTGATTGTCTTTAACTGTCTGCTAATAATATTAGTCACAATAATAGTTATACTTGTTCTTTAGGCTTTTCTCAACTTCTATAGCCCAACTGTTAATAATTTTTGAAGATGTATAAGGTAACTTTATATTATCAATAATACTCATTTTACAGTTTGTCTTTTAAAATTTAGAAGGAATGTTATTGCAGAAGAAAGGAGAGGGATGTGCATGTGTTTTTGAGAGAAGGTAAAAGGAAGTAGTTTGTCCTAGTAAGTTGGTTATTTCTAAATGAGTTAAAAGAAACAAACTGAGGATAGGGAAGTTGTAGAACATTAGTGGAAAAGGAATGTCGAGAAAGGAATTTTATGTATAAATGCAAAAGCCCAATTATGGAAACATGTTTACCTCCTAATCCAACAAAGACTATTTACTATATTAATTCAGTTGGAAGCTGAAGTGGTTATTGAAAAAAAAAAAATGGCCCTCTGTAATGGCTGCTGAGGCACAGGGAAACTCTTATTGTCCCCCCAGCCTCTAGAAATTTTTAGATGATAATTGTAATTTACACTGTTGTGTTCTTACAAACTTGGCCTAATTAAACCTTACAGTTCCCATTTGCACAACTAGCAGGAATCAGATTTATAATGAATGACACTTTGCTTCCAATAAGAAGTAGATGGGCTATATTAAAATAATAATACTAATAACACTAGTAAATAGAAACTGAAGAGGTGTATGATGTGCCCTCAAACTATAAGTAAGTGTTATATTAGATGTAAGATACAGAAAAGTAAGAAAGACAGCAAAACTTGGATCATGATAGTTTGTAGGTTAGAAATGATCCAGTGTTTTCATTCTTAATGAAGGCCCATAAGACCTGACCACATCCAATTTACTCGCCTTTCCTTCTGAAAAAAAAAAATGAGGTCTTGCTGCCATCCAAAGTTACAGTCTTGCCCCATCTCCAATGGTCCACCATTTCAGCAAGACAAACAATGACACTAACACTTCCCAGGAATGATCCTTCCTAGCACCGTGGGACCACATTATCCAACCAAGAGGTTGGTCATCAATGCATCCTTTGGATTGATTTATGACTAAGTGGAAGCGTGGCAAAAAAGGAACCACATAGTAAACCTAATAGGCTCAGTTGAGGCCAGCATGACAGACTCTACAAACTCATAGACTGAAATTAACCACATAGAGTGCTCTGAACATAAAAATTCCTAATAAAAGCAGGTCATGGCGGGTAGTCACATCCTGAACTTGTAGTTTTGTTGACAGAAGGTCAGTCTTTATCTTAAGTAAGACTGTCTATTGTTTTTTTGTATCTAAGATAACATACCCTTAAAATGTCAAAGTAATTCCTTTTTTCAGACCCCTCAGTATGCAAGACTATAAAACCTCTCATTGTTATCTTGTTCCTTGAATACCGTTTCTATGTGTTATAAAATGTTAATTATTAACTACCTTGTATCCACCAATGTAAAAGAAGTATGTGTCTTTTCATTTTATTTCTTATCTAATCCCAGAGATTTCTCTACTTTGCTTTCTCCCACTCCCTTAATCTACCACCAATGGTTGTCATGTAACCCTTTTTAGACCTCCTCCTTTGATTCTAATGTATAAAATAAACTGCAAAACTGCCATTCTACAGAGCATTTTCTTGATCTGTTGAGATTTTGCTTCCTGGCAATTGTCATCAGTTTGGCTCAAATAAACTCATTAAAATTCTCTACAAGCTTGGATGTTTCTTATGTCAACAGATTTTACCCCCTAACTGTTTAAAAGGAATTTATATAGAGGACTTGCTCCAGGAAGGGAGCTATCATCATAGATACTTATGGTTTAATATAAAGTAGTGTGTGATCGCAGGGCCCATTTGATCAATGTCCTCTCTGTGTCCATTATTAAAGATGACCCAGCAAACATTTACTTACCAAACATTTGCATTTCTGTCTCCATGTGACTTGCTTTTGAAGTCTTAAACCACAACTTCTAGCCCCATTCTTGCTCCTTAGCTTCAGAATGAGATATAAGCCTCAACTGTCCAATGTGTCTGCAGGTATATTTTTATGGCACCCCAGATGTACATATGTATTAAATGTGATTATTTTCTCCTGTTAATCTGTCTCATACTAATATGATTATTGGCCCAGCCAGAAGAACATAGAAAGGTGGGAGGAAAGTTATTTTCTGAACCCCCACAGAAACCGGACACAAATGAGCTCATTCTGTGTGAACTTATTTATATTAAAAAGAAAGAAAGAAAGAAAGAAAGAAAGAAAGAAAGAAAGAAAGAAAGAAAGAAAGAAAGAAAGAAAGAAAGAAAGAAAGAAAGAAAGAAAGAAAGAAAGAAAAAGAAAGAAAGGAAAAAAGAAAGAAAAAAAGAAAGGAAGGAAGAAAGAAAAACACAAAGTAATCTATCTTGTTAGAAGTCAGATAGTGCTACCTTTGCAAGAAGGTAGTGTGAGAAGGCCTCTGGGGTACTGGTAATTTCATCATCTTGGCACTGGCTAAATGAGGGTGAATATTTCGTGATAATTCACAGAATTGTACACTTACAGTTTGTATACTTTTCTTTATATATGGTACGCCTCATTAAAAAGTTGTTTTTAAAAATGTATAGTGGTTCAAATTCATAATGCAGTTCTCAAATTCATGAAATAATTTCAAATTCTCCCTTTTACTCTGTGCTACTCAGCCTGGGGAAAGAGAGGAAAGGGAGGTGAGTGGGTGAACACTTATTGAGCACTTACTATGTGCCAGGCACTTTGCAATGTAAGTTACATCTCTGCCTTGGTGAGCTCAGGCTGCTATAACAGAATACCATACCCTAGGTGGCTTATGCACAACAAAAATTTCTCACAGTTTTAGAGGCTAGAAGTCCAACATCGGGGTATCTGTATGGCAGGGTTCTTGTGAGCCTTATTCTGGGTTGCAGACTGCCAAATTCTGTTGTATTGGCAGAAAGAAAGGGCAAGAGCTCCCTGGGGTCCCTTTTAAAGGGCTCTAATCCATTTAAAGGGTTCCGCCCTCATCAAAGGTGCCACCTGATACCATCACCTTGGTTAGAATTTCAATACATAAATTTGGAGGTGGGGGCCAACGAACATGTAGTCCATTACACATATCTCATCTCTATTTTTAAAACAGGGCTATAAGATAGCAATTACCATCTACATTTACAAATGTGGGTCAGAGAGTATAAGAGACTTGCCTAAGCTCATGCAGCAAGTAAACAACAAAACCCAGGTCTGTCTGCGCAGGTCTGTAATGCTCTTTCCATTATATCTTGCTGCAAATCGCTGCCATTTGGGGTTTATAAAAAACCTTTCATCCTGAGGTCTTACACACAAAATAGTTTTGAAAAGCTAAAAAATTACTTTCCCAAAGTTCAAAACCCTCTTTAAGGTTAAACATTTGCAGCAGTTACTAGAAGTTACTCATTTAGTAGGAGGTAGAACTCTGTACATGACCCATCTTGGCTTATCACACCATGTGTTTGAAAATAAAATCTCTTCTTATGAATGATTCCCTCTCAAAGATTTAAAATAACTCTCAGTATCTGAAGGATCCTCTTCAACCATAAGAGAGTACATTAGCCACTGCCTTAAACATATACACAAGACACAAACCCTGACCTTGCTCATTCCAGGAAACCCTACTTAAATGGCAAAGAAAGAAGCAGTCAACAAAATGAAAAGGCAAGCTACAGAATGGGAGAAAATATCTGCAAATCATCTATCTGATAAGGGGTTAATATTCAAAATATATAAGAAATTCATACAACTCAATAGCAAAAAAAAAAAAAAAAAATTGATTTAAAATGGGCAAAGTACCTAAATAAACATTTTTCCAAAAAAGACATACAAATGGCCAACAGGTACATGAAAAGATGCTCAACATCACTAATCATCAAAGAAATACAAGTCAAAACCACAATGAGCTATACCTCAGAACTGTTATAACGGTTATTATCAAAAAGACAAGAAATAACAAGTATTGGTGAGGATGTGGAAAAAAGGAAACCCTTGTGCATTGCTGGTGAGAATGTAAATTGGTACACTCACTATGGAAAACAGTATGGAAGGTCTTCAAAAAGTTAAAAATGGAGTTACTACATGATCCAGTAATTCCACTTCTGGGTATATATCCAAAGAAAATGAAAACAGGATATCGAAAAGATCTCTGTACCCCTACTACACTGCAGCATTATTCACCATAGCCAAAATAAGAAAACAATCTAAGAGTCCATTAATGGATGACTAGGTAAAGATGTGATATATACATGCCATAGAATATCATTCAGCCATGAGAAGGAAAGAAATCCTTCCATTTGTCTGAACATGGGTAGACCGTAAGGGCATTATGCTAAGTGAAATAAGCAAGTCAAATACTGTATGATCTCATTAAATATGAAATCTAAATAAAAAAACGAATTCATAGCAACAGAGAATAGTGGTTGCCTGGGACTAGGAGGGGGAGGGGAGTGAAAGAAATGGGGAGATGCTGGTCAAAGAGTACCAATTTCCAGTTATAATATTATAAGTTCTGAGGATCTAGTGTACAGCATGGTGACTAGAGTTAAAATACAGTATTATACATTTGAAAGTTGCTAAGAGAGTAGATCTCAAATGTTTTCACCACACACACACAAAAAGAGGTAATTACATGAGATGATGGATGTTAACTAACACTGTTGTGGTAATTATTTCGCAATATATATGTGTTTCAAATCATCAGGTTGTACACCTTAAACTTCCATAATGTTATATGTCAATTATATCTCAATAAAGCTAGAAAATAAATAAATGAATAAGACCACTGCAACATACAGTCAGAAAAAGTTAAACACATACACATGCTCAGTTGTGTGATTGCTTCAAACAACATATAACATTCTTCTATTTAATTCATTCGCTTTCTCTACCAGGAAAAAAAAAAGTATTGAGGAGATTTAAACCCCTTTAGATAATTTGGGCTGAGATAAAATGAAAAATGTTAGTGCCCTCCTCCCATCCTTTTTTCTACCCTCTCTCTATCTCCTTGAAGTTGTCCTGGTCTCTCCCAGAAGCCTAGACTCAGGACTTCCCAGGCCAGCTCTCCTCTCTCCAAGAGGGCCAATGTTCCTCTCTTCCTCCCACCAAACCCAGTATGGCTGATTTCAGTGAGGTACTAGAAGGAAAGCAATAGGATTAAAAGTATCCATTCTCAGATCAGTTTCCAAGGTAGTAATATTTCAAAGTAGAGCTTATTTATCCACATGAATTCCTCCTAGATGAAATGTGAATTTCAGCCTGTGTGCCCAAGGAAATGAAAGAATTCCAGTACCATGGGAAAAGAGGGATGTTGTCCCGTCTTGAAGAACGTGGCTATTTCCCATGATGCAAGGAGCTTCGCCATTTGACTCCTCAAAGCATCTAGAAGATGCTGTAAAGATAATGGGGGAGTAATGCTCCTTGATCCCTGAGTGGTTTGATCACCATGCCTTTTGCACTATCTCTAGATTGACAAGATTTCAATAAATTATAGGTGTATATTATGCAGATAGCATTTCATATGTCATGCCAAAATGCTGCCCAGAAACTGATATTCGAGTAAATGGTAAAAAAATTCTAACTTAGCTAGAATATAAGGTCATAATCTCTAAATAAGAGTCTGTTATTCACAGTCATCCCAGATCCACGTACTCATTCTTGTTAAGACTACTTCTTGCTTTCCGTTTCCATTGCTTCATATATACATATATAACCACAAAGTAAAAACAAAGCAGAAACTAGATTTATGGTCATTAGAACATCTGTGGTCTGGAGCTGCTGTTAATAGAGGTCTAAATCGTGATGACTGAATCTCTGGCACAGAGTGGGATTACAATACCCAATCAATTTTTATTAGGTATCTATTAAATGTCAGTCATTGAGATCCACCCTCAGAATTACTGCCATATCCCAGTTCTTTCACCCCCTAAAGGAGATGCTGGCATTCACCTAAATGCCTTTGATCAGGCCATCATTATGTAGTCTCCCTTGGACCCCAGCATCATACAGCCTGGTCATGGAACAAATAGGAGGGTCAACCTATGTCTATATACTTAGAACATAAATCCAGAACGTAAGATACATGAAGATGGACAGGATTCAGTATTCACAGAGAAGAGCCATTTTTTAAGAGAAATGCTTTTAAATTCCATAATTCATATTTTTTAAGCAATTGGAAATCAAGTGATGGTGCTGGAGAAACAAAAGCATATTATGAATTGAGAAATATTTTCTAACCAAGCTCACCCCCATTCTTTCCAGAATATTCCTAGACTTTTCCCCTGAACCTGGATCTCAAATTTACTGCCTTGTGTCAATTGTTTACAAAATGCAGCTACTGTCATTCTTTATGTAATTATTAATAGTATCTAGAGTGCCTAATACAGTACCTAGTAACTATCTATTGAGTGGGCATTCTATAACTATTTGTTGCATGAACAAATGAAATGTTGAAATCTGTGACTCATATTTTAGTTAGCAAAAATACAAATGGTGTTTTTAATTAATTCAGCAACATATGGTATTGATTCTAAATGTGTTCTATTAAACTATAAGCAAGTACTGAGATACTGATACTACAAAGGTAATTCTGCTACCAGAATATAATTATAGTAATGCATTACTAGACTTATTTGTTAAACACAGACTGTTATTATGCCTTAATCAGCCCCTCATTAAGTCGTGCAAGAATTTTAAAATGTTTAAGCTACCAGATTTCTTTTTCTTCAGTAGCAGTAAGGAAGTATTTCCCTTAGACCCAGGCAAGAGAGAATTTCTCCTGGATCCTCTCTATGGCACTTAGCCAGCTGCACCTCCAACTTGTGTCCATGGGGAGTCCATAGGACCAAAGGGACGTGCACACCTAAAGCCCACGCCCCGTCTCCTATACCACACTCTGAGTATCTAGGATCCCAGGGTTCCCAGATCAAACAGCCTTAAGCCTACTTCCAGAATCTGTGCAACACAACCTCTCAGGGTCCCTCCACCAGAAGCTGAACCACAGCTAGAGAGTTTACCCCTCGGCCAGGGATAGGGTGGGTGGTGTACACAATAGGAAGGGAGGTTCATGCAAATGCATGCAGGATAAAGCCAAGGATGGGGACCAAGGGGGTGGCCTCAGGCTAAGGACCAGGACTTGCTCTCCTTATGTCACCATTTTCTAACACAGACCACCAAAAAGGCCAAGAATTTTAAATTCAAAGCCGCCTTCCAAAATAATTGGAAAAACATGCACCAAGATGTCGGTTAAATTTGGAGAGTGGAATTGCGAATGATTTTTTTCTATGTATTTTGGGGGAGGGGGGCTTCAATTTCCATATCTGTAAAGTGGAGATAATAATAAGACATCACTCATCAAATTGTAATAGACTAAATGAGACAATGCATGTAAAGCTTGAAGCATAGTACCTGACATGGGATAAATGCTTAATAAAATAATTATGACTACAATTATGTTTATGCACATGTATTAACTTTGTAACTAGAAACATGAGCAATAAATGCTATTTTTAAATCGTGTTTAAAAAAGAAAAAGCTGCCTTCCAGGTTACCATGAAGGTATATGTGCCAAGATGGAAAGTAACAACAGTTTGGTAGCTGGATGCACAACTTTTCAGAATTTAGACATATGGTTTGTGGATCTTTATTTATTCTTGTGCCTCTGGCTTTGCAAATGTTAGGAGTGTTTTCCTCAAATTCTTTTCTTGAACTTCAAGAATCTGAATATATTGAATACATTTAATGAAATAACACAAGTGTGAACCTGCCATTTAAACCTCTGAGATTCCGTATGTCCTCAAACTTACCACCAGAGGTGTTTGGTCCAGATGAATAGGTTCTCCTGAGGCAAGCTATGAATATCAACAAAGTTCATTTCTGGTGGAAATAATATGCACAAATAATAATAAAGTTTATCAAGCGTTTAGCATATGCTAGGTACAGCATCAAGTAATTTGCATACATTATTCCATTCAATCCTCAAAACTCTCAAGTACTACTATTTTTATTTTACAGCTGAGAAAACTAAGATGTAGAGAAGTTCAATAATGTGTCCCGCTTTCCACAGTCAGAAAAGACAACATCCCGGGGAGCCTGGGCTCGGCTGCCCGCAGAGTACCCACTCTCTGCCACTTATTCCTTTGCTTCCAGCATCACAGTTCTCTCTCGGTTTCTGCCTCCTCTCTTCCTTATGCTCCCTTATCTTTCCTTTGCCTACTCAGGCCTCAGGCCTCCAACCTCAGGTTTCTAGTTAAAATTGCTTATTATGTTAAACAGTTTGGGGGACTGATGCCTTTCAACGCATGCACAGAAAAGGAAAGATACTTTGAAGTTAGGGTACCCTATGCCCTGTGAAGGCATGAGGGAACTAGAGCTAAGTTATAGAGATTTTCAAGGGAATGGTGGTAAGTCGGAACATGGGGCAATATGAAGCACCCTGGTGCCAAGAGTGTGCTGTGAGTATCTCCTGCACCTTGCAAAGGAAGGGACAGAAAAAAGCAGAACTGAGAAAGTGTACAGACGTGAGCATCAGGGCTGAAGCGGAGAAAAAATGCATTTAAACTGAAGGATGGTCTCAGGAGCAGGGAGCATAGTTTGGGTCAAACATAAAAATTAGCAAAATTCACTTTTCTTCACTAAACTCCAAACCAAATCCACTCTGTGTGCTTAGGTAAATCAAATTTATGTTTAAAAAAATAGAACCTAACCTATATATTTTTGAAATATAGAGATCAGAGGGGCAGTTACAAATTTCCTCAAAACTGATATGTGTTTGGGTTACAGTTCATGAGCCCAAGAAAGAGGCAAAATGTTCCCAGAAGCATGTCATTGGATGAAATCATTTGGGAAGGAGCAAGGCGACAAGAGGAGGCCCTCTTTTCTCTCCATCTCCCTTTCTCTCTTTTCTTGCATCCTTAAATGCACTGACTGAATATGCCTACTTTTGGGGAATAGATTGAGGCACAATCATGATATCTATCGTCTGTAGAGAGAGATGAAAGTATTTCATTTTCAGTCCACATTTCAGTTCAACCTCACCCTTCTTCCTGTACAAAAGCATGTAGGGCACTCAAAAACTCTTACATGCTCTTGTTTCTGTTACCACGACAACAAGCCTCTGCTCTGAATGGACAGGAAGGATAG
>NW_006442107.1:26029216-26050903 GCF_000325575.1 Pteropus alecto | reverse complement strand
AATATGTTTCAACCTCCTTGAGAAGTACTTTATTGTCAATAGCGCGATGCTTCCAGTATTACTGGCTCCTAAGCATATTAAGTGGTTAATAGAAATGCCTTCAGGAACCTGATTGTTTCCAGGATTTAAGTAAGCTATGTGGCTAAGGAACAACACATTCAATCCACTTCTACCTGATGGAAGGCAGCAGGTGGGGCTTGCAGGGAGCCCTCTGTCAACTCTCAACAGCAGCCAAGACACACAAGGCTTGTGGTTCTGCATGAGCTCAGACATGTGCAGTCTACCTTAGACATGGCCACAGTCAAGGCTTGTTGGAGACAAAGTGAAGAACCCTCTGTAGAGTCTGAATCCCTGGTTATAACTCAAAGAGAAAATAACAAAGCTCCTCTCCCAGCCACCTTCACAGCAGTTATATTTTACATTGGACCCTATTCAATATTTTTGAGTCCTGTTATATGCTAGATCCTCCTTATAATTACTAGATCTAGTCATCTCAACATCCTTTTAAAGTAGGTGCAATTATCCCTACTTTTTACCAGAAAAAAAAACAATTTTCAAAGAGGTTAAATAATGTGTCCAGGTTCACATAGCCATCAGGAAAAATCTAACTTTCAAATTCACTTAGGAAAAAGGAGGAGCCCACCCTGTGGTCTGCCATGGTGCAGGGAATGGGAGAATGATGAGCAGGCCACTCATTGAGTCACGACCCACTAATTATCAGTGAACCAACAGCTTGGTCCTTGCTCCCATGTAGCTTATACATTGATGCATTCAGACCATAGATGAATAAAATGATATATAATTACAAGTCATGATAAATGTTGTTAAGAAAATAGTGCCCTAAGAAAGAATTATATCCTCATCCTTATGAAAAAGTCTACCCTCTGGAGCCTTCTCCTTAACAAAGCAAAGGCAGAGCCTTGATCCACAGGCCTCAGGTAATGTACTCAGCTTTACACAGTGACCGAGAACATGAACTTGCTCTCAGTCCACCATTTAAGGCCCAACTCTACTACAACCTAATTATGTGACCTGGGACAAGCAACTTAAAATTCTATGGGCTTCACCAAATGCAGATATATGTAAAGCATATAGCTGAACCCGGTATATAACATGAATTTGAGTTTTCTCAACTATGTCATTATTTCTCTCCCATCCACATCCAAAAGTCCTCCCAGATGTTTTCTGCAATGACAATGGGAAATAGTGGTCTCCAGAGATTATAAAATTATGCAATAGAGTAGCAATTTGACTGAATGAAAAAGTCTTCCTCCTCTGCTTGGGTGGACCCAACTCTTTTCCTTCACCTGTTTTATAAGACATGATGTAGCAAAGGCTGTCAATGACCTGCTCTCATGTCCTCAAATTCCTTCACCATTTTCATGCTCACTGGCTCCTGCTGTATGTTCATTCCCAACTGCAAGCACTTGTTTCTCCCTTCTGGTGGCCTGCCCTCCAGCTGTCTGAACCCAAACTGATGGCCCCTGGGGACAGCCTTGACCCATCTAAAAGGCTAGTGTTAACTGGCCCAAGTACTTGCTTTAAAATCACGGTTTGAAATAAAATACTTGGGTGAGAAATGTTTTCTTCTTAGCAAGGAGTGACACACAAGCTTTCTGATTCTCTGAGAATTTGAGAAAGTCTTTCATTATGAAAGATGGAGGACTATTCGAACCAAGAAGTGATGCATTTTGGAACGAGGTGCACCTTCTGGGCAGCGATCACCCCCAAGTTAGAGTCATCAGATTTTCCATGGTTGCTTGTTCCCAAGTGAAATGTTTCCTAAACAAAATTCAGAATGTGCCAGAACAAGCAAGACTTTCTTAGGCACTCAAAATTGCAAAGTGATTGTAATTTTTTAAGTGAAATACAATTAAGTAGGAGTGAAATATTTATCATTTGAATGTTTAATGGAATTCTATCCAAGAGAATCTCTTTATCCTTAGAGCCTAATTATTTGTGGTAGATACAACTTGGAAACCTGCAACAACTATATCAGGGTGGCTTTCAATTAGATCAAAATGTGCCTTTTATCTGAGAATAAAAAACAGGGCAACCTAATTAGAAGTGATTTTTGAGATCAACCTCCTTTACTGTGACTTTTGCTGTATGACCATGATATGAAATTTCTGATATTATGGTCATAGCATTCAGAGTTTAGAGACCAGCTAGATTTTTTCTTTCCAGTGTTCTACATTTCCAGCTTATTCACAATGACTATATGGATATATGTAATATATATAATTACATATGTGTATATATGGATATTATCTATATGTACTTTATTTATATACATATATGTATGTATCTATAAATACGTGGAGAGAGATTCTTTTTACAATTTGAAATTTCTAAATTGGACTATGTTCAACTGTATGGACACTTAATTTAAATTAGAATAATAAAACAGTTTTGCTTATATCTTGTCATGGTATTTTTTTAAGCAATAGGACATTTCTAATGATAGAAATGTAAACTCATATACTCCTTTGGAAGCAATTTAGCAAGAACTTTTAAAAGATTCATAACCCAGTAGTTTTATGTCTATAAAACTGAAATAAATAAAAACTTTGTATACAAATGTGCATATTTTGATTATATTTAATAGGTTTTCTATTTTTTATTAAAGTATAACATACAGAGACATGTACAGTTCAATAAATTTTCACAAACTGAATCCACCCATTTAACCATCACCCAAATAAAGAAGCAGACTATTATCAGCACCCCAGAATGTAATAGCTTTTTAAAGTAGAAACAAGTTAATGTCCAACAATAGAGAACATTTTTAGGTAGGACAAACTGGGAAAATTTTAAGCAATTTAAGCAAAGCTATTGAGAAATCCCAAAGGCAACACAACAATAAATATAAAGATCCCTATAGACCACAGTCACAAACTTGCAAGAGCTATAATACTGGAGGTGTGACCAAGGCAATGGGAAATTGTGCTAAGCTGCCTTCATGAGGAATGCCTGGGAGAATCACAGCAGCAAAGACACTGAGTAAGATTTCAACCCAGGTCACATCATGCCTCACAGTTATGCAAATGAGGTCTAAATAGATATGCTCCTTAATCTAACAGATATAGGTGGCAGTCTGACTGAGGATGAAAAATATAGAAATGTGTTCTCCATCCTGAGCAAAGATGGAGTCCACCATTTTGAATCATACAGTGAACGTTAACATCAAACCAGATAACAGCCAAAACGCTAATGAGAAGGCCAAGCTCAACCAACTGGCATAACCAGCTGTTGCCATCTGGTTCATGAATAAGTATAGCTAAATTAAGTATGACCCTGAGATACAGATCCAGAACAAGTGGAATAGTTTCAGAGGACAGGTCAAAGCAGCTTCCTGATAGATGAAAAATAAATCAATAATATTCCAACAAACAAACCTAATACTCACAGTAGGGCTCTTGAAGGTAGGTAGGATGGGGTAGACCTTTCTCACCCACCAGTCCAGGCTTCAGAGGGAAAGGAGAAAACCAGATAATAATATCAGTATAGACAGTTCTGGTTTCACAGGAACCCCCCTCCCCGAGGGGGGCTCTGAATGAAAGAGATCTCCCCAGGCCTTCTACAGGATGGGGGTCAAACAAAATTATTGCAGTTGGGGTATTCTCAGTCTGCTAAAGACAACTAGTTTGTGCTTCCTTCTTAATCTACATAAGTTCATTCTTTCTTTCATCAAATAGTTATTGAGCCCCTACCAAGTGCCAGGCACTGTGCTTTCCAGAGGATATGTCAATGAGAAAGATTGACACAGGCACTGCCCTATAGGCTATCACCTAAACTGTGATAAGGAGAGGTACATTTACCAGTAGGCTAAAGAAGCTGCAGCTTCAGACTCTGTTTCAAGGCCTGCACCTAATGGTTTCTTTATATTTTTGTATTCTTTTATTCAAATGGGTTCCCCAAAAATATACAAGCTTTGGGTCCCACAAAACCTGGCCCCACCTTTGTCGATGAGTTCTGTGAAGACCATATTTACATGGTCGCACCTCTCATACCTCATTACACACATTTATTTTCATATGTCTTTCCTTAAAACTCTGAGTCCCTTCACATTAGAGACATTTCTAATTTATCTTTGTGTCTCTGATATTCAATGCAAATGTGTTAAATAAGTAAATGGACTTTAGTTAACTTTTAATTATCTGTATACTAAACAGTCAATGATTTTTATGCTTTAGGATATCATTTGTTCCTTTTTTTGCTTTCCCTCAGTAAAGGTCCTTCAGAAAATTCCAATCTGACCAGGCTGGAACAAGTGAGAAATTGCCCAGACTAGAAGAAAAGAAGAGCCTTTTCATGGCCAGGTGGGGTAATGGTAGCAGCAGTCCCAGGTAGAAAGTTAGTGAAGCTCGGAGTTGCTGAATCAATTAGGAAAGTGAAGTTCCTGGAACAAATGGTTTTAGACCAATGATTCTCAAATTTAGCATGCTCATCTAAGAGCTTATGAAAACACAGATGGTTGGGCCCCATTTCCAAAAGTTTTGATTCAGTAGGTCTCAGGTGGGATGAGGATTTTGCATTTCTAACAAGTTCCAGATGATGCTAATGCTGCTGGTCTAGGAAACACACTTGGCCCTAGACCATCAATGCCAAATTTTGGCTATACATTGAAATCACCGGAAGAGCTTTAAAAATGATGTCTAGGTTCTCCCCAGCTCTGTATGATGCATAGTGCATGAGGCATGTGAAAAGGTGTGCAGGTCACAAGTCTTGACCTACTCTTCACCTTGCCAGAAGCCAGAGTATCTGAATCCTCATCTTTGGGGAATATTAGGAATCAGAGAGGAATTTAAAGAATCTTAAAAGGTCATGGATTACAGACACTCTCCCTCTGCCATATCCACCCAGCCTCCCTTGGAGCAATTCCAGCTGGAAGCAAACTTTCTGCATTTAAACAGCCCCAGCTACAAAAATCCAAAAGAGGGGAAAGTAGATAGGGGTAAGGGTGGTCAATCTTTGGTGACAGAATAAAGTCTAACTTTGGGTGGTGAACACACAATGCATTGTGTATAATGTATTACTGTACACTTGAAACCTATTTGATTTTATTTATCAATGTTATCTCAATAATTTTTTTTTTTAAAGACCTGCTTAGACCTGTTGCTCCACATTTACCACATTTCTAAGCCTTTGCAGGTATTGGTGAGTGCCTGGAACGGCCGTCCTTGACACTGACCTCCATAGAGCCCTATCTGCTCCTCCCTAATGCTTTCTAGATCCCACCTCCCAGCTCTTTAATTCCTCAGTCCCTCCTCCCAGTTCCTCACAGAGATGTTTTTAACTTAAACCTCTCCTATTATGTCTCTCTCTCTCTCTCTCTCTCTCTCTGCATCACAATTGTTTGCATTTCCATCCTCCTCCCAGAATAATCCTTGAAGATCCTTTCTCTCCCTTAGAGCCCTAGTACCTAGCTGTTATTAAATGAAAGGTTTTTTAATGATTATTGAACAGTGTATTATTCAGATCACTGACTCTTCCATTTGGGGCAAAAGAATTTCTTAGTCCTCCCAATAATCTCTCCATTTCCATCTCTATTTCTACCTAATTGTTGGAGGCCTTTACCTTTGTCGTAATTTAAAGGTAAAAATCAACTTGGTAAAATCTCATATCATAAACTGCAAAACAATCAATCTAAGCCCCAACTATTTGAATGGTGTCTCAAAATAGAACCTGAAACAGAGAGCTATATTAAGTGAACTACTTAAATAAAGAAAATGAGAATTTTGCTATTACATTACAAGTTCCTGGTTTTACCTAAAAGAAAGATTAAAAAAAAAAAAGTGTGAAAGCAAAATGACTTCATGGTAAACTTCTAAGCCCTAGAAGATCCTAGCATCCCTTCTATTCTAAACTTAGCTCAGCCACTGGCCCACCATGTGAATGAGTCACTGCTCCTCCTTGACTTAAATCATCCCTCTTATAAAACTTGTTAAAGAAAGACGTCACTGCAAATTAGATGTTGTAGCTAAGTTTAGCTATCCTTAGGACATAAATATTGTAACTTATGTGAGTTCAATCATTTTTGTCTCATGACTTATATTAGGGCATGTGCTTGAATATGTGTTTTTATACATGCTGTAGCTAAAGATATATCTTCTGCATACACATAGATTTTATATATATTATATATATTATATTAATATATATGCAAATATCCACAGAAACATCCTGCACAGAAACATCCTTGAGCTTTTTTAAGAGGCAGTTTTACTGACAAATGTTTAGAATTTAGCTCTCCCACTTGCCCCCAGTCTAATCTCTATGAATTGACTGTTCTCCTCAGAGAAGCTGTGTATGAGCATGTAAGTGAATGTTGGGGAGAAGACAAGAAGACCTGACCCCCCTTCCCTGGCTTCTCCTCACACAGTGCCATTCACACACAGCCACACAGACAGATGCCACATGGTATAACTTGGGGACTGATGAGGGTCTCGCTACCAAAAATACTCTCCCATAGGCTTCTCAGAGAAGCCTGGGGTTCCAAGCATCACCAGCATTACCTTCATTTTTTAAAGGCCTTCTTAAAGAGGTCATGCATTTTACCTGGATCAGTGCACTATGTTATCTTGCAAAGGATGCCCATTTAAAATCAGAATGACTGGAGAGGTTAGTTTATCTGATCAACCCACCACCACCCACTTATTTAACCTCTTATGAGATTAGGATCCTGACAGCATGAGAAGAAGGAAAGCTACATACAGAGATACTTGAGGAGCCCTGAATCTTGCTTGGGAGGAGGAAGTCAGAATCCTGGACAGTCTAGCAGCCCCACCAAGGTCTAGGCACAGGGAGCAAATAGCAGGGGACAATAACAGGGACACCAGAAGCCAGGTAAGTAGGAGCAAAAGGCTAACTGTGGCCAGAGACCAAGACTGACCCCTGCATGGGAATATATGGTTTACAGAGAACTCTCTCATCTCATTTGAATCTCATAAAACCCCAGTGACTTAGATATTGTTATTTTTATCCTCATTTTATAGAGGGAGAATGTGAGATTCAGAAAATCTGAGTGGCTCAGCCAAGGTCACTCAGCTAGTAAATGACAGAACTGGTTTGCACACCCTAGTCATCAAAATTCAGCAAGTCTCTTTTTTACACCCTTTTGCCTAAGTAGTGGTTATGCCAAATGATTCTGTCCCAATACACACAAATGTGGTTAAGCCCCACTACTGGGTTTCTACTTACTGTGGCCAGAACTGACCCAAGCTCCCTAGCAATAGCCAACAGCCTGCTCATATCAGGGGAACCAGTACATACAGTCTAAAACATGGGTCAAATAGCTAAAAGAGAAACTTAAGAGGAAGGCAAATATTAAGATAGGTAAGGAAGGAATCCCAACTAAACCAGGAAAATACAAAATCCTATGGATAAACGATAGGTCTGAGACCACAGAATACAGGTTCTGGGAGAGGCCTTGAGGGTGTGAGCCCACACCTTGACTATCCAATGCATGTGGTCATCTAGCCTGTCCATAAATAGTGAAAAGGAAGCATTATTCAATTTCCTTAAGAGACCCATTCCCATGTTCAGTTATCTTTCCTATGAAAAGTGTGCTCTTTTGTACCTAAATTCAATGTTTTCCATTAGCTTTCTTAGATCTGTTCAAGAGATAACCAGTGCCATTTAAATAATATATTTAATATTTTAAAGCCTACTATGCATCTCTTCAATATTTCTTCTCCAGTAAAACAGCCACAACTCCTTTGAGACCTCCTCGTAAGACTGAAGTCCTATTTTTCATGCCTTAAATCAATTCCATTGCTCATCTGTGGTCCCTTTCTAATTTTACCACATGCAACTTAAGATGTGAAGACCAAAACACAGTACCTTGGAGGCAATACTCTAAGGAACAGACCAATAAAAGGCTGGTTTTCTAGCTCCTAAAAAAAGATCACACAATAAAAACCAGGGTCATGTTCATGCCCAAATATCACTAATAAATCACAGCATTGCCTTGCTGATTCATCGGATGAGTGCTCTATTCACATCGCTTCCTTGGTGCCCTGCCCTCCATCAGCTGTATCCCTGTGATCCATGTTGAGTGCTCCTGCACATAATCCTACCCTGATGCTTTCTGAGCAGCGCCTCTAGGGAGGAGAGCGCCACAGCAGCTCACACGTTAAAAATATGATAAGAGTAGCCACTTCTCATTATCACAGATGACTGGAGAGTCACGGAATTTTAGAGCAAAAGGAATGTTCCATCTAGCACCACAATAGGAAAAAAGGAATTCACTATATATATATCAGTGCTCAATGAAGCTTCTATAGGTACAAATAGTCTAAGAACATCTGTAGATGATTTATACACTTAGGTCTGTCTATAGCAAAGGAAGCACTATGCGCATTCACTAGCACACGGGTGTGATCAGCAAAGAGACCAAAACTGAGAAAGCCAGAAGTACCTGGAGCTTGTTAGAAAACGTGTTATGGCAGAGCCAGCAATCACTTAGCTGGTTTTCTCGGTTTTCCCTTTCTATCTGCATATTAAACCAAGCTATTTGCTTCTCACAAAGGAAAACTGCTGCAACCTGAACTTTCTCATTTTTCTCCCTGAAGCAAAACAAGATTATGTAAGTAAAAGCCCCAGAAATGTTCTAATCAAGAATGAGAACCAAACCCCCGACAACTAAGATTTAGGCAAACAAGATAATAGATTTCAGAATCAGCAGAGCCTGCTGATGTTGCTAGCAGCATTGCTAACACAAGTAACTCAATCCTTAGCTCTTAATAGAGAAGTCCTCACAGCTGAATGCCGCAGGCCTCTCTGCCTGAAGGGGCCCAGGCCCTGCTGACAAATATTTATTCAGTCTCAGAGCATCCTTTCCAAAGTGATATTTTTCTTTATTCTGCTGATGGAATGCAGCTCTGTGGAGGCTGGTGAAGTAGCATCATATGCCACTGACCCACCCAGAGCATCCAGCATGGAGCCGGGACCATCTCACATTCTCCCAGAATGAGTTTAGTTATCTGGAATGCTAGCTTGTTGCCTTCATTGCCAGTTGGATAACCTAAAGTGGTCATTTCAATAAGAGAAGAAATCGCAAAACCTATAAAATTATTCCATTTATTCATTTAACAGTTATACCATGTCTATTTCCAAAAGAATGTACAGTTATTTATTAGTAATATTTAGACTGATTAAAACACAATGAAAATGTTCAGTGCAGGGTTTTTCGAAATAGCCGAGAGGTGGAAACAATCTAATGTAAAATATTGTCATATGCTACAATTCAGATGAACCTTGACATTGTACTAAGTGAATAAGCCAATCACAGAAGGACAAATATTGTATTCCACTTATGTGAAGTACCTAAAGAAGTCAAACTCACAGAAGCAGGGAGTAAAATGGTGGTTGCCAGGGGCTGGTAGAAGGGGCAAATGAGGAACCACTGTTCAATGAGTATAAAGTTTCAGTCATGCAAGATGAAAAAGTTCTAGAGATCTGCTGTTCAACGTTGTACTTATAGTAAGCTATACTGTCCTGTACACTTAAAATTTTGAGGGTAGATCTCATGTTATGTGTTTTTTAACACAATAAATAAATGAATATATATATTCTCCACTTAACTGGAACTGGCAAACTGAGTTGACAATAAAATTATGTTCACATCAAAACACACACACTAAGGAGAGAGCATTTAAGAACAAATAAAGTTGGGATCTGAGGTAGGCTCTGGCAAAGCCTGCTATACTCAGCACTCTTAGATTTAGAACCAGGATTGCACTTGGTTTAATACTTTGCTGCTGTTCATGGCCATATAACCTGGATTGCACTTGGTTTAATATTTTGCTGCTGTTGTCTAGAAATTTCTAAACATTTTTTAAAAGGTCTTGAATTTTCGTTTTGCACTGGGCCTTCCAAATTATGTAGCTAGTCTGTTTGTGTCTGTTCACAGATTGGTCATCCTTACATTATTTATTCTTTGGTGGTATCCAATCTTTTTTATGTAATCTGTGCACACTAGGTTAAAGGTTGTAAAATAAGAAAATATATCAGCATGTTAGACACAGGCAGCTTGTTAAAGGCAGTTATTGTAACTATATAAAGTAGTTAAGCTGGGGGTTGGGGTATTGTAGTTTGGGATAAAAGAGATTTGGAAATCTCTTACTTTGGGCTTTCCTCTACCTGACATGACCTACCACTGGGCAGGCAAACCTCCTTAAGCCTGATGATATCTTCTGATATCCTTTGCTTAAAAAAGATCCTTTGTGTTTATGACAATAAAGAAAACTTCTAGAATATCTAGGTGTCCGAGTACTCATTTTAACCAAGCCTCCAGCTTGGTTCTCTGTAGGATTTCTTCAGGATCATCTAAAGGAACAACAAAAACAAAAAGCTGCTTAACAGAGACTTGAGTTTAGTATCTTTGCAGCAATCAGGTAAGGAAGTTGCTATAGTTTTTAGATAACTTGAATGAAAATAAAACTAAGCCTAAAGTCTAAATGACTTTAGTCTACACAAAGATAATTTATTAAAAATGACTAAAAAGTAGTTATTTCAAGATTTAATAGGATAAATCTTTACTCCATAAATCTGTTAATTTTATCCCTGACATTATTATGAAATAATGCCTTTCCACCAGGATGCCTAGCAATCA
Source organism: Pteropus alecto (assembly GCF_000325575.1). NCBI lineage: Eukaryota > Metazoa > Chordata > Mammalia > Chiroptera > Pteropodidae > Pteropus > Pteropus alecto. The sequence goes on along the minus strand of NW_006442107.1, from coordinate 26,040,285 downwards.
GCAAATTGAACTGGCTCACATTTTTCTTTCTTCTCCTTCCCTCTCTCTAACTAAAACACAATAAATAATTTCATGATCAGAAGACAGAATCTGCAAATAATTCCTTACATAATTGTAAAAGTTACGTGAGCAAGAAATGCCCCCTGTAAAATAACAATTCTAAGATAGTTTCCATCTAATTAATGCTAAGAGCATCATTTATTTCCCCAGTTCACTGTAGGACTGAGCATCTGGTTTCTACAGACAAAAGAGTATATAACAATAAAGAAGTCAGACTGCCTTTCCCTGATGATCCCAATTTACACTCAAAGCAGAAAAGCCAGAAGAGATCTTAGCAGAAGATCACCCAAGAACATCCACATCTACAAGTGAGAAGGAAAATTCCCAACCACTCAAGAAAGTCTTGTGTCAATTGTTCAAATGCCTTCTTTTTTTCATTTCTCACCAAAGCTTAAATTTTAAAAATGCACGAGTCAATGCACAAGGTCAAATATACTTGGGGACTTTGAGCATTTCTGAGGAATTTGGGCTCTAAATTTATGGCCTGTGTTTTCTTAGAACACAAATTCATTTAGTAAATCTTCAACTTTTAGTGAATACCCGGTATGTGTAAGTTCTATGTTACTATTCCTATCTGTCACCTAAAAGCATAAAAGTTATCACCTGTGCGTATCAGAAGAGAATAAGAAAACAGAGAAGAAAACAATCTTCCAATACTCAGATAACCTCAGCACATAAAACTATTCAAAGAAATAAGCTTTGACTCAACCGTTCATAAGGTATTTGTTGCTGCCCAAATCTTTCCTAACATCTGAACAAAATCTTTCATGTTATACTTTAAATTATTTTTTCCTAGTGTCTATATGAAGAAAAATTGTTTACCAACTTTCATGCAATTAATTTCAATTCAACAAATTGAGTGATTGAGTGCCCATTATGTGCCAGAAACTATAGACCCTAGGGCTTAGAAGTTGAATAATTATGCTCCTTAGGTTCTCAACCTAGCAGCAAAAACATGTATGAAACTAAATATTAAAATAGTAGTATGAAGAAATGCAGCAGGAAAACAAAGGACCTTGTCCTTCCTTAAAAGGTTAGCAGCATTTCATCTGCAAAAAAAAAAAAAAAAGATAGAGCATTCTAGAGAAATGGAGCCACAAATAGAAGGCAATAGATGAGAAGAGAAAGGTAGATTGGAGGTAAATTAAGACATGCTAAAGACTTTGGACTCCATCCAATTGGCCATAGGAAATCAAAAATTTTTTAAGCCAGCATAGTTGAGGTAACATGACAAGAGCGTTTGTGTCTGACAAATAGAGCATTCTGGAGGCAAAGGAGATGACTAGGAGGGAGTAACTAGAGCCAAAGTGTTAGGAGTCTACTGCAAAAACAGCAAAAGATTATGTAAATGTGGAGTTCTGCAGGAAAATAAGATTGAAAAAACTATAAGATTTAGTGGCCAATTAAATCAATGGAGTAAAGAAAAAAGGGAAGTACACTCTGAAATATTTAGATTGGGTAGCATGGTGGATAGCAATGCCAAAAGCAGAAAGAAGGAATAAATGTGGATAATGATTTCATTTGGGAACATATTGAGCTTGAGGTGCTTGAGGAGCTTAGACATCCAAGTGAACATGTCACTTGGACATTTGAACTCTTCACAAGAACTGTAGGATTGAGAGTCATCAGATCATCATAGTATAGCCTTAGGAGAAAGGAGGAAGAGCAGAACGTGAGGTCATCCACGTTTAAGAAGGAAGAATAGGCAATATGGAAGATTGGAAAAAGAAGATAGGTATTAAAAAGAAGAAAAACAGCAGAGTCAAGTCCCTGGAATCAAGTGAAAAGAAAATTTTAGGAACAAAAGAGATGCTATTAAAAGATACCATAGGGTAGTTCAGGTCAAGATAGTGGAGTAGGTAAATGCTATGCTTGCCTCCTCCCATGACTATTCAAAATTACAGCTAAATCATAGAATAGCCAACTTGGAAAACCATCTGAAGACTAGCATAACAGAAGTCCTATAACTAAGGATATAAAAAAAGTCACATCAAGACTAGTAGAAGGGAAGAAGATGCAAAACAGGCTGGCCCCACACTCCCATGTGTTAGTTGAGAATCAGGAGGGATATCTTGGCTGCAGAGGTTTCTCCAGAAAGCAAGTGGTCCCCAACCCACACCAGGCTCCCCAAACCAGAGCACCAGTGTCAAGAAGAGGAGACCCTACAACATCTGGCTGCAAAAGTCAGCAGGGATTCCATCTGCCTGGATGAGACAGAAAGTGCCTCAAAACCCAAATATCCTCTTAAAGGGCCCATGCACAGACTCACTCACATGCAGGCACTCACCTAGGCTCTGGAGGAGAGACAGCAGCTCAAGAGGTGCCAGAGACATACAGGGCAACACTGAGTTGTGTGGCTTCAAGGCGAGGGCTGGAAGGATAGCCTCCAGTGTCCCTGTGTCCCAGCCTCCCACACATGGCCAAATCTTTCCTTTGTTAAGCACCCACCCCTAACATGGCCAAATGTGAATCTGCATTAAACTGGTGAACACCACTTGCCCTACCCTGGTGATAACCTGAGACCCTGCACACCCAGCTTGAGTACTGCCCTAGGCTCTTGCACAGCTAAGCTTTAAAAGCAATCAGCAGGTGATGGCAGTCCCCAGGGTGCCCTGAGCCTTTTCCTGAGCTGCCCCAGGACTTATATGAGTGGCAGCCAGCCTCAGGTTGTAGCATGACTTCTCCAACACCTATTTAGGTCCAGCAGCAACCAATACAGATAGCCTTATAGCAACTACCAGGTAGCCCTGGGCCAGTCATAGGCAATGGCTGACCTAGGCCTGCACTTGAGCCCTTCCCAAGGGATAAGAGAAGCAACACAACAGAAGCCAGCTTCAAACCACAACAGAGAGGTATTTGATTAGCCCCACAAGCAACATACCCAAAAGGTGGTCTCAATAAACTCATGAATAGACTCACTGGGGCAAATCACACTCTTTGGGATCAGCTCCTGCACAGCAGCTTGGAGGCTGCGGTTATGGCCAATTCTCAGAGCCAGTCACCTTGAGGATCAATCCCACCTACTGATGTGCCAATAGTAATTAAGGCCCAACTACAATAGGAAAATACACACAACCCACACGAGAAACACTCCTGGAAATCTGGCTCAGGTGACCTGTAAGATTGTGCCACTGGGCCCCACAGGATACCTACTAACTACATAATGCCACCCTGCCAAGACTGAGAGACATAGCAAATCTACCTCATACATAGAAATGCAGAAAGGCAGCCAAAATGAAGAAATAAAAATCATGTCCCAAATGAAAGAACAGGGAAAAACTCCAGAAAAAGAACTAAATGAAATGGAGGCAAGATACAGAGTTCAAAACAATGGTTACAAGGATGCTTTAAGAACTAAATGAGAACTTCAACAAAGCAATAGCAAGCATAAAAAAAAGGACATAGAAACCTTAAGAAAGAACCACTCAGAAATGAAGAATACAATAATTGAAATGAAGATACACTAGAAAGAATCAAAAGTAGACTGGATGAAGCAGAGTATCAAAACAGCGATTTGGAAGACAGAGTAGCTGAAAACACCCAATTAGAACAGCAAAAAGAAAAAACTAATCAGAATAAATGAAGATGGTTCAGGGGACCTCTGGGACATCAAACATAAAACATTCACCTAATACAGGTACCAGAAAGAGAAGAGAGAGAGCAAGGAATTGAAAATCTGCTTGAAGAAATAATGACTGAAAACTTCCCTAACCTGGCAAAGAAAGTAGACATACAAACCCAGGAAGCATAGAGAGTCTCAAACAAGATTAACCCAAAGAGGCCCACACCAAGACACATAATTAAAATTCCAAAAGTTAAAGACGAAGAGAGAATCCTAAAAGCAGCAAAAGAAAAGCAGCTGGTTATCTACAAGGGAGCTCCCATAAGACTGTCAGCTGATTTCTCAACAGAAAATTGCAAGCCAAAAGGGACTGCATCAAATTTTCAAAGTAATGAAAAGCAAGGATCTGCAAACAAGACTACTCTACCCAAGAAGGCTATCATTTAGAATCAAAGAACAGATAAAGAACTTCCCAGACAAGAAAAAGCTAAAGGAGTTCATCACACCAAACCAGTATTACAAGAAACATAAAGGGACTTCTTTAAGAAGAAGAGGTAGGAAGGAGAACATAAATATGAATAATAAAATGGCAATAACTATATACCTATCAATAATCACTTTAAATGTAAATGGATTAAACACTACCATCAAAAAGCATAAGGTAGCCAAATGGGTAAGAAGACAAGACCCATACATATGCTGTCCACAAGAGATGCACTTCAGGTTGAAAGACACACATGGACTGAAAGTAAATAGATGGAAAAAGATATTTCATACAAATGGAAATGAAAAAAAAAGCTGGGGTAGCAATACTTATATCAGACAAAACAGACATTAAGGCTATAAGAAGAGATAAAGAGGGACATTACATAATACTAAAGAGATCAATCCAACAAGAGAATATAACCCTTGTAAACATTTATGTGCCCAACATAGAAGCATCTAAATACATAATACAAATATTAACCAATGTAAAGAGAGAAATTGACAGCAATACAGTCATAGTAAGGGACTTTAACACTCCAGTGACATCAATGGACAGATATTCCAGACAGAAAATAACAAAAAACAGTGGCTTTAAATGATACATTAGACCAGATGGATTTTATTGGTATTTTTAGAGCATTTCACCCAAAGCAGCAGAATATATATTCTTCTCAAATGCACATGACACATTTTCTAAGATAGACCACATGTTATTCCACAAAACAAGTCTCAGTAAATTTAAGAATATTTAAATCACATCAAGTGTCTTCTCTGACCACAAAAGTATAAAAGTAGAAATCGATTACAAGGAAAAAAAAACTGAAAAACACACAAACCTATGGAGGCAAAATAACATGCTACTATACAATGAATGGGTTAACAATAAGATCAAGAAAGAAATCAAAAGGTATCTTGAGACAATGAAAACACAATGACCTAAAATCTATGGGATACAGAGAAAGCGGTCCTAAGAAGGAAATTCACAGCAATACAGGCCTACCTCAAGAAACAAGAAAAATATCAAAGAGACAATCTAACTTTGTTCTTAAAGGAGCTAGAAAAAAAACAGCAAACAAGGCCAAAGTGAGTAGAAGGAAGGAAATAATAAAAATCATGGTGGAAGTAAACAAAATAGATTCTAAAAAATTACAAAAGATCAATGAAATCAAGAGCTGATTTTTAAAAGATAAACAAAATCGATAAACTTTTAATCAGATTCATTTAAAAAAAAGAGAGAGGACTCAAATAAATGAAATCAGAAGTGACAACTGAAACCACAGAATACAAAGAATTATAAGAAAATACTATGAACAATTATATGCCAACAAATTGGACAATCTGGAAGAAATGGATAAATTCCTAAAAACAATCTTCCAAGACTGAATCAAGAAGAAATAGAAAATCTTAACAGATTGATCACTACTAACAAAATCAATTCAGTAATCAAACAACTCCTAACAAACAAAAGTCCTGGACCAAATGGCTTCACAGGTGAATTTCAGCAAATGTTCAAAGAAGAATTAATACCTATCCTTCTCCAACTATTTCAAAAAATTTCAAAAATTTTGAAGTCTCCCAACCTTGTTTTATAAGGCCACTATTACCCTGATTTTAAACCAGACAAAGACATTACAAAAAAATAAATTATGGGCCTGTATCCCTGATGAACATAGATGCAAAAATCCTCAACAAAATATTAGCAAATCAAATTCAGCAATATATTAAAAAGATCATACACCATGATCAAGTGGGATTTATTCCTAGGAAGCAAAGTTGGTTCAATATCTGCAGATCAATTAATTGATACACTACATAAACAAAATGAAGGACAAAAATCATATGATCATATCGGTAGATACAAAAAGAGCATTTGACAAAATTCAGCATCCATTTATGATAAAAATCCTCAACAAAGTGAGTATAGAGGGAACATACATCATCATAATAAAGGCAATATAATGCAAACCCACATCATATTCAATGGGGAAAAGCTAAAAGAATTTTCCTTAAGATCAGGAAGAAGACAAAGATGTCCACTTTCACCACTTTTATTCAACATAATATTGGAAATCCTAGCCACAGCAATCAGACAAGTAAAAGAAATAAAGGCATACAAATCGGAAAGGAAAAAGAAAAACTGTCATTATTTGCAGATGACATGTAACTATATAAAAAGAGAACCCATTAAGATTTCATCAGAAAATACTAAAATCGATCAATGAATTCAGTGAAGTAGGAGGACACAGAATTATTATTCAGAAATCATTTGCATTTTTATATCCAATAATGAGTTATCAGAAAGAGAAATTAAGAAAACAATCCCATTTACAATTGCATTAAAAAAAAAAAAAAAACACCTAGGAATAAGTTAAAAGATCTGTACTTGGAAAAATGTAAGACATTGAAGAAAGAAATTAAAGAAGTTACGAAGAAATGGAAGCATATATCATGCTCATAATTAGGAAGAATTAACATTGTTAAATCTCCATCAAATCAATCTATAGAGTAAATGCAATCCCTACCAAAATACCAATGGCATTTTTCATAGAACTAGAACAAATAATCTTAAAATTTATATGGAACCACTAAAGACCCCACATAGTCACAGCAATCTTGAGAAAGAAGAACAAAGTTGGAGGTATGCTACCAGGTATCAAACTATACTACAAGGCTATAGTAATTAAGACAGCATGGTACTAGCATAAAAACAGACACATACATCAATGGAACAAAAGACCTCAAAAATAAATCTACACCTATATAGTCAACTAATCTATGACAAAGGAGGCAAAAATATACAATGGGGTAAAGACAATCTAATCAACAAATGGTGTTGGGAAAACTGGACAGATACACATAAAAATAAAATGAAACTGGATCACCTTCTTATACCATAAACAAAAATAAACTCAAAATGGATTAAAGACTTAAATGTAAAACTCAAAACCATAAAACTCCTAGAAGAAAACATAGGTAGTAAACTCTGACACTGTTCATATCAGTAATATTTTTCTGACATGTCGCCTTGGGCAAGGGAAACAAAAGAAAAAATAAACAAATGGGACTACATCAAACAAAAGTTTTTTGCACAGTGAAGGACACCATCAACAAAAAGATGACCTACTGAATGGGAGAAGATATTTGCCAATGATACATTCAATAAAGGGGTAATATCCAAAATATATAAAGAACTCGTACAACTCAACACCAAAAAAAGCAGTCCAATCAAAAAATGAGCAAAAGACCTGAATAGACATTTCTCCAAAGAGGACATACAGATGGCCAATAGATATATGAAAAGATGCTCAATTATCAGAGAAATGCAAATTAAAACTGCAATGAGATTCCACCTTACACCTGTCAGAATGGCTGTCATCAAGAAATCAACAAATAAGTGTTGGTGAGGATGTGGAGAAAAGAAAATTCTCATGCACTGTTGGTGGGATTGCAATTTGTGCAACCACTATGGAAAAGTGTGGAGGTTTCTCAAAAAATTAAAAATAGAACCATCTGTTGCCCAGCAATTCCACTTCTAAGTATTTATCTGAATAAATCCAAAACACTAAATCAAAAAGACATATGCACTATGTTCATTGAAGCATTATTTATAATAGCCAAGATATAGAAGCAACCTAAGTGCTCATGAATAGACAACTGGATAAAGAAGTTGTACATATATACAATGGAATATTACTCAACCATAAAAAAGAATGAAATCTTACCATTTGTGACAACATGAATAGACCTAGAGGGTATTATTCTAAGTGAAATAAGTCAAACAGAGAAAGACAAATATCATATGATTTCACTTATATGTGGAATCTAAAGAACAAAATAAAGAAAACAGAAACAGATTCATAGATACAGAGAACAAACTTTTAGTTGCTAGATGGGAGAGGGATTCAGGGGCTGGGTGAAAAAGGGGAAGGAATTAAGAAGTACAAATTTGTAGTTACAAAATAGTCATGGGGATATAAAGTACAGCATAGAGAATATAGTCAATAATGTTGTAATAATTATGTATGGTGCCAAGTGAGTACTAGACTTATCAGGGGGATCACTTCATAAATTATATAAATGTCTAACCACTATGCTGTACTCCTGAAACTAATATAATATTGAGTGTCAACCCTAATTGAAAATTTTAAGAAAAAGAGAGATACCATAGGATATCTCCATCCTATGTGGCTTTAAAAAGTATGGAACAATTGAATACAAAGAAATTTCAATAAAATTTTAGAGGAAATACAGATAGCAAGAAATTGAAATGGGAACCTGAAGTGAAAAAAAACAAGCAAAGTTAGAAGGACAGAAACTGGGAAAGGAAACAAACAAAAACAACAAAAACAGTATTTTCAATCCTCGATTCTTGGTTGGGAATCTAAGGTTGTGAAATACCATTTTGAGGTGGAGGTTGGTTAACCCCACAAATGCTATTCTTGCCTATACAAAGGGCCAACTTTATTTATCAAAAATAAAAAATAAAAAATTCCACATATAAGTAGACCCACACAGTTCAAACCTGTGTTTTTCAAGGGTCAACTGTATATGGGCTTGAACAAAAGTATAATAATATCCCTATTATTATAACATATAGAGTATTCAACTGCCCTAAGTTCCCTTGTGCTCTGTCTATTCAACTCTCCCCTTCTCTCTCTTCATTCCCCACCCCTGCCAACCACTGATCTTTTCACTGTCTGCCTAGTTTTGCCTTTTCTAGAATATCATATAATTGGAGTAATATAGTATGTAGCTTTTATAGTTTGGCTAGCAATATGCATTTAAGTGTCCTTCATGAGTTTTCATGGCTTAATAACTATTTCTTTTTAAAACTGAATAATATTTCATTGTCTTGATGTATCACAGTTTATATATCCATTTACCTACTGAAGGACATCTTGGTTGCTCCCAAGTTTTGGCAATTATGAATAAAGCTCCTCTAAACATCAGTGTTCAGGTTTTTGTATGAACATAAGTTTTCAACTCCTTCGAATAAAGTCCAAGGATCCTGATTGCTGGATCATATGGTAAGATGATGTTTAGTTCAGTAAGCAACAAGCAAACTGTCTTCCAATGTGCCTCTCTATTGAGTTTTATCACGAGTTCCATCTGTGTAGAGAAGGGCAAAATTAAAAAAAAAAAATTCAGAGCAGAGCAATTTTAAGCCACCAATGGTTCAAAGAACAGCATAGTTGATGGCAAAAGACAGGGCTCCTCAAAGGATATTTCTTACTATAGTTAAAAACAGTTATAGGGTTCACTTCTAGACGTTTCGTAATATTTAAATACTAAAACATTAAAGTAAAATTTTAGCAGAGGATGTGGCCTTTGGAACATTGGACGCTGGAACTTGTAACACTCCCTTTGCGCTGGAACCTCTGCAGATCAGTCCTAACATTCTCTTCCGTGTTCTGAAGAAAAGATACATAACCAGTTTGAGTTGGGTTTTCCATTACTTGCAACACAGATCCTAACCAATATTACAAACCACAAACACAGAAACTGGCTGAAGCAATGAAGGGGATTTATTGGCTTATTTAACAGGAAAGTCAGACAGTAGTTCGGGCTTCAGGATTTGTTTGACTCAAGGGCTTGCTGATGTTGTTAAAGACATGTTCCTTCCTGGTGACCCTTTCGTTTATGGAGTCAGTTCCACTGTGAGGCTGGCTTCTTATCTGGTGTGTTACATTATATATCACCCCATTCAGAAGGAAAGAAAGAACTTTCCCAGAAGCTTCCAGAAAAAGAAAAAAATATCTTCTCTAATCCCACTATCATAAATGGATCACATGTCAAGCCTGAACCTGTCAGGCGTTTGCAATTATCCTGATTAGCTATATCTAGAAGTAAAGTTAGTGTCCCATAAAACCCATGTTCTGCATAAGATACATGTGGTCAAGAGCCAAAACCAGGATATTTAAACAAGAGAAGGGAAATATGTACAGATACATAACATGCTACTTTCTTTTAGGTTTATAGGTAACATTCCTTCCTGAATTAGGATTCTGTAATATATAGCAAAGATATAGCTAAGAAGAAAATAAACAGAACAGATGATATCATCTACTATAATGTTCCACTGTTGTTAAAAAATATTTTTCATTATGTCCTTTTTCCTGTCTATGAACTCATGTTTCAAATTACATTTCTGTTGATGGGAGAAGTTTCTTTGGCAGCTGCAGATAACTGCTCTGTAAATTATCACTTTGAGGGCAGTCTAATTCCCAGTCTGCATCTCAAGAAATCCCTTTTCCTTTATTCTAGAAAAAGGTATTACTACCTTGAGGCATAAGGTGAATTCTCTTTAGTTCGAAAATATAATCCTTTATCATAATGAAAAAAATAAAGGCCTACTGGCTCAAATCTGCTGCAGCCTTTGCCTATATGCGAATTTAAAGTTCATTTTATTTTACAGCAGAAACACACCTTATTATATTGGCATTCTTTTCTATGCAACTTTTCCTGGAGGGAGATCTAGATTGATCTATGATGAATATCTAATTAATAAGTTAATTTTACTTCCTATATATGCTTTGTAGCTGTCCTATCAGAATAAAGGAGGAAATATCGTAGTGAATTCTGCAAGTTCTTTGGTTATTTCAATCACTCAAAAGAGATATTTATTATGTTCCCCGAAGTGTGTGGGACATTAAAGTATGCATCATCTATACCCTTCAGGAGGCTATCTAGCTGGGGAGATGAACCATGTGCTTTCATAGTTAAGGAACAGAGCAGAGCAGCATGGAATTAATCACATGTAGCGCTACAGAGAGTAAGGGTCTCCATACGGGGTCTCTGTACTCTTTTCTACAGGAAAAGAGAGTGAAGATGATGATAAAGGAATGAAGATGTGGTTACTCTGAGAGGCTGAGGAAGACCCCTAGAAAAGGAGGGCTTCAGTTGAACCTTACAAAATATTTAGATTGGACAAGTAGAGAAAGGACAGAAGAAGGAGGTTTTA
>NW_006442107.1:26014963-26029205 GCF_000325575.1 Pteropus alecto | reverse complement strand
GGGAGGTGAGACTAGCTACAAAGCAGGTCCAGAGTATGAAAAACTTTGAACCCTGGGACAGTGGAGGCCAACTGGAACATCCACTGAGAGGGATATGATAAGGAGCTAAAACCCCCTGGTTCAAAGAATGACCAAGGGCAGGCTGACCAGTTTCAAACCAATGTAGGAAGCCAGCAGTAAGCTCATGAGCAGCAGCAGGAGAAGTGGGCATCTCCCTTCTTCAAAGAAGGGTTACAATGAAACAGAAGAGCTCAGACTTGATCAAGTTTCCCAATCTTGTAAAGAGGGTTCAGTTTGAGGTCATAGTGGGGCACCAACTGAAATCATCTTGTAAACAGCTGGGGGGACACACTCAAGCTAAATTTGGATATAATGCAACTGGAAGTGGACTTCTGGATCTGCAGAATTACTGCCAGTTAGTTGCACAGTTGTTATTTCATTAATCTCTTAAAGATATGATTGAATTTTTTGAACTCTACTTACAGGACTGCTTTCTTTCCAGAAGCTTTTTTTAACAGAGATTCAACCAGAATGTATTAAGTAAAAGGATGCTAACTATGGTTTTAGTAATCTAAAGGAAGCATTGCAATTGTCAAAGAACCTAATGTCCAATCCAGGAGAATAGTGCTTATTGGTTTTGGTGTATTGGTGTATTTATTACTGTGTGCAAGTAGCATGACATGTTGCTTATGTAACATAAAAAACAAAAACAAAAAACCAGTCCCAGCACACATATGTGCCTACATGTCACCAAATTCTAAATCCAGGTGTCTCAAACTTTAGTGCCTGTTAATCTAGAGTTTTATGCTTAAAATGCTCTGGTGGAGCCCTGTAAACTGCATTATTAACAAGTCTCCCAGGCGATTCTGTTGCAGAAAAATATTCTTTGGAAAAGCACTACCTTAACTCCCAGGTGTTAGTTAAGCTCTCTCAATCATTGTACTTCGCTGATTTCAGGTTTTCAAGAAATATATATTGTATGAAATCAATGTGTTCTCAGCCCTGACAGCAATAGGGCACATATTATAACTTCTTGGATACCTAAATATATCATCTTTCAAAGAAAAACATTCATTTGAGTTAGCCCACATAACAAAATAGCAAGTTGCTATATACATAAACTTTACTTGACATCAGCCAAGTCTGGGGTTTATTTCTACTTTCCAGACAAGTCATTAGCCACAATCAAGAAAATTATCTTTATCTCTCTTCATTTTTCCATTTACCACACTAGCACACTATATCTATATCTATATCTATATCTATATCTATATCTATATCTGTATCTATATCTATGCATACTCTCTCTACAAAGGGGAGCGGGTGTTTAAAGATGAAAAAAAAAGCTCCTTATTCAATAAAATTCAATGTAAATATGAATGGTACTGTATTCATTTTTTTTAATTTACTATAAATGGGATCTCTAGATCATAAGCCCCTACCTATATGATTCTGGGCCTTAAATACTGAGCTAAGTTCTGAAGATAGTTTATAAATCCTTCCTAATCTTTTAATCTTTGCAGGTCCTTTAGTACTATTGTGTCGTATTTATTGATTTATTAATAGGCTTCATTAATTCTAAGATTAAAACCTGGCAATTTAAAATAGTATATGACTTGTTATAAGTGACTTTCAATATAACTTTTAACCCAGAAATCATCAAAGGGCATCAAAAATAAACACAACTAAGAAATGTATGGAAATTTCATATGAAGGCTTTGCTTTAAAGTTTGTTAATATGAATTAATAAAACAAATAATTCACAAATGACTTTTCACATTTTGTCCTAGGCTTCAAAGAACATTTTCTTTTAAAGTTATTTATTTAACTCTTTGCTTACTTGTGTTCTTTTTCCTTTTACCCAAAGCACTTTAATCAGGGATAGTTGTCTTTAGATCTCTAAACATATTTTAAAACCTCCAAAACTGATTGTTTAAATCGTTTTTATACAGCATTTTATTGAGACCAGTTTAGTCTTCAGTTACTTGTAAAAGGATAATGTTAGATTGATATTTTAGAAATGTAACTAATACCCAGGTCCTCTGTCCCACCACGAGATAGTAACTTTCTGAATATTGAACAATGTATATACACACTAAGGGATAAAAATTCATCTAAATTGTGAGTCCTATCAATGTTCCAACACTCGTGCCTATTTATGAGCTTAGTATCTTCTCAGGCATCTCTAAGTAGCTACTTTAAATTTTTGGTTAAATCAGTAACCCATCAAGCAGATATTAAAGTACATTTATGAAAATACATGGATGCTTGGATAGAGATATATTCCAGACGTGAAAATTCTTAAGGTTGCTAAAGAAAATATAATACTTTAAGAGATTTTTAGTTATTTCCTTGTCTTTTTTCTCCAAACATTAGACGAAGTTGCATTGTTTACAAAAATTTATTCATACAAATTTTACACACTTTATATAACAGTTATCAAAGTCCTAGTTATAGATATCATGTGTGTAATAATACTTGGTTAAGATGTTTTTATAATCAGTTGCACACAAAATAAGAGCTTCAAGACTAACATCTACCTAAATTATCACTATATCATAAATCTGCTCCAGGTTAGTAAGGCTCTTGGCATTTCTAAAAAGTATACAAAAGATTAAACTGGGTGATCACTGTAAATGCTTGCAACTAGCCACGGGAACACTAAATTAGATTTCATAAATAAAAGGTTAACTAGAGTCCTATTTCACCACTAACAGCTGACACAAATACAGAAAACTCTGCCCATTATCCAAGAAACAAATAATTAAGACTAAAATGCAAGCCGATGTGTTGCAGCATTGTAGGGCCACTAAATAGCCATCTGTGATTCGTGGCGATTTAAAAGGCGAAGAAAGGCACTAAAGCTGCAAACTGTGTCCCACGTCACATTGCCTGAGGAGACTGCAGAATTAAAGAAAGATTGATCCCGTACACAGGACCCAGGCATAGATCGAATACCTCTGTGTTTTCTCTGTTTGCAATGTGATCTCCTGGCAGCATCCATCCCGCCTGGGAATGCAAATCCAATTCTGTTTTCTTTGATTTATGACTTCATACTGATCAAATCCGTAAAGGAAAAAGAAAGGTCGTTTAAACTTTACAAGCTAATGTTTAATCTTTTCTTGTTCTTTTTTTTCCCCCAAAAGAATTTGTGCCTGAAATTTGGAAGTTTGGCTGGTTTGCCTATTGTTGCTTGATCTGGTTGCTGGGCGAAGGTTCTTTTGTTTATAAAGATTACTTGTATTTCAAGGAATTGAAAGGAAACAGACACACATGCTTTCTGTAACCAAGAAAGGATACAAAGAGAGATTCTCAGGATCTTTTGGAGCTTGCTTACCTTACTCTTGACCACAAATATAAGATAGTACTCATACATATCAAGATGAGGTTTAAGTGATTTATCAGTTAGTAAAACTGAGCAACATGTGAACACTACACATTCTAATGTGACAAAGGTTGGTTTTATGAAATAAATTTTACTAAGCAATAAGCCATAATGTAGAAAAATACATTTTACCTACAAACTCAATAAACAAGAAACAAAGGTTCATATTTAGTTCATAATTACTTAGTAGTAACTACACAGGGGTTCCTAAACTTTACAAGTTCTTGCATCAAACAACAACAACAAAAAAAGGAAGACGCATTAACAAGTTTAAGAGAAGTGAATGAAAAATGGTAAACAGTACTTAAACAGTGCAAAAGGGTGGCAAGGAGGGATCTTCAGAAAAACCACAAAAGAAAAGGGTGGCTTCTACAGAGCAGGGTTCAAAGGGGAGGATCCTGGCCATCACAAGATGAGAAGCATGGACAGCACTGGAGAAAAACACATTGTACTTTGCTTCCATTTCCAAGACCCAGCACCCAAAGTCGGTCAGGCTGGGGGCCTAAAGTGGGGACTTGGCTTACCCCCAGGACCCCAGACCTGGGGAAGCCCCAAACTAGCCCCTCTCCAGGGTTCTCCTCCTACTGCCTATGCTCTGCCTCTTCCAATATACCTGTATTCCTTTCACTTTGTTCCAACTGCCCTAATCTTGGGATGTTTGGTTTCCGAGAAGTACAGAAAAGGGAGCTTTCTATCCAAGTCTCCCTTCTCTGTACAGTCTCCCAACTCTTCCCCCAGGGAGTGGTGTGAATTCCAGGGAGAAGCACAATTTAGATCGAGCTGTTGTTATATCAGGAGAATTTCCTTCTGGGCTGAGAGTCTGAAGAGAGACAAATACACATAAAAGTAGAATCAAATAAAGCAGAAGTATTAGAATTGTCACCCAACGAGGGGGACAGTGCCTTCTTGAGTTGGGCTGGGATTGAAGGAGCCTGCCCCAGAGACTCACTGGGAAAGAATGTCCTACAGCAATTCTCCCAAACCATTACCTTGAAATCTCCCTGGAGCAGGGAATCATTGTTTATGTACAGTAGCAAATGGTCAGTATTAATATCTTCAGGCCTGTTGTGGATAAAAATACTATCCTTTTAATTCTTGTTTACAAAAATAGGAGTAATATTCAAAACAATGATTGTCTATTTTTCTATTTATTTTATATAAAAACATAAACAGCTCAGGGAAATTTTCAATCCTTGTGCACACTTTATATGAACTGCTCTCTATTATACTTATATATATTCTTAAATATATATATTTATAATATATATCAATAATTGGCCCACAAAGTATATCTGTGCATTCTCTAGTGCTTTGTAAAAAGAAAAACAATATTATTATCAAAATATTCATTTAATGGCTTTACTTCATACATAAATACACGTTTGGATAGAACACATGAGCGATGACTGTTCAGTTAGTTGGGAAAATGACTTTTCATTGTGTCAGAGTTGTATACACAGGGTAGCTGGTAACTAACTCGCTACAAATACGCTATTCGGCGTCCTTTGTTTTTAACCCTTTGTTTATACCTTTTCCCTAGGACCGCCGCCAAGTATTTCTTGACAGCCATTTGTTTCCGGTAGCGGCTGTAGCTGTCCGTGAAGATTCCGTCTGAATGGCGCTTGGAGAGCGGCTCCGAGTCGTCCTCCCCGCCGTCGCCTAGGTTCCCACTACAAGGAAAGGGGTTGGGAAGAGGGCGGTGGGGCGGAAGACACAGATTCAACAGCTGCAGGGGCCAAGCGGACCTCACCCCACGTGGAAGCCTGCAGAGAGGGCAGGGGCCCTCAGTGCCCACCGCGCTGCCTTCCTCTGCCAGTGAGAGCTGGAGGGAGGGAGGCGACGAAAACCCCTCACTCCTCCGTCCCCATCGAGGATTTCCTGGCACTAAATCCTTATGGAAGAGGCCGGGGATGAGGTCTAGGCCAAGGGAGAGCGATTTAAGCCTAATCTGTCTTCACTCGTGCGTTTGCGCTGAATTATCCTAACTGTTCCTCTCATCCCCCACTTGCACAGAAAAATAACCAAAGAACCCTAAATGCTGCAGCTATGGAGTTTACATCGATCCCCGCAATTCCTAGCCAGACGCGAAGCACTCTCCTTCTGCACGCTAAGTTGAAAAACGTGATAATAATACAAGTCGACAGGCTGTAAGCAATATTTTTCATCGTATGAATTATTCATTGCGGAAAATGTAATCTATATTCCCATGGGCTTTATTAAAATGTTGCCTTCTACTGAGAGATGCTCCACGCAAGCTGTGCTTTGGGTTCGTCTGGCACAAGCAGAAACTGTTTCCCTAATGTCCAAATTTGAGGATTTATTGGTTTCAATTTAAATTTACAGTAAAAGAAATGTTTTTGTTCTTGTTTTTGTTTAAGTCAAGCTTAGAGGAAATTATAGCAAACCATCCCGCGAAGCTTGAAGGTTTTGGATGACAGAGCGGTTTGTTTGGTTTCTTTTTCTTATGCAAAATAGATCACACGCCCCGTTTTCCTTCCCTCTCTCTTCCTCTCCCGGATTCCAAGCTCTTGCCAAACTTCAGATGCGCCCCGGAGTCTTCACCCGCGGCCAGGAGCTGGCCGCGTAGACTCCCGGGGCACCCTCGGCCCCACGTGCACGCACGGACGTAAAAGCCGCACCGCATGCTCCGCGCTCTCAGCACCAACACCCACCCCGGCGCGCGCACGGCATCACGCGCGGGTTAACTCTTTCGCGAACTCTTACCCCATGCCCTTGGCCACGAGCGTCTGCAGGTATTTCCTGGCGGACAGCTGGTCCAGCAATTTGCGGTAGGCCTTGTTAAGGATCGCGTGGGCGACATCTCTAATGAGGAGGCAAAGCGCGCCCAGGGTCACTGTTTGTCCCAAAGGGGCCTCCCCAGGCCCTCCGCTGGGCATGCTCGCCTCTCTGCGCTCCAGCAGGCTGACAGGAAACCCCCTGAGACCCAGAACTCGCGAATAACTCTCTTGGGATGTTTCCGTGAGTGACTGCCAGGAACGGAACTTCCTCCTGCAACTCCGGGGTGGCAGGTGTGGAGTCTGGGTGTCCCACCCGGCCGGGACGGGCACTCCCTGCCACTCCCTGACCACGGACCTTTCGGTCACCGCGCTGCCCTCCTGTCCGTATAGACCGGTCCGCTACTAGCTTGCTGTCGTGGGAACCAGCCAGGGAGGAAAGAGCCTTGATAGCCCTTATGAAAAAAGAACCTACGGGGTGGGCCACCACCTTGCCTGTACCACCACCTCACTCCCGGGGCCGCTTGGAGACCCAGCAGTTAGTACCTCGTCTCCACAGGGTAGTAGAGCGCATAGGCGTCGCGCAGCGCGGAGGCGGGGCTCCCTACGCCGGGCGGATCAGAATCATAGAAGTCCTGCAGCGGGTTTCCGTCCTCGTCGTAGGCTTCGTCCTCCGGCCTGCAGGAGTAGCCGGAGGCAGAAGGAGTGGTCAGTACTAGTACCTCCCTGGTTCTGCGAGGACCCAAAGAAATGGGCTCGTACTGATTTTCCTTCTTCCTAAAGGCACCCCAGTGAAGAACAGCCTCTTCTACCGGGACAGGGGTGGGAGGTAGAGGTAAGGAGAAGGAAACTACACCCAAATGAAATTCCCAACCCGCGAGGCAGCCGGCTCTCCCACCCCTCCTCTAGTGGGTGACTGGTCGCCCAGCAGGGCCGCAGCTTCAACCGGCACTAGGAAGCCGAAGCGTCTCCGCCGACCACGCACACCTGGCTGCGGAAAAGAACCTCTCCTCTCGGCCTGGCGCCTCAGCCTACCCGCACAAACAGCAATGGGCGGGGACGAGAAAGGCCGTTGGGCGGTGGCCAACCCCAAGACCGGATGGAGGAGGCCAGGAGCGAAACAGATAGGGTGGATGGATCGGGTGTGCGGCAGCCAACTCTGGCAGCCACCCCCACCCAGTCTCTGAGCCCAGGGGAGCCCTTTCCAGCAGATGTAGGTCACAGAGAACCTCCGGCTTCTATTTTGGGCAGGAGAGAATCTGGCAGGAACATGAATAATAGATGCCCCTAAACTTAGTCGTTCGGCGGCGGCTCATTCTGTGGCTTGTCCGCGCCCTCCGTTGTCTCTTGTCTGGGGAAAGGGCCAGGCACACGGGACTTTGAAAATAGCTGAGGGTGAAATAGGGCTTTTAAATCCAGTACAGAAATAATTCCCGCTAATCCGTTAGCGATGGCGGGATAACGAGACCCCGGGGATCAGGAAAAGGGTCAACAGGGGGCAGAGCCAGCAGGAGTGCAGCGGCCTCGCAGTCGCCCTTGCCTATCGACTCTATACTAGATACAGGACGGGAGAGATGGGTTAAAACAGAAACTCCTTGCTTTGGGCCGTTGGAGAGACTCGCAAAGCAGCCGGGGCAAGTCGCGCCCTCTAGGAAGGGTTAGAGAGCTCTCCTTTCCTCCATCCCTGGAAAGGTTAGGGCAAGGCAGGCAATCCCTCCACCCACCCCGCACCCAGCCTTTTCCAGGCGACGCGCCTCTGCCCTGTCCCGGCTTCCCAGAGTCCGTGGGTCTTTCTGGCTTCTTCCATCCCTGCCCTGTACTCAGTTGCTGGCGTCCTAATACTGAAGCCAGAACGCATCTCTTGGGCCAAATCAATGATCAGCGAGCGGCCCCGAAGGCGTGTTCTTGGGCATCGCTCGGAGAAGCAGCTTTGCAGGCGAAACTCGCGCTTCTTGCTGTCAGGAGCCGGGTACACCGCGGCGCGCGGACTCAGCGCTGCAAAGCCAGCTTCCAATTTCCCGCTGACCCGCTGGGGACTCTGGGGCTGAGGCAGGGAACTCTACCGATTCGAAACCAGGATTAAGAAAAAAGCCAAGGTTATTCCACCTAGGGTGGCCGCGGCTGTCCTAGTCCTGCCTGCCTGCTTGCTTTCTCTTCCTCCTTCCTTGCATCCGTTGCAACCGTTTCTCCCCCTCCCTCTCAGACTCATTCTTGTTTTTCTCTTCTCTCAAATCGCTTTCCTCAATCATACTCAGCCAACACTCCCCCTCCCCAAGACAGCCAGAGACTCAAAATGCAGTTGCAAAATGTATCACTTGAGAGAAAGCTCTTAGAGGAGAAAGAATTCTGACTGAGGTGAGAGAAACCCCTCCGCTATAGTCCGGAACAAGATGTAACAAAGCAAAGTCCCTGGGAGCATCACGCTCAACCCAGCAACCTGACTCTGGGAGCGGAAGTTCTAACTCCAGCCGAGAATCGGGAAAAGATGTCAACCTCCCGGCCCTGCCCTGCCCTGCCCTGCCCCCCTCCTGCGGGCGGGGCTGGAGGAGGGTAGGTTTCTCCAGCGCTCTGAAGCGCGCTCGATCCACCCGGGCCCCTAGACTGC
Source organism: Pteropus alecto (assembly GCF_000325575.1). Lineage (NCBI taxonomy): Eukaryota > Metazoa > Chordata > Mammalia > Chiroptera > Pteropodidae > Pteropus > Pteropus alecto. The sequence goes on along the minus strand of NW_006442107.1, from coordinate 26,020,480 downwards.
AATGGGCTGAGAGAGGGGCGCCGAGCCGAAGTGGAGCCTGCCCGGCCCTCGAGCTGAGCTGGAGCCAGGGACTTGCAGCCCGACCCAGGCTGGCTGCGGCACTCAGGGGCGCATGGGGTCGTAACCGAGACTGAGGAAATGCAGGAGGGCGACCATGAGAAGGTGTCGGAGGAAAAGAAGCCCCAGCTTCAATTCAACCCAGGCGGCCAGTACCTACCTGACCCCAGGAAACCGGAGTCCAGCGGCGGGAGGTGAGCAGTAGACGCTGCTGTGCATTATTATCCCATAGACCAGCAGGGCTAGTCTTGCTCCGCTACACATGGTCATTCTGTGCAGGACAGGAAAAGAGGACACACAGCTGTCAGAACGCCCCTGTCCTTCCACTCTCCACCCCCAAGAAACTCTAGGAGCTGGGGGAGGGATGGAACAAAGCCGTGACTCCCGGTGTTGAATACGGCTTAGTGACAGACTGCGCGCACCCTGCCATTTCCCTCTCACTATACGTAGTTAGAAAAAATATGTATGTATATACCCAGCACCCAATAACTCGCCAGACCTGGTGAGAAGGAAAGCTAACTCGTACCCTCATGCCAGCGAAAGAATCAGCAGTTAAGTGAGCAGTTTGGTGTGGGAAGATTTTCCCCCCTTACCATTCAACTCTTACCGCCGCTAGGAGAGGGTTTGCTGCCAAGTAGGACGGCGGGCAAAGGGCTCCTCCAAGTTTCTGCGCTGGAGTCACAACCCAAGAGACATCACCATCTGGCGTTAGTATCTGAGGAGAAGCCGCAGGAACGAGCAGGAGGAGCTGGAGGACTTGTTTGCTGAGGACAGGATTCTGTTCAAAAGTTTGTAGACGCACAGAACTAGGAGGGAGCGTGACACTGAGAAAAGGGGGCGAGGAGACAGATGTAGAAGAAGGAAGAAAGAGGAGGCAACGAGCTAAAGTGGGGGTGGAGGACAAAGTGGCCTAGGTCCACCGGGAGAAAGAAGTAAGTGATTAAGGAAAAAAGGAATAGTTGAGGAAGAAAGGGAAGGAAAGAGAGAGGGCCAAGGGGCAGCCGGAGTCTGTGGGAGCCTCCAGGTCAGGCAGCTGCGAGAGTCGGCAGCGCCTTCTCTTCTCTGAGTTTCCTCTCGTTGTGTCTGAGCTGCGGCTTCTTCTGCTGCTGCCAGTGATTACAGAGGTGACCGGCCCTCTGCTCCTATTTATATGTTCAGTTAGCAGAAATCTATCAGAACATGGTTTTAGAAGAGATTTCTTTGCCAATATCTATCTGCCTGTGGCCTTTAAGTACAGAATATTTTGTTGCACTGTTGCGCTCCGATTTTTATTCATGAAATGACTTCCTTTTTTTTTTTTTCAGTCACGTAATGATCGGGTATCAGAAAAAGACGTCAGCATTCTAGTCCCTCAAGGAACATATTAACTATTCTGTGCTGTCCTGTTGGATGATAAGATCTGGAGTCATCCACTTCTCATAAACACCTTTCACTCATACAATCCAATTTTTAAGAAGTCCAATTATTTTGATGGTTTACAGATTTACCCATTTCTCAAAGTCAGTAAAGAATTTATAGAATTTTGAGCATCATAAAGGTCATGTTTTTAACTATGTCCTTACTATTTCTCTTTACTTTTCATCTAGCCCCAGCAATCAGAGCTCTGATCTCTGGAATTAAGCACCGTCAAGCTCTCCTATTAATAAATTTAATTTAGATCTCCTAATATTTTGCGTATGTTCTTTCAGATAGACAATTAAATGTGGAAATCGTTTTGTTTTTAAAGGGAAGTCTTGGAAGATTTTCGGTAAATTGCTAATGAGTCTGGCTGTCGTTGACAGTCTGGCTATGAGTAGATTGATTACGGTTAAAGCTGCGTCCAGAGTGTGGCCTGTGGAGCTGTCCAGACTCTGAGTGCTGAACCTGTTTGGTCGCAGATGATACGAATATTGAAAATTGCTCCTGATTCAATTTTTCACCAGAGCTTCTAAATCTGAGGATTTGGCAGTGGTGCCATTAATGTGGCAATTCATTACCCAAGTCACCCCACTGTCAGATTGAGTGTTCACAAATGCCTTTAAAGCTGAGAATGGTCCAACCTGTCTAGATTTTAATAAAGAGCATTCTGTGTCTCCCGCTAGTCCTGGATTTTGGTACTCTGGATGGCCTGTTTGGACACCCTCACTCTTTCTATGTCTCTTACTGATCTGAGGAATTGAAACTGGAATTGTGCTTTCCACAAAAACTGAAGTTTTAAGAATTTTGGAGTAAGAAATCTGCTTTTCTCCTTTATTTACAACTTGAGTTTTGTTTAAGGAAATATAGACAGAATGGGAAAGCACAAGGATCTCCAATACAAGTTCACTTGCTGAGGGTTTCTAACAAATCCCTCTGTTGGAAACGGTAATTTTTTTTTTAACTGAAAATAACGTGGGAAGAGGAAAGCAATAAGGGAAGACCATATCCACCGGAGGCTTCCAAGTCCCTGGGTAATTTAAGAAGATTTGTAAATTTCTACTCCAATAAAAGAACTCGGATTTATTTCTTTCAAAAAGGAAATAGAGCCATCAATAACCATTAGTGTGCACATGTTAATTATTTGGATTGGATCTTAAACAAAAATTAGAGGAAATGGCAATTTAGTGAGTTTCCTGTTACTATGATTTAGATCTAACATCTAAATAAGCTATATTAGTTCTGCATCCTTTTTCTAAGACAAAATTATAATGCTTCTCATTTCAATGCCTTTCCCGCTCTCTTATTTGATATTTAATACTTCCTCCAAGAAGACAGTTTTGCTTATTCCTGACCATGAATCTCAAGAAACTCTACACTTCCTCTTAGTTTATTCTTGGGGATGCTCCAGATTGCTTGTCTGCAATAAAGCTTCAAACCACATCTACATGGAATGTACCTCTTTGTCTGCACCGTATATATATTCGCTGAGTTATGTTGGAGTGTTTACATGCATGTGTTCCGTGTTTAGCTCTGCCTCTAGAGTAAGCTCCCACACAGAGAGCCCGCGGTGAACACGACCGGATAATCAAGCAGAGGCAGTCATCCTTACTAGAGGGCCCAAAGCTATTACTGACTCTGGCTTTCCTGCCTTCCGCCTTGCTTCACGTCAAAGGCGAACCCGATTAAAATCCTCCCACGCGAATTCTGAAATGAGTTCAATCTGTAGAAATACTTGAAAATTTCCAAGACTCCTTGTACAAATTCCCTACTCAACTTTAGTAAAGGGAGCCACCATGTGGGGAGTTTGTTGACTTCATGGCCTATTACAGGGGGAAAATCACAAACACAATTAACTTCGCGGGGAACATTGTGGAACTACTGGCTCACAGGCTCGCAAGACACTGAACTGCGCTTCTGGCTTACAAAAGCTCTTATATTTTCCCCTTCGTGGCGAAAGCACTCTCCGCGCGGAACTCGGAGCCCTGCACTGTAAAATTACCAGCCTCGAGGTGTGAACCCATTCAATTAAGTGAAAAACTAAGTGGATAGTTTAATTTGAGATTCTTGGTCACTAAACTCCAGAAAATCTAACTTTCGAGACTCATTCATGTTCAGCACAATCTAAAGACCCGTCCCGCCCGGACAGTCAGCTGCTTGGGGGAACCGAACCCCAGACAGGATCGTCCCGCAGATCTTTGGTGCCATTAACTGTCTCTTGATTAGGCGAATTTGGTGTCCCCTAGGCAAAGAAGCTTTCCTGTCCTTGAAAGTCCTGGACCGGGGCAAGTCGGGAAGACTGAGGGAACTAGAAGTTTAAGGACTGGACAGAGGGATCGGAGACTTGCGGGAGTCTGGGGCTGCACCCCCGCCTCTCCAAATCCTCAGGCCTGAGCTCAAGCCTTTCAGCTTTCTGTTCAGTGGAGGGGAATATGGAGCGATCGAAGTCTCAAAGACCAAAACTACTCAAGTGTCCCTCGAAAGTGGGAATTTGCTTCTAATCTGGGGGAGCGTTCCAACTCGAAACGTTAATGCTGCTTTCAAGGAACCTTTGTATCTGGGAGCTTTCGGAAACCGCGGGGAGGAGGACGCGTCAGACTGAAATGCCAGGCTGCAGAGGCCGGGAAGCACCCTGGCGCGCACTGAGAGGTGTCCATGGATGGGCGGGTATGGGCTGGTTCATTACAAATGCAGACGCCAACCTGGCTTAGTGTGAGGAATGGGGCCTGGGGGCTGAGGACCCGAAGGACCTCAACTAATGCGCCCTTTGTGGGAGAAGAAGGGAGAAGGGGAGGGAAAGTGAGAGGGTGATTGGGAGGGGCAGAACGGGGGCGGGGAGGGGGTGATACCTTCCAATTTTATCCTATTCTTACCCGGCTTCTCTCCCTGAGGGATTTTTACATCATCCTAAGGTGACTGAGGTTAAGATCGAGAAAGAAGCTTTCAGCTCTCCTATATATGATTGAAAATGACATGGGGGGAAAGAGGGAGGAGATGAAGGGAACTGACCGAAGAGTTAGAACTTCCTAGTTACAGATAACAGCAAAGGAATTTCAAGTCCCCACCCCTCTCTCCAACGTTCGTCAGAAGAAGTAGAATTCCCAGGCAGCAAAGTTTCTTTCCAGGCTACCGCAGCGAAGAATGGCATGTAACTGGAATCATTCTCAGTTTCAAAAAGTTAGTGGAACCACGGAAATCTTCAGAGTAGGAGGTTTCATGGGTGAGGAGTGACCTACCCAAAAGAGACTGTTTGGAAATATTTGTTGAAAATGACAAAGACCCTGAATTTCAAACCCCTATTATATCAACTACTTTTTAACCTGTTTGTCCTGAAGATATGGAAACATAAGTCTTTGTCAGAAATGGTGAATGCTACCTAAAAGCCTAGCATTGTTTTGTTGTTTTTCCTGGTCAGTGACACTTCTGTCTTCCTTGAAGTTTCGAGTTTTGAACTTTCAATCGACATTTGATTTAAAGAACTCTTTAGTCCTTGGGGGGAAAAATGGATTTTTGTATTCAAACAGGAAGAACATGTTAGTATATTCACTGAGAGTTTGAACTTACAGATGACTTTCCAACATTAGCAAATACCTAGTATAGACAAGACTCAGTTCCCTAGGGTAAGGAGATTTCTACTTCTTTCCTTCTGGCCTAGCTACTCACCCTACATGTAGTTTCCATGTGTTCACTTTTCCTTTCTTTGGCTATATTGCTCTCCCCATTACCTGTACCACCACCACCTCCACCCCCTACCCCCATTGATTATTTTTTTTTACCATATGAAAGAACATCCTATATGAATATGCACACACATATTCATACATTCTTGGTACAAATAATACTAAATCAGATTAGAAAAGTTATATATTCTCATTCTGTTCATTTCTACTCAGTGTCTAGCATAAGAACCAGGCTATAATAAACTTTTTCAAGCTTGAGGCAAAACATCATCCTCTCATATGAGTGACAAAAGTAAATTACAACACTGTTTTCAATTTCACTCTAAACTTTTTCGTTCCTGACTCTTCCATAAAAAGTGATGACTAATGACTCACTTCCTACTGA
>NW_006442107.1:26004069-26014704 GCF_000325575.1 Pteropus alecto | reverse complement strand
AATAAGTTTTTGTGACAGCTTCCGAAAATGTTGGAAGATCCATGTGCACAGTAAAACAAAGTTTTAATGTGAAAATCAAAGAAGAATATTGCTCTATGTAGCATTTCAAGCTTGTTTTCTGGGTTCAAACTTTGCCTTATTATCTGTGAATATAGGTCTATTTGTAATAATTTCGGAGCCTTTGTATTTTATTATCCTATTACTAGCACTTCGTGGTAATAATAACAATAACTCTGCAAATACTTTCTAACTAATCTTTTTCTCCACCCAAATATACACAACTATGATTTAAAAAAAAAAAAAAACTATCATCTGCTTGGAATACACTTATATTTGCCATGAGTTTACTATTTGAAAATTTCAATTATTATTTCTTTAAATTCTCTTAAGTCCTTCCTTCCAGTGGGGCTGCATAATTTCACTACTCCCCAGTTAATAACCGCAATAATAACTATTTACTAAGCACTTACTATGCTAAATGCTTGACTATAGTTATTTCCTTTACCCTCAAATTATCTTCTTTTTAGACACTATTATTATTCCATTTTACAGATGAAAATTGAGGCTCAAAGTGGTTAGGCATCTTACCCAAAGTACATAGCTGCTACATTGTAATGCAGAGATTCAAATTCAAGTCCCAGTGACTCCAGCCAGTCTTAATAACCATAGTATATTATACTGGCTTATATATTTATTTTCTCTAGAGTTGTTATAAACACAGATTACTAATTTAATGTGAGCTTTAAGCTATGACTTGACTCAACTGAGAAAATAGGTTTCTTTTATTAATATTATCTGTGAATATAGGTCTATTTGTAATAATTTCAGAGCCTTTGTATTTTATTATCCTTATTACTGTAATGTAATGGTAATGCTATTATTACACTAGAAACTGGTTAAGTTAGACTACAAACATATCACATACTTATGGGCTTTGTTTTATAAAATAGATATGCTTCTAAAAATAAGTGCATTAATAATGCATATATTCTTATTTACATATATCAAGTTGTTGAAAAGTTTTTTAAAATATTGCCATCTCATTTTTAAAAATGATTTCATAGATAAGAATGTAGCAAAAGTTTCAGTGATGTGTTTACGTAAAAAAAAAAACATTATTTTCTAAGATCATCATTTAATAGCCATTACATACTCACCATATCTTATCAAATCATCATGTAATTCAATACCACAGAAACCATATGCTTGCCAATGAATCAAGACTTTTGTGAGTCAAAGAGATGATGTATATAAAAAGGTTTTATAAACAATAGATTCTAGACAAGTATAAGGGAAGAGAAATTAACATTTACTGAGCTCCTTCTTTGATATCAATAATATATTTTGTTAACAAACAATGTCCCAGGTAGATACGGTACTATTATTCTTATTTTTACTGATAAATAAATTGAGACTCTTAAAGGTGAATTAACTTGCCCAAAGCACACAACTAACAAATAAAGTCAGGTTTCAAACCCAAAACTGGCTGTTTCCAAAGTTACTGTGCTTTCTCCTTCCATTTGGCCTCCTTGTTATTGCAGCATAATTACCATTATTATTAAAGGTGAAAAAACCTCAGCTTTCATAAAAGCACATAATTATTTAACAAAACGTGAGGGGTTTTTTCCTAGTTTTATTGAGATATAATTGACATATAGCACTGTATAAGTTTAAGATGTACAGTATAATGATTTGACTTGCATATATTGTCAAATGATAACGAGTTTCGTTAATAACCATATATACATATATACAAAAAAAGAAAATATATATATTTTTTTTTTCTCTTCTGATGAGAACTCTTAGGATCTACTCTCTTAACGACTTTCATATATGCCATACAGCAGGGTTAACTTGACATCATGTTACAAATTACCTCCCTAGTACTTACTTATCTTATAACCGGAAGTTTGTACCTTTTGACCACCTTAGCCCAATTTCTCCTCTCCCCACCCAACCTCTGGTAACCACAAATCAAATCTCTTTTTCTATGAGTTTGAAAACATGAGTTTAAGGCAATAATATGAACAATTCTTATTGCTTTTTCTTGACATTTTAAAATAAGTGAAGAGCTTACATGTAAGTATTATTTTTAAGAACATTTAAAAAGAGATAAGTAACAAATAAGATTGCACTCCCAGGTTAAAAATATGATAAAGTTGCGGCAATTAAAACAGTGTGATGCTGGTGAAATAATAAATCAAAGGAATAAATTAAGTTAAGTACATAAATATAAAGAAACACTATTTGTAATTTCCAAGGAAAGAGTAGAATAATGTGACAACTGACTATCCATTTGGGAAAAAAAGAAAAATTAGATCACTATTTCATATCCTACAACAACATCAAGCATATTCAAGTAGATTAAAAATGTTAATGTACAGAATATTACTCAGCCATAAGAGATGAAATACTGCCATTTGCAATAACATGGATGGACCTTGAAATAATCATACTAAGTGAAATAAGCCAGACAGAAAAGGTTGAAAATCACATGATATCACATATGTGGAATATAAATCTAAAAGAAAAAAATGAACAGGACAAACAAACAGAGACTCATGGACATGAACAATGGACTAGTGGTTACCAGAAGGGAGGGGGGAAGGACGGAAGGGGAAAATAAAAAAAAAATGTTAAAAAAATTATGTATATATAGTATGAAAAAAATAAACTGGCGTTTAAAAGATGTTAATGTAAAAGAAAATGACAAAAGTACTAGAAAATATATATAAATAATTCGAAGATTGGAAAGGAAAATTTAAGACTGATGATTTAACAGAAACCAAAAAAAAGAGAAATTGATAAATTGATTAATTTTTTTAAAAATTTCTCTGTATTAAAAAAAATCCACAAATAAAGTTAATGGCACATGAAAACTTGGGGGAAATGTTACCATCATTAATAAAAAATAAAGAATTCATATTTTCAAAATATAAATAACACTTGCAAATTCATAAAGAATAGATAATCACACCTACATGCAAAGTTGGTAAAGGATATAAACAGGCAATTCACAAAATTAGAAATATAAATGGCCAATAAGTTTGCACAAAATTTTTTTTCCAAATGGATAGTTGGTTGTCTCAGTATCCTATCCTTTCGATTGGAAACTACATAACACTGTCTATTTCCTTATATTCATGGTTTGTTGTTGTTGTTGTTGTTTATTTCTTTCATGTATACTATATAACAAAAATAGTCATATAAAGGCAACTTAAAATGTTTTTTTAATTTACCAAATGGAAATAATTTTTTATATTCTACTATGTTGTAATGTCAAATACGCCAGGAAACGTATGCTCTCAAGAACTGCTGGCAGGAGTATACATTGATCTGACTTTTCTAGACAGCAGTTTGTAAATTATGCATTAATTTGACCCACTGATTTTGCATCTATGCTAAGCAAATAAGCATGGATATATCCAAAGATTAACTACAACCCCTATTCATAGTGCCAATGATTATTATAAGGAACATTTAAAAATAGCCATAAAATATCCTATACTAGGGCACTGATTAAATTTCTTTTGGTACATTTCTACAATGAAACATTTTTTCTATTGTTGAATGATGAAATAAAATGATGCCATAAAAAAATCTTTAATGACATGAGAAGATGCTTGTAATATGTTGTTAAAAAGTAGAGACAATAGATTATAAACCTCTCGTACAATACAATACCAATTTTGTAAAACCAAAAATTTTATACATGTGTATTTGGAAAGACATATACCAAAACATTAACAATGTTCATCGCCAGTATTGGAATTATGGAGAAGATCATGGACTCTTTTTATTGTCTTTTTATGCTTAGCCATTTTTTTCTTAAAGTTTTTGCTTAAAGAATATATATTTTTATAATAAGAAAAAGTATAAGATTTATTTTTAAATATAATGCATGATTTTTCTTTATCACATTTTCAATAAATATGTACTTCTCTGTTAATTTTTTTTTTTTTTGTCTTACAGTGAGGTAAGCATCTATTTGGTTTTTCTCAACATGCTGATCTATGACCTTCACTTGGAAGGAAAGCCAAAGGCAAATTGGGACAGAAGAAAGAATAGAACCAAGGCAATACATCCAGGAAGCAAGTTTAGCAAAGGCAAGTGTGAGAAGAAACACAGAGGGGAGAGCTAAGCAATACAGCCATCAAGAATGGCCATTTCCAGTGTATCTAGTGAATCCTCGTGTGTGTAAGCCATTACTGATAAGATTAATTGAATGTTTTAAATCAAATTTATGCTGAATGAAACTGAGCTGTATCTTGAAAGTAGACTTTATCCTACATTATTCAGAGGTAGATCACCTTGCTTGTAGTGTATACAAAATTTGGCTCCTTTGTCATCCATGTCTGCTGTCACATTTTGTGAGATCAGGGAGATCGAGACATCTGATTAGTGTCTCCCGACTCCCACCTCTTCTCCATGAAGAACATCTTTTTTGTGCCAGGCTTCAGGTTAGTTGTTATCAGGGCTGAACAACATCTAGCAAACAGGCTTGGTCAGCTGCCACGTTGGAGGCCATTAGAATTTTCAAGAGGTGGTGTTATGGGTTGAATTGTGTCCTCCAAAAGATATATGTTGAAGTCCTAACCCCTCAGTACCTCAGAATACAAACTTATTTGAAAATAAGTCCTTTGCAGATATTGTCAAGTTAAGATGAGGTCATTAGGGTGGACCCTAATCTAATATCACTGGTGTTCTTATACGAGGATATTTGGACACAGACACAGATATGCACAAAGAGAAAATTATGTGAAGAGACAGGGAGAATGCCATGTGAAGATTGGAGTGATACTATCATAAACCAAGAAATGTTTAGGGATACCAGAAGCTGGTAGAGGCGGGGAAGGCTCCTTCCCCTGCAGGTTTCAGTGGGAAGATGATTTAAGCTTCTAACCTCAAGAACTATAAGACAATAAATTTCTGTTGACCTGAACTACTCAGCTTATCATAGTTTGTTACAAGAGCCCTAGGAAACTCACACAGGTGGTATAATCACCCCCTCTAAAAAAGAGTCCAGGTAATTCCTTAGGGATGCTGGGAAATACTGAAAAGCCCTCTAATGCACTGCTGTAAAGCTAGTTATAAAGAATTAAGGATCTGCTTCTACCTGCATGTGCAGACAAAACCTCTGCCTATTTTATACATACAGCCTTACCCTCAACTTTCATTTTGCCATTATTTTTATCTTTAAATTGGGATCAAAGTCTTGTCTCCCTCACAGAATTATTGAATAGAATTAATATTTAAAGCATATTGGGAAGCACTTTAAAAGGGAGTACATAAATACAACAGAACCAGGTAAAGCGACAGCTATAATAAACATGAAAAGCTATGGGCCCTAATAGATTAAGGCAATTGTTAACTCTATTAAATGTCTTGCGATCTTGTGATGCTTCATTGGTGTGTTAAAATAACAAGCTACTGTCCCAACTCATTCATTGCATGGTGTCCAGACAGAGTGATCTCTGTAGAGCTGTCCATGTGATTTATGTAGACTAGGGCAACAGTATATGATGGCCATTCCCTAGAGGTTCACACAACAGACACCTCATAAATAAGGCTGTTCCAAGAAGGCAAATGTTTTGCTAAATAAATACAATATCTTTAGGAAAACTGCATGACTCAAGGTAATAGGCAGGGAACAAAAGAAGGAGGCCACGGGACCTTTCAGTTAGAGCCCCAGAGAACCTTGAGATACATAGGTTCCAGATTCAGTGAAAGATGGTACTCTATAAGGTCAGCTTTGCTCTTTTATCCCAAATGTCTCTGCTATAGGGATAAACACATGTTTTAGAGCTGGAAAAATCTTTACCTGTTCTCTTTTACTGTAGCCTACAGCTAGCAAACTTTTACATTTAGGAGTAAGCTCCCCAATCCAAAATGTGAGGCAAACATTCCAACTCTTGAGTTAAAGAAACCTAGAATTATATAAAAATCTAAACATAGTAATACTACAAATAGCTGCACATAAAGCAACAGATTTGAGATCCACAGTTTAGCACTATATGACTGATACAGATTTTGGTACTGAGAATGGTTCTAGAGGTTCTAATATTCTATATATATAACAGAGACAGAGAGACAGAGATTTCTAAGAATGACCTGACAAGATTATGGGGCTGGCAATCAGTAGGGAGTCTGGTAGGCTGGGAACTCTCGGGCAGGAACTGATGCTACAGTCTTGAGACAGAATTTCTTCCTCAGGGAAAATTGCTTTATTCTTAAAGCCCATCAACTTATTGAATGAGGCTTACCCACATTACCAACATAATCTTCTTCACTTTAAGTGAACTAACTGTGGATGTTAACCACATTTATAAAATACTTTCACAGCAAGACTTAGTGTTTGATTGAATAGCTGGGTATCATAGCCTAGCCAAGTTATAGCATAATCCCTTTAGTCACAATAAGATATCACAAGTTTTGTCTAAATTGTTTTATGTTTCCAGTCCTTCCAAAATCATAAACTATCATTTAAATTTAATTTACATTAATAGTGTTCTTTTATGATTAAATACTACTTACAGAGTCAACAATTTCATACATAACAGCTCTACCACTAGGAAGAAACCCTTAGTGGTTTGTGGATAATATTTTGAAAACAACTTATTTATAGCCAAGAATTGCCAGAAATAAGTCAAATTAATAATTGACTAGAAAGTTTTTATTGCAAAATGAACAAAGCTATATTTTTCGATATAAAAATTCATAGAGCTTTTATTTAACTGAACAGTTATTATAATAATAACTAACAATCTGACATCTTCTGGCATCTAAATCTGAGAAAGCTGACAGGGATAGCCTAGCAATTCAGCCTGTGTGGGAGGAAATAAGAGCAAAATCAATGGAAAATTCTGAAAAAACATGGGGGCAGGTGGGAAATACTCTGATTTATTTTTTATTATGACATTGAGGGGAATGGATTTTAATAGTCATAAACTCAAATATGTAAAACTATATTTCATTTTTCTATAACAATTTAATCTCTACCCTGAGCTTCTATTACTGCCTAATAGCAGAAAGTTTAATAATTTCTAGGTAAACTCAGTCAAATCAATGATTACTCAATCACTTCATTTTTTAGTCAATTCAGCAATTTTTTTAACCAGTAAAATCTAGAGACCTCCCCTGTTCCATTTTTACCCAGGGGCATAAGTGCCTGTGTTTGAGTGGGTGAGGCATCTCGTTCTTGGTGGTTCTGTCTTCCACATGTAGCCACAAAGATGAAACTCTTCTTGTTGGGTCTTTAGTGGTAGGCATCTTTTCCAGCTGTGGTTCCTCATTCAAATGGTCTATGCAGCATCTGCTGACTGCTTCCCTTCATCATGACTTCCCTTCATTCATGACTGGGGACCATTTCTAATCCATCAGCCTTCTCTCAGCTGATCCTACCCTTTTCATGAGAACATGGAAACTTCTAATGCCTTCTGCACTCCTCTGGGTCCACAGGTAACTCAAGGGGCAGCCTCAGACTTCCCCTGCGGGCATTGCCACTGCCAAACCATACTTTGGGATGGGGTTTCTCTGCAAAGGTTGGATTTTTTTCCCCAAGTCTAACTTGAAAAGAGAAGCACTCATGCACCCCTAGCCTACCTGGAGTATAATGTCATTATGCCTTATGCTCAGACTCACACACACACACACACACACACACACACACACACACACAGCGCAGAGAGGGGTGACAGGACGCTGGGACCATTTTCACCAGAAGTTAACTCTACTCTCGGCTATCACCAAAAAACTCATTTTTCTCACTAGCTGATCCTCTTGGATGGTGGCAGAATCAATGTGATTCACTTATTTGTGAGATGAAGAGCAAGTACCAAGTCAGGAGCAAGCATAGATCAAGGAACCTCCAAACTACAGAAAACTTCTTATATAATCCCAGATACAAGATGACCCAGTGTTTGCCTTTTCCAGGGTGTGGCCAAGCTAACATTTAAATGGCGCTTCTCTGTAGAAACTCACTACTCTGGGCAGATTTTGCTCTACTGGACTTGAAGTAGAATTATAGATCAAATATAATGGACATATGTTTGTGTGGAAAGGGACAGGGAGTAGTGAGTGATTGGCTGAAGAGGTCGATCAGTCCTGAATACTTAGATATTAAAATATCTAAAGTCATCCTGGATAGGTGATTATTTCATCATGACAATCTTACTATATAATCTACAAAGAAATTTATCTTATATACAAGAGTTTATGTTGAGATTGTGCCAACTGGGACTTTCACATTTTGCCTAATTGGACTGGGGCACCAACATTATCCCTTTAACTTTCACAATAATTCCAGAGGTAGGTATGGGGAATTAGGAAATGAGTTTCAGAAAGGTTAAGTAACTTGTCCAAGACCAATTAGAGAGAATTTGGTGGACCTGAGATTTGAATATAAACCTGTCAGACCTCCTAAAACCCAAGGAAGTTTTGCTACTATATGTACCTTGGTCAACATGAAACAATAATGGTTTCTCTGTTAGAACATTGTAACTATAGTGGCATGAAAGGCTAAATCAAGTTTCCTACCACTTTAATTTTTTGCCAAAATTCTCGACTTTTTTATATCAGTGGAATTTTGTTACTTTTGGCAAAGGATGCTATAACCAAAATAAAAATAATTTTATAAAAAAAATATCCTTAGGGTTTCCCTTACACTGAAAATATGTTGGCATGAAAAGTCTCTGAATACTGAGGCACGGGTCTGTTCACTTGCTCTTCATCTCACAAATAAGCGAATCACATTGAACACATTCAAGATTATCAGAAAGGAGGGTTCTAGATGAGAATGTTAGAGCCAGAAGATGCTTTAGAAATCAGTCATCTCGTCTGACCTCCTATATATCCTTGAAGATGCTGACCCAGGAAGATTAATGACTGGACCAAGTTCATACAGTTGTCCCACGGCAAAAGTGAAACTAGGAGCTGCTCAGACTTTTCCACTGTGTTTCATTGTTTCCTGAACTATACACTGACTTGATCTGCTTTTCCATTTCTAGAACTTTGACTAAAACCACCTTCGTCTAGGTGGATAAGGCAGTCACACAGTTGTGTGTATATTTTTCTCCAGGTCTTGTTTCACATAGCTACGTTTAAGCCCTAAAATTAGAGTTTTATAAATTGATTCAGTTTAACAAGACAGCTTCCCACCTCTTTTTCCAGAGCTCTTCCAAGACACTGCAGTCAAACAGAAACCCACTTTCTGATAATCACTCCACACCCCAACCTCCAGCCTTTATCCCCCACTCAATTTCGACCCCCTTCAACTAGCTCACTTTGGCTGATAGAGTTTTAAAATATATTTTAATAAAGGTCAATTAAAGATCAAAAATCTTCAAAGTCCAGGAATTAGAATAAGGTAGGATTGTAGAACTTTATCAGGTAGGGAAAAAGGAAACATTTCCTGTCACAGCTCAACTCACACCATATAAGAGACCAGGAAAACACTCTCATGGAGGAATAACATTTCACACTTATCAGTGAGTAACAGCTGAGAAAGAGTAAGTTTATCAGATCTTCTCAATGTAATGACTGAGAACACTGTCGCTGGGAGAAGTGGAAGAGAGCGTTCTAGAGTTGAGAAGATAGTCTGAGCGAGAGGCTGTTTTGTTTTGTGCCAAATTATGCTCAGAAACTGAGATTGGTTTTGCCAATAGTTTCTATTTTTTTATTTTTTCATTTTTTAGAACATTTTGTTATTAATTTTATTGGAGTAACATTGATTAATAAAATTTTATAATTTTCAGGTGTACGTTATAATTTAATATCTGTATATTCTATTGTGTGTTTACCACAAAGTCTAGTTTCCTTCAGCTACCATATATTTGATCACCTTTACCCACTTCACCCTCCTTTACCCCCCTATATTTGACCCCCTTTACCCCGTCTACCCCACCCACCCACCTGCTACCCTCTGGTAACCACTAGTCTATAGTCCTTGTCCATAAGTCTCCATTTGTTTCTCCTGTTCATTTGTTGTTGCTTTTAGGTTATATACCACATATAAGTGTTATCATGTGATTTTCAACTTTTTCTCTCTGGCTTATCTCGCTTAGTATGATTATCTCAAGATCCATCCATGTTGTCGCAAATGGCAGTATTTCATCTCTTCTTATGACTAATATTCCATTCTATATATGTACCACAGCTTCTTTAGACAATCATCTATTTCAGGACACTTCTGTTGCTTCCATGTCCTGGCCACCGTGAATAACACTGCTATGACCATTGATGTGCAAATTTCTTTTTGGATATGGGTTTTCAAGTCTTTTGGGGTAAAACCCATTAGAGGGATTGTGAGATCATATGGTAGATCAATTCCTAGTTTTTTGAAGAACCTCCATACTGTTTTCCATAGTGGCTGTACCAATTTGCAGTCCCACCAGCAGTGTATGAGGGTTCCTTTTTCTCCTCATCCTCTCTAACATTTGTTATTACTTGTCCTGTTGATTACAGCTATTCTAACAGGTGTGAGATGATATCTCATTGTAGTTTGACTTGCATTTTCTTAATAGCTAGTGATGTTGAGCATCTTTTCAAATATTTGTTGGCCATTTGTATGTCCTCTAAGGAGAAGTGCCTGTTTAGGTCCTCTGCCCAATTTTCGATTGGATCATTGTGGGGGGGGGG
>NW_006442107.1:25995831-25999953 GCF_000325575.1 Pteropus alecto | reverse complement strand
TCTTTCTTTCTGAGATGCCTTGTCACCTTGGTTGTTCATGGTGTTTAATGAACTATTTCTCTGCCTGGGCATTAAAGGAAATGTATTCTGCTTTTCTTTCCAGTAAGATTTATTATATAAAGGTCTCTCTTTAGCCTGCTGCAAAAAAGGCACTTTTGTTTTGGTTTCCAGTAGGTGATGTCTAAGCCTCTTGGATCCCTGCTTTATATAAAGCCTTAAAAATGCCCTTTTTATTTTCTAATAGATATTTAATCACACTCGCTACCCTCAGTTTCAGTCCCTGTCAGTGTTAGCCACAGTTTCGGTCGCATTTGCTCAGATTCACCTGGGGCTCCGCTGTGTTAGGTCTCGGAGAGTATAGGGAGAGAAGCGTTCTGGGTTGGGAGTTGGAGGCTGCAGCTCAGCCTCAATTTTGCATCTGCAGCTAGTAAAAATCAACTGTTGTTTCTCTGCAGTACCATCCCACTTCTCTGCCTTCTGCCCTGATGACTGGGCCCTGCCGCCGGCCGGCCATGGGGAGCTCACAGCTTTCCAAGGCAGGGCTGCTCAGGGAACTTGCCACTTCTTCTCTCCACCCCCTCTTCCTGCAAGTAGCTCCAGTGGTTGCGAGAGGCAGCTTCTTTATTTCTCCCAGTCCACCGCCCGACATCCAGGGTTCTGACCTATAGTAGCTCTTATGCGCAGATACCACACTCACACATGCTGGTGTGCAGTTCGGGTGTTTTTTGTTGAGTTTTAGATGTTCAGCTTATTGTTGTTTCAAGGGGAGAGGTATGGGGACATCTCTTACTCCATCATGTTTCCAAAGGTCCTCGCCAATAGCTTATTCAGCACAAGTTCACCGGGAGATTATGGTAATTATAATAATTTCACAAGCCAGTAGCATACAGGATAATGTCTCTTTATTAAGACAGTAAAGAAATAACATACTCTAAGCCAGTGATAGATTAATCACACTATTGTTCCAGACAAGAGGAGATGAAAGGAATAAAGTCCAAATTTAGTTGAGGAGTAACTTTATATGAGTTGGCACTCTGGAGAGACAGCTTAGCCAATGAGAGCTGATGTCCAGCTACCTGTACAAAAGTAAATCTCTTGTTGCTAGAGCACATTGTAGAGAATGATGGTGCTGGTGTTGACAGGCAATATATTCTCCTTCGCAGGGCTGCTGCATGGTAAATAGTCACCTTTCCACAGCAGGAACTAATGCCCAAAGGTCTTCGGATAGCTATTTAGATCAGCAAAGTGTAGCCTTGCCCAGACAAAACACTCTCTGTTAGTCCTCATGAACTGTCGGTATTTATAACTGTCCTCTCACATGTTTTATTTGATGAGTCCCATCAGCGGCTTAGCTAATATTTACTTATTCTCAGCAAGTGATGAGATGATGACACCCTGACACAGCTTACTTCACTCTTATATATCTATATATATAAAAAAAAAACCCTTACTCATAAAAACAACTTCATCTTTGTCATAAACAAGTCGATGTGAAATCATTTCAAATCAATACGCAACAGAGGCTCTGGTCTACCTGGATAGCATGACAGCATTGGGAAACTGAAAAGAGGTAGAAAGGTGCTTTAAGGGAGCACTGGATCCCAAAATGGCACTGAAGACAAATTTCACTTCATGTATTTCTCTAGAGCTGGCTTCGCACTCATGGCAATCTCTAGATATTCTGTTAGCTTCATGGTTTCTGTTGTCATTTAGTGCTTTGTATTTATCCATGACTTGAGCATACTAAACAAATACTTCGTGTTGGAAATTTTGCAATGACTCGTAGCACAGCATTAGGAGTTCTAGAGTTAGAAAACATCTTTGGTAATATCCTTATTTCTACTTGTTATGTAGACAAAATATTACCTACAGGTGAAATGAATGCAGTTGCTCTTCAGTTCTTTTTGGGGGGTCTAAAATAACTGGATATTTGTTTTCCTAATCAACTGCCCAAGTACTCAAATCCCAAGATTTCTTCAAATTCTTTTTCATTAGAGTGTCTATACATTTAAAGAGCAACGTTTTCATTATAAGAACTACTGACAAATACCAAAGAAATGGTGTGTAAATAGCAGAAAATCTGTGACAGCTTTGTCACATTTAAGATTAGGAATCCTATCTCTACTCCATCACATAGTATTTTTTAATAACTGTCTCATCAACCTTTCCTGTCCTTTCAGAATTACTGTAGAGAAATTTTTCTATTATAGAGAACTTCAGATGTTCATTTAACATAATTGCATAAATTTATTACCAATTTTAGATACTGAACCTTTATAAAAATCCTTAATTATCAACAAAAAAATGATAAATCCTTAACTGTGTTAGCCAAAATTAAAATATATATATATAAATACATCTCAGACCTGAACAGTTTGGTAAAACTTTATGACAATCTATTTAGTCCATATCTCTTAGATCTAGCCAATATAACAATTTGAACAAGACAGATGATCACCTATTCAATGTATAGCCAGGTCCAATGTCTAATTACCTAACCAAAGGAAGTTCTATTTATGTTCACCTGAACTCACTCTGCAATACAATTTAGATGTTGACTATCCAACTACCAAGGTAGCACAGACTTCACAGTTTGAGAGAGAAATCCACCACAAAAGCCCCCTCACTTCATACACCAGCCACAGCTCTAGAGTTCCCAGGCCACCCATGCTCCAGCCCAACTAGCTAAACCTCTGGTCTGCACTGCTCCTTCCAGATTTGATAATTTAATAGAAGGACTTGTAGGACTCAGGAATTTACTTTATTTATGATTAATTTTAAATTAATCATAAATAAAGTTTTATTATAAAGTATGCAAATCAAGACCAGACAAAAGAGTAAACCTGCAGGATGAGGTCTAGGAAGTTCACAAACATGGAACTTCCATGTCCTCTCTTTGTGAAATTAGGACACATCACCAATTGGGAAGTGCACCTGAACTTCGCGTTCAGAGATTTTATTGGAGTTCTATTAAGTAGGCATGATTGATTGAGTCATTGGCCATGTGATTAAATTTAATCTCCAGCCCCCCTCTTCTCCCCAGAGGTTGGGCTTATATCACCTGGCTCAAAGTTGCAACCATCTAATCATGTGGTTGGTCTTCCCAGCATGGCCAACCCCCATCCTGAAACCATCTAAGGACTGGCCATGAATCATTTCATTAGCATAAACTTAGGTATAGTCTGAAGGCCCTCCATGAATAATAGTCACTTCTATCACTGTGAAAATAACAAGGGACTAAAATCTTCATCCTAGGAACCTAAGGCAAAGACCAGACAAATTTTTTATTACACAACACCTTCCTACTGCAACTTAAGATGGATAAGTGGATAGAGACTCTTGAAGTGTGCCTTATGAAACCCTTAGAGATCGCCATGATTTAGTCCCTCTAGGTATCATTTTACCAGTGAAATTATCTCTAATTCATAGCCCTAAGGCATGTATTAGCCAGCAGTAAGTTATCAAATTACCTCTTATTAAATTTTTAAAAAAATATTATTATTCCATTATGTGATTATTATTATTTCTCCTTTGAAATATTGAGAAAACTTTTCAATAACTTGAAGGTAAAATCTCCCTTTTGGTAATCATATTTGTTCACTTGTACTCAGAACCAAAAAGAATTAGATTTCCTGATTTGATCCACACTCTTAGATAGCAACAGGGTATAAAAATGAATTCTTAACTCGACTAGTTGTAGAGAGAAATCATTAGTCTTAATAATAAATACTAAAAAACTATCCTGGCATTTATGATAAAAATCTTATCTGCATCATTCTAAATTTACCTGATTTTATACTACATTAGAGGTAAGGACTTAACAATTAGAATTGATTAAAGAAAAAGTAGTTCTCTCAATTTACACGTGGGGTTATCAAAGATGCATAATTGAACAGAATGTGTCATGGCCAATATAAGAACATATAGTGTTTATTTTACTATGACTTCCAAGACAGAGATATCTCACCCAAGGTTCATGGACTAGCATCTATAGATGTGCTCTAGGGCTTCTGTTAAGCTCCTGAAGTGAGATAGATAGATAGATAGATAGATAGATAGATAGATAGATAGATAGATAGATAGATAGATAGATCTCACTTTATATATATAGGTAGATAGATA
>NW_006442107.1:25991849-25995766 GCF_000325575.1 Pteropus alecto | reverse complement strand
AGATATATATCACTTTACGGGAAAAGAATACATATTTCCATCAGATTCCCAAAATCTATGGCCATGAAACTTAAAAGCCCTAAGAAGGACTTTTGTAAGGGAACCCTTCTCTAGAAACAAACCAGCCCTCAAGCCACTCCTTAATGCCTCCAAAATTTGTAATTCCTACCATCATAACACAAAGGCTTTCCACTGGGTCCTTCCAACTCCTCCAGCCTTCCTAAAGCATTTATTTTCCAAATAAGCTGACATGAGCCTCCATCCCACATAATGTTAATAGCCCTCCCCAGTGTTTCTGAGAATTCTTGGTGTGGAGAGCTTACATTTCTCCTGTAATTGCCTCTCACTCTGATTTCCTACTCTACTCACTTCTTGTATCAATGCCTGCATGGAAAATAGCCCTGTTTCCTTTATTCCCCAAGTACTGTTAATATAAAACAGTTGCACATAACAGAACTTTACTGAAGGTTTAGAAAATCTGAGAAGGATCATGTATTAGCCATGCTTCTGTAAACTTAATGCTTTAATATCTGCCCTACATGCATATGTTGGGCATGCCTTGTTCTGGACAACCCAATAATATGCATGAGTCACCTTACTTTGACATCCAGCCTCCTTCATCACCCCTGCTTCCTCAAGAGGAGTCCTCCTCTGGGGGACATGCTTTTCAAATGCAAACCAGCCAATACAGATTTTACACTCTCAGCCACCTCTTTAGGGGACTCTCATACTCTTGGCTATTATCTACCTGCCCTAATCACTCCAGACAACTAGGGACAGCCCCTATGTCCTAGAGCCTGCTAAAATTATTCAAACTAGCAATCTAAGCCTGTTTACCCTGCCTTAACTGTTGCTTCCTGAAAAAAAAAAAGCACAGTAAATTCTTGCCCACATTTCCTCCCTCTTCCTCGGTTTCATGACCAACCTAGTGCTTCCTAATGTGGCTCCAGGTGGCATAGCATGCCTACTTTCTTTGGAACTGTGAGTAACAAACTATGTTTTCAATGGCAATCATTTGCTATTGGGCTCACTATACCTCAATTTTTCTATTAATATGCTATATTATAGAACATATCATAACAAGGCATACAGAACAGGAATCAACTTACAATTAATTATTAAACCTCACTGTTCTTTAGCCAGTCTGACAAGGAATTTCTTAGCAGCTATATTTTCATGGGACTCTGCTCCCCACTGAGGCCACTACTCCCCATAGTTTCTTTTCTTCTCATCTTGGCATTTCCCATACCCTTCTTTAGATGGCAGAGAAATTTATAAATGTTTCTGTTATTTTACCAAACAGAACAGCTTCATTTTCCTTTTTCAACCTTTACCCATCTAGGACCTTCATGATCAAAATACCTAAGGTTTATCCTAAAAAAAAAAAAAAAAGAGCTGTCTGCCTTTAAGAGAAATGCTATTATTCCCTATAACATGGACATGCAGCAAAAATTTTGTCTTTTAAAGCAAAATTTCTTCCCTTTAAATATGTACCTAATAAATACAAAAGCAATCCATGCAAAAAGAATCCCAAGCACACTATCGATTTAAAATATTAACCAACAGATTAAAGCTTATCATATACACATTATTCCTGTTTGTACTTGGTAACAGAAATTCATACACAAGAATTAATAGCCTTCCTATGTACCAACAATAAGCAGTAGAAAATAAAATGGAAACTATCCCACTAAAAATAACCATAAAAATTATAAAATACCTAAAAACAGTCTTAACAAAAAACACAGAGGAGCTATACTAATATGCTCAAAACTCTACTGAGGGCACAATTATTTAAAGATGAATAATAGACAAGCAAGTCATAATAAATGGGAAGTCTAAATATAATTCTGCCAAAATTAATGTTTAAATTTAATATACTACAAAGAAAATTCCAAAAGCATTAGGGAGAAGAAATCAACAAATTATTTTCAGATTTGGCAGAAAGGACAAACATGCAGGAATATTTAGGAAAAAAAATAAGAAGAATAATGAAGGGAAAATACACTATCAAATTTAAGGGTATTATAAAACTACATTTCAAACAGATACTTATATACTAATGTTTGTGGAAGTATTATTCACAATAGTTGAAAAGAAGAAACAACCCAAATATCCATCAATAGATGGATGAATAAACAAAATGTGGTATATATATGCAACAGAATGTTATTCAGTCACGAAAAGGAATGAAATTTTGATGCATGCTGCAATAAAGGTAAACCTTGAAAACATTATGCTACGTGAAATAAGCCAGACACAGAAGGCCAAATATTGCATGATTCCAATTATATTAGGACCTAAAATAGTCATATTTATAAGAACTGAAAGTAAAATAGATTACCAGGGGCTGGAGGGAGGGAGAATGAGGAGTTACTGTTTAATGAATACAGAGTTCCTGTTTGGGATGATGAAAAAATCTGGAAATGGATAGTGACAATGGTTGTACAACATTATGAATGTAGCTAATGCCCCTGAATTGTACACTTAAAATGGTTAAAATGGTAAATTTTATATTATGTGTATTTTATATGACATAAAATAACAATTAAAAATAACGAAAATTAAAACCCAGCCCTGTAGTAATCTAAACAATGTAATATTGGTGTCTTCATCTGCACACAAATGACCAGTACAGAAAGCCAAGAAACAGATTCATGTATATATTCGAATTTAGTATATGACAAAGATGACATTTCAAGTCAGAGAGGAAATAAAATAGTCTATTACTGGTCTTTAACAACCTACTACTTATCTTGGAACAAAAGATTATATTCTTCATACACATCATATTTCAAAATAGATTCTAGGCACAAATAAATATTTTAAAATAAAGTACTAGAACAAAAATGTAGAATACTTATATAAGCTTGGATCGTGAAAATCTTTCCTCAATATGGCAGCAGATACAATAACCACAAAGAAAGAAGTAAATAAAGTTGACTATATCAAATAATTTTGTAAAAAATATCATTATCAAAGTCAATATGTAAATGACAAACTCAGAAAATGTCTTTTCTATATAAAGACACCTTATCAAAACATAAAGCTGAACACCTTAGTAGAAAATTGGCCAAATGATGTAGACAGGCAATTCACAAAATAAGAAAAGCAACTAGTCAATAATAGATGGAAAAGTTTCCAAAGGTAAAAAAATAAAGAAAGAAATAAATAATGTTCGCTGGCATTGTTTAGTGTTACTACAGCAGGGAATCAGAGGAGAGACAGATATCTCACACTTTCTTGGTGGGAGTATATATGGATACACCTTGTGAAATACAACAATTTGGCAGCTTTAGTAAATTGATTCCACTTCTAGAAACCTATCAGAAGAAATTGTAAATTGATTCCACTTCTAGAAACCTATCAGAAGAAATTAATAGACAAGTGCACAAAGGTAAACATGCAAAAATGTCCATTGCAGCAAAGTTGATGAGAATGAAGAAATTCCAAACTGTATCCAACAAAAAGAGATTAATTAAATATATTATGGCACATTCTTATAATGGGGTGCCCTGCAGCTATTGAAACTATTATTAAGAATTATTTTAATTGAACTTAAGATATTTGTGATACAGGCTAAGAGGAAAAATGGCCACAAAAAATTTTATAGAGAGTATGATTTCATATTCATAAAAAATGAATAAGTATATGCATATGTTTGCAAAGAAATACATCTGGAAAGATGTCACCAAAAGAGAAAAAAAAATTATGTTGCACAAAATTTATAATGACAACAATAGAAATGAAAAAGGCAACACTTATTTAGGGTTTCACTATTTTGTCAAAACAAAATTATTTCATTTTCTATATTTTCTTTGATTTGTCTTATAAGCTAACAAAATTTGCAGAGTCATCATAACCAATGACAAAATCTTTCTTAGACTTGAATTGTGTCAGAAAAAAAAAGAAAACCA
>NW_006442107.1:25971637-25991818 GCF_000325575.1 Pteropus alecto | reverse complement strand
GAAGGAAGGAAGGAAGGAAGGAAGGAAGGAAGGAAGGAAGGAAGGAAGGAAGGAAGGGAGGGAGGGACGGATGGAGGGAGGGAGGGACGGATGGAGGGAGGACAAACATTCACTCTTAGATAGGCAAGCAGTCTTAACTTTTTAGGATCATAGTTCTTAGGAGAGCGAAGTCACTGTCAATGTCACAGTCCATTTCCATGGAGTTTTACTAAAACTCAGAAGTGTGGTTGGGAGACAGCAAAGCAAGCTGTCATCCTTTTGAGCACATTTCACAAAGCGAAGCCTTTTCTACAATTTTTCAAGAAAAATATACAGATGATGTATTATAAAATTGTATACTTGAAACCAATATAATTTTATTAACCAATGTCACCCCCACAAAATTAATTTAAAAGGAAAAATATATTGATACAGCTATTGTTAAAACTATGACAGAAAAATCACTAGAGAAAGTCTTGTGAAAGCAAAACCATGAGGTTCCAGAGAAATTAGTCGAAGGGTGGCACCTTGTCTATCTGTTCTCATCCTACTAACTGGTCCAGCCTATCCCCAAAACTGGCTCTGCAAGAGGTTGGCACTTGGTTAGCTAAGCCTTTGTAAGGACCACACTCTCAGGAAACTGCTCTACTCTGCTTTTACATCATGATGTGATGCAAAACACTTGTCATATCCTGCACAACCTTCATTAGTGTAATTTTACATTTTTTGTGTGATTAATTAATGTCTGTCTCTGCAGGTAAACTATAAATAACTTGATGTTGGAATCCACCTATGTTTGTACACCCTTGTATCCCCAAAAGAGTGCCTGGCACAAAGAGCCTCTAATGTGAGTATGTGAGTTGAATGAGTGAGAGTGAAAAGCCAGCAAACTCAAATTTGGACTGGTATCTTTTACTTTCCTAGTCTCAAGGACTACGATTAAGTAAGGTGTGTTCCATGGCTATCACAGTAAATTCTTCATAAATACAAATTCTGTCATACTTTCTCCTCTTCTCTGAGTTCTAGTGAGAGTTCCATAACCTACCATATAAGGGATTAGATGATTTTTAAATCTATGTCCACTCCTAACATTCTCTGATTCAATATAAACTCTCTGAAAACTGTCTCTGAGAGAAAGGATCACAATGCATTCTGGTTGCTAGAATTTTACGTGTCACTTAGAAGGAGCCCGAGTTGTGAAAGCAGTGCAGAAAACATGAATAGAGACTGTACCAAACTTCAAACATTCTATTTAGGAGGTGGAAACAGGAGGAGTTCGTTGTCAGAATATATGTATCTCAAACAAAGGATTGTCCTTAAAATCAGATTACTCATCAGCAGTGACTAGGATCTTATAAACATAATGTTTCAGTTGCATCAAAACTGGCCTTGTAGAAAAAACCTTTTTTCCTCTTCCATTCAGCTGTGACTATAGCTGTGTCATCCCAAGCACTGTGGCATTTGTTCATTGAACCACTGTCCTTCTCGAAAGATGATTTTTCACCCAAACAAAAATAACTATGAATCACTGGTTCTATGAGTATTTTCCCTTTCTTTTGTTCACAGTATGAATGACAGATTTCAGTATATTTATTTCTTGTATAATTAAAAGTTGTCATTAACCTGAAATTCTCTATATTGCAAATGCAAACTGTTGCTTCCTTATTTCAGGTTTGGGGTAACTATGCAGTTCTAATTCGGGGTTCATAATTCTCCTAAAGAATGGGTATGAGCAACAAGGAAAAAAAGAAATTTCACACAGAATGGAAAGACTACTGATATTTAAAGATTTTTCCAGATACAACCATTCATGTGACTTGAAAGCTAAAAGAAAAATATTCCCTTTCTAATTATTTCTATAGCTTTTCTATAACATCTATGATCAAAGTGTTGAGAAAATTTTATATACGTTTACAGATTTCATAAAGAAAAACTATTTAACACAGGTGCACATTGCTTTTTTCCATTTCCTCTGTTGAGGGATTAATTTTTCTATATACATCCCTGTACAATCTAAGCTAAGATTCAATTTTTCCTTATGAAGTTGCTACAGATAGTAATATTCATCTCTACGGCTGTATTCCCTCAGAAAATCTCTCTCTCCAGTTGGATTACTTACCACACATTCTTGAAATCGTTTGCCCAAATAATTAACCAGAAAAATGTAATCTCCTTGAAGGCAGAGCCCATTACCGGTTCCCTCAATAAATGAATAAATTATTTAAAAGAAAATTAATGAGTAAATTAATTCAAAGGGAACATATATAACATGCAAAATATACCATGTCCCTAAGGGAAAATTTTATGATTCTTTAATTTCAGATTTTTTATTCAGTTTCTAATGTAATTTTTGTTTTTTCAGCTTTATTGAAATATTAATGGCATATAACATATGTAAGTTTAAGGTGTATGAGGTGATGATTTGATACATGTATATATTTCCAAATGATTACCTCAATAAGGTTAGTTAATACCTCCATCCCCTCACATAATTACCTTTTGTGTGTGTGTGTGGTGATAATTTTTAAGACCTACCCCCTTAACAAATTTCAAGTGTATAATACAGTATTATTTGCTATAGTCACCATATTATATATTAGATCCCCAGAACTTATTCATCCTAGAGCTGGAAATTTGTACTCTTTAACCAATATCTCTCCACTTTCTCCACCCCAGCCCCTGGTAACCACCATTTTACTCTCTAATTCTTTGAGTTTATGTTTTTTTAAGGTCCACATATGAGTTAGAACCTACAGTATTTGTCTTTCTGTCTGACTTTCTAACGTGATTTTAAATGTAGCAAATAAAAGGCCAGTCATTTCAAAATCATTTATAGCAAAGATAAAGCACTAAAATAATATTATAATAGATAATTCCATTATCTCTTTAACTAAACCTTCAAAGTTTTCATTCTGTATCTTGGAATTCCAGGAAAGGATATGACTTCTGACATCAAACAAGAGCACTGTTTAGGTTTATAGTGTATCATGAACATTTATATGCCTTAACAGTAAACCGGAATCAAATTAAATGGCTTTCAGGAGCTCTACATTTGGCAACTGCTTAAAATCAGGTAATCATAGACTCTTAGAATTAGAAGGGACTTCAGCAATCTCCAGTCCAAATCTCTCACAGTGGACCTGAGAACAGACCCAGCAAATAGGTGCTTTACCCGGTGACCTTCCAGCTCCATGGCTCCTGCCACCTGATGTCACTCCAGCTACCAGTTCTTTATTTGTCCATTCAGTCTTCAAAACTCCTCAGTCTTGGGAAAATTTTAATCACCCAATGGAAAACATAAATTAATATAAAAAATAAAATTGTACTTATAACCTTGACAAATGCTAAATTTTCTCCTTAAGCTCCTTTCCAATGTTTTTTAACAATGGTTTGTTGACTCAACAAAAGTTTAACAGCAAATTCGGTTGCCAATATATAACATAAAAAGACTACACCTGTTTGGCCCACCCTAACTCCTCCTGGGCCCAAGCATCAGTGACAGAGAGTTCTCTCCACAGGAATATTTTCAGCCTTGGAATTGCAGAGGGCATGCGGAGTCCTAGCACTTACAGTGCAGCACCGCCATCTAGTGGCCCTTTTGAAGTACTTTCTCGCTGCCAAAATCGTAGCCCTTGGCCTTTCCGGGTTAGCGATCCTGAAACTTATTTCTACCTATCACACGAAATCGTTTGATTCACAGATTAAAATCCATCTAGCAAATAGGAACCATCATCTATCATAAAGCCAGCTGAAACCAGAAACAATGTATATTCGTGAGTAGGAACCTCAGTCTTCATATCTTTCACTTTAAATAAATATCTCAATTATTTAAATTGCACTTTTTTCCCCCATTGCTACCTAAGTAAAAGGAAGCAAAAAAACTGAAATTGACAGCAGTGATTTGAAGTGCAACATTTCACAGAAACCCTCAATGAGACAGAAAAGAGAACACAAAAATGGAATGGGATTATATAACATTTACGTATTTACCAAAGTTAGTATCTTGAGCCGCAAGGAGGCACTTGATTATTTTTAAATACAGTTAGGAAAGAGAGAAAATCATACTTTTTTCCAGGTTTACTTGGCTGTCGAGGGCATGCTGACAGTAAACCTGAGCACTTATTCTTGTGCTGTGTGTTTACTTAAGCTCATATTCTTTTGATGTAAGGCAAAATAACATTTTAAGAAAGTGAATTCCCTTGCCCTTCAGGACAGATTAAGGGATCAAGCCTGAAGAAGCCTTCATGGGATGCTGGATCCCAAGCGGACAACTAAGCTTCTTTCCTTTACACACTTTATCTTCTGAGTAGTGTATGCGTTCTATTCCAAATGAAAGAAGTTCGCCATTCCCTAAAGGATAATTTCCACATGAGAAAAACCATAAAAGTGTCTTGTAACAATCTTTTACTTGGCTAATGTAAGAGCAAATTTGGTCATTTCGGACAGAAAAGTAATGGCACTGCCTGAGTTAGTACTTTAAAACCCAAAATCCATGGGTACGAACAGTACTGTCGAGGGCCTTCTGCTTTTCCCGTGCATGTCTCCTTCAGGCAATGGCCAGTGATTATTTGAGCATGCCCAGATGCCTCATGTTAAAAGTCACCTTGGGTTTTCAGAAACTGGAAGATTATGAAACCAGATCTGAATTCTACAAGAGGAGAAGTTCTGAGAAGGTCCCTTGCACATCCTGGAATAATTCTTTATTTCTACATTTTATGAAGAAACACAGTGTTCCCTGAGAGCTTTGTTCAGAATGAGAATCCCCAAACTGCTTGTCCTTATTCCACCTGGAGAGTGGTAGGTCAGAAACAGAAAGCATTGCCTGAATTGTAAATTTCACTTAACAGTCAGTCAGCCGAAAAAAGGTGAAAAAAAATCTTAAAGAACTTGCCAGCGCTAAGGTTTGTAATACAAGTGTGACTGACTAATTCTAGGAAACATTTCTGTAGTTAAAAAGGAACTAAAGAGAATCAAAACAGAAGCAGGAAATGGCGTCCCAAAACAGGAGGACCAAAGGAGAAAGGGTTTTATTTGCTTATCATTGATCTCCTTCTCCCACTTTTCTTATTTACAAAATTTCTAGATAGCTCCGACCTGTTGGTAATTCACTAGTGTCAAAGCTGCCTATAGTCAGAGTGACGACGCTTCTTTCATGGCCTCGAATTGAGACATTTGCTGCAGTTTCCTTCAGGAGAAAAGGGGAAGGATGCTTAGTATCTCAAAGGAATTTCCAACCTAGTTTATGAAAAAAGGACCACCATAGAAGCACAGTGATTGACTAAACCACCAATTTCTGAATAAAAATTAGAAAGCCTCCATGTTATTATTTCTCAAGTATGCCCAAGTACGATCATCCTAGGGGCTCATTATCATTCTTCTTTCAATAACGATAATGCGTAAGAATAAACATTTTGCTTTCAGATGGAACTTGATATGACCATTTTCATTTGATTTTTAAAATGCTCTCTAAGCATTTTATTTCCCCTTCATTTCCCTAGTGCCATGATGAAATGCCAGATTTCCTGCTGTGGGGCGGACTTGCTAGAAGAGACTGTTGAAAGACAAGAAGAGAGTGAGGAGAAGGGGAGGCCACCATGCTCATGGCCCAAAGCACATCCCACTTTTTATTCAAACGCTGTAGCCTGTGTGCTCTTGCTGCCAGGGCTTATCATCTGTGTGCTTATTATCACTGGGAAGGAAAAGCAAACCCAGAATCAAGCAGATGAGTCTTTAGCTGTTAGAAGACTGGTCTGGGGTCTCTTTTATATAATGAGCCAGTGATCTTGGTTGCTAAGGATACCTTTTCACAATAAATATGTAAAGTAGAGAGACCTCGACAAAAGGTTAGGGACGCTGAATAGAATTTTACAATGAGGCTGCCTTTTTCTTAGTGTTTCTTTTACACCTGAGTGTTGTTTTTTAAATGGTATAATGCTTTTAGATGGCATAACAAGCCCAGATTGTTCAAAAATAATTCCAGGAATCTAGGAAATCAATCTTAATAAAAATCAAATTCTGCAAAACTAGAATTAGTACAGCTAGTGCTAGAATTCTTAGAATTTGCACACTGTTAAAAGTGACATAGAAACTGGAACTGAATCAACCAGACTGATTGCCTGAAAAGCTAAAATTCACTAAACATTTGCTAACTTTAGCTTCATTTTCTGATACTTATCATGGCCCAAGAGATAATTCCACATAAAATGAGAAGGAAGAGAGGAGGAGAGAAAAATCATTATGATGCTAATTCTCTTTATTTGTTATGGATATTATTTCTGGAACTTTAAATTAAGAAATTGATACCTAAAAAGCCTAAAATGTCAAAACAAAAGAGTAATAAGCTACAACTGGTCCAGAACATACTACTGTTCTGAGAACATCATGTGAAAGATAATGAGCATAAGAAAAATAAATGAGAGCTCAAGTAACTCGTGAATTTCATGTGTTAAATAGGAGATTGAAAACATATTGCTGGTACAGAATAGAAAAAACAATTCTTCAAGAGTTTCAGAGGAGGGCCCTTTAGAGATTATGTCATCTGGTTCCCTTTTATTCTAGTTTTATTTAAGATGTAATTGATGCAGATCACTATGTAAGTTTAAGGTATATGGCATAACGGTTTGACTTACATATATTGTGAAGTTATTATCACAATAAGTTTAGTTAATATCCATCATTTCATAAAGAAACCAAAAAAAAGAAAAAGAAAAAAAGGTTTTTGTTCCTTGTGATGAAAATTCTTAGGATCTGCTCTCCTAATGACTTTCAAATGTGCCATGCAGCAGTCCTGTACATTACATCTCTAGGACTTATGTAACCGGAAGTTTGTACCTTTTCACCACCTTCATCTAATTCCCAACCTCCCCACACCTGGCCTCTGGGAACCACAAATCTGCTGGTCCCCTCTTGTATAAATGGAAGCTGAAGTTTGGAAGATAAAGAGGTTTCTCTAAGGGGCCAGGTAGATGAGGAGTACAGCAGCCCTGAACCCGCTCTCTTTCTATTTCACATCAATATCAGTGATCCACACAGGTCTCTCTTCCCAGTGGGCCACACACAGGTTTCCTTTGAGCCAAATGGCACCCTTAATAAAAATTGAGCCAACATTTAAAACTTGGAAGATTTCATACAAAACAGAGCCCAGATTTCCAACTTCTACCAAAAAGATCTGAAAAGGTGACCAAATGGCCAACAGATACATGAAAAGATGCTCAGGATCACTAATCATTAAGGAAGTGTAAATCAAAACCCCAATGAAGTATCACCTCATGCCTGTTAGAAGGGCTATTAACAAAAAGACAAGAGATAAAAAGTGCTGGGGAGGATGTGAAGAAAAGTGAACCCCTGTGTACTGTAGGTGGGAGTAAAAATTGGTGCAGCCACTATGAAAAACAGTATGGAGAATTCTTAAAAAATTAAAAATAGAACTACTATAAGTCCCACCAATTCTACTTTGGGATATATACCTAAAGGAAACAATCACTGTCTTGAAAAGATATCGGCACCCGCATGTTCACTGCAACATTAGTTACAATAGCCAAGACATGGAAGCAACTTAAGTGTCTATCAACAGATGAATGGATAAAGAAATGTGATATATATACAATGGAATATTATTCAGCCATAAAAAGGAAGTCCTACCATTTACAACATGGGAGGACCTTGAGGGCATTATACTAAGTGAATAAGTCAGACAAAGACAAATACCATATGATCTCACTTATATAGAGAATCTAAAAAAAAAAATACAAAGAACAGATCAGTGGTTGCCAGAGGCGGGGGTTGGGGTAGGTGAAATGTGTGAAGGGGGTCATAATGCACAAACTAAATAAGTCTTGGGGATGTCATACACACCTCGGTGACTAGAATTAACAATACCGTATTGCATTTTTAAAATTTGCTAAGGGAATAAATCTTAAAAGTTTTCATCATGAGGAAAACAATTCTGTGATTATGTAAGGTGATTGATGTTAACTGAACTTGTGGTGATTGTTTTATAATATGCACATATCTCAAATCATTTTTTAAAAGAGAGACAATCTGGTAACAGTGAGCAGCAGCCTGACAGAGCTGTGGCTACCAAGAACTAGAACGGACTAAATTTTTAAAACTTTTCAATAAAGTCATTCCACCTGGAAATATCCACATCAGCTTGACATGTTGAGGTAAAAATCTATTCAAATTATGTTTGATCTCCTCAGAAATGAACCTTCCATGATTTGTTTTTAAGATGGAATGCTAGTTAACAATTGCATTTTCAACATGCACATTGGGTAATATTATTATATCATAGGATCTGATGTTGAGCATATTTTCTTTCTTTTAAAGCTTATTGATGAATTTCATTTTTCATAAAGTCCAGCAATTCATGGCTTCACTGTAAGCTATATATGTTTTTTACAGTGGCTTCTATACTTATAAACACTTAGGATAAAAGATAGAATATTAGTTTATTATTTCAAATACACCACATATATCATCAAAACTGGTTTCTAAGTTCTTAATGACACTAGTGCATAGTCTTTCCTATTGAGAAATAACCTTTATAACCATTTTTTTTGTTTGTTTCCACAGCTATTAATTTATAAAGTCTTAACAGCATAGGACTAATTTAGTCCCTAAAAGTTTCCTGAGATTTTTTTGTAAATTGCTACTTTCAGCCAAACACAAAATGTTTCCTCGTTAATAAACCATCCTGATAAGCTCTCTGAGCAAATACAGGAAGCATAGTATTTAGTTCCGTCTCTCTACAAATGAGATAATGCTCTAAGTTATGAAAATAAAGGTGTTCTCATTTAACCCAGGATGAACAGGCCTGCCTCATCCTTAATATCACTGCATTACTCACATTATTAAACCTCACTTTGAAAAATTGTGTTTATTACATTAATAAGTGAGAAAGCGAATCACCAAAAAATGTTAATCTATTGCATAATTTATTGCATTACAAATAAATCAAACATTCCCTGTGCCTCCAGTACACAAATCTAAAACATAAAAATCAGCAAGTCTTTCTTCTTTTAACTCAGGTTTGTGTTTGAAGTAATAATCATGGGAACTCTATGGATAACTTATGCTTGAAACTGCTTCCCCAAAAGAATACTGAAATTACTTTTCCCCTTAAAAATTCTGTAATAATTTCTCTTCCTTCTTCCAGTCATCATTAAAAATAACTAACTTAAATTTTTATAAAATAACTCAAGAACCTAATTTTCGGAAGATCCTAAAGAGAGTAAAAACATATTCAAATTTGAATGTGGAAACCTAATGAAAAGTTATTCATCTGTGCAATTAATAGGGCAGTCAAATGTCTGACACAAGCTGTGTCATTGGCTCCAGCTGTCGGTCCCACCCTGAACGCAAGACACAGAGTTCCTAGTCTTTACCCTGATCCCCCTCACTTCATGACAGGGGAGGAAATACTTCCTAAATGTTCTTACTCCATTCTGTTCAATAGTGCGCTTTCCTAACAGTCCCAGACAATAAAAGTTAAGAAAATTTGCTATGAAATTCCTCAAGTTCTAAATACAAATGTGTTTATGGAATAGCCAGAAAACCTGATGATGTGAGAAGAAATGTCATGATAGGAAGAATTCTGAGATGGCTCCCAAGATCCCTGCCCCTCTTGTACTCACTCTGTACAATCCACTCCTCTTGAGTGTGGGTGTGACTTGTGACTCTGATGGGATAGTTATTCCCATGATTATATTACATCACATGGAGAAGGGATTTTACAGATGGAATTAAGATCACTCATCAGTTGACTTTGAGCTAATCAACAGGGAAACCATCCCGGGTGGGCCTGACCTAATCGGATGATATAAAAGTCACTGGGCCTCTCCGAAAGGAAATGATTCAGAAGATAAGAGAGATTCTCCTGCTGGCCTCACAGGGACATATTGCCATGCTGGGGAGAAGACCACGTGGCAGGGAAGGCAGACAGTATCTAGGGTATGAGAAGTGTCCCCACTTGGCCAACAGCAAGGAAGTGAGAACCTCTGTCCTATACCTATAAGGAATTGAATTCTGCCAACAGCCAATGGACTTAGAAGAAGATCCCAATCTCCAGAGGATATTGCAACCCTGACCAAAAGCTTGATTTCAGCCTCATGAGACCTTAAGCACAGGACCCAGCAAAAATAAGAACCTACCCCCACAAAAAAAAAAAACCAGGAGTCAGCGATCATAGAAAATATGTGTGTTCATCCCTGTCCCTGGTTCCTGGCATAGAGCTCCTAACGCCCTTATGATTTCGTAAGTGACAAGAACACTAGGCACATATTTTGTTCTAATATTTGGGTTTTGACCTCAGTTCCTGACACGGAGTTCTTAAAGCCTATGTTTTGTCCTTCTTAAACAACCCATTTTTATCTACATGGGCTTTTGCAGTATTTCTTTTCTATCTCTGTTGAAAGAGTAAAATTGCTGTGAACCAGTGGCCATGATGTGATCCCATGTCTCCGTAAGGCAGAGTTCACAGGTCTCAAAACCAGAGAGTGGAAGCATTTCCTGTCCCTGCAATTTTAGGCTCTCCTTGACCACAGGGTACACTTCTACTAAGGGACTAAGCAAGAATTCCACTGAACCTAAAGCTGTAACAGCCATTTGGGGCTTCTCATGATAGTGGACCAGAAAACACAGTGGAGACACAGTACTAGTGGGGGTAATTGACCTAGATATTGTCTGAGGAAAGAAAATTGCTGCTACATAGTGGAAGCAGGGAAGAATCTGTCTGGAACTTAGGGATACATCAGCTTACCATTTGTCATTTTCATACACAGCAACCACACCTGGCAAGGGCACAGGAATTAAGGGCTCAGACTCCTCCACGAAAGGGTCTGGGTTTCTCGACCTAGACCAGCAGAAAGATGGACCAAGAGTGAGAGGAATCTAGAATAGATGGCAGAGAAGAGAGATGGTGAATATTAGTTACAGTTTGGAGACCAACTGCAGCAGAGAAACCTGCAGCATGAGCTTCCAACCACCTGTTGTAAGGCTATATTTTAGCAATTTTAATTGACCATCCTAGAAAAATCGGTGGCGGGATGCCATGAGCTTAGGGCAGGAATCAGAGATGTGCACATGGTGGACTACAGGGATGCCCCTGATCCAGTGCCCATATCTCCTGCCTCTTGATACTTCAGTGTACACCAGTCCCACTTTCAACTGCAGGCACCCACTTGGTCCCACTGCAGGCCAGAAGTGTCCCAGAAATAATGCCTCTGGGAGCAAGCTTCCAGCGGCTGACAGGTGACAGTGTAGACAACTATACCCAATCTCCTTGACCTTCAAGTGAGATAAGTCTGAGCTTCATATTTCATACTGTTTCCTAGTTCCCTAAGTAGGTGTAAGCACATTCGTTGTGCTTATTTTTATTTTTCTTATTTTTCTTCTCTGTCTCACATTCCCATCTCCTACCAGTATTTCCTGAAATTATTGCCCATATCAACCACTTATACTCAAATCTTCATCCCAGTTCCTCTTCTGTGTAAATCTGAATGAAAATACTTTA
This sequence comes from Pteropus alecto, assembly GCF_000325575.1. Lineage (NCBI taxonomy): Eukaryota > Metazoa > Chordata > Mammalia > Chiroptera > Pteropodidae > Pteropus > Pteropus alecto. Next base: position 25,980,327 of record NW_006442107.1, on the reverse strand, counting down.
GCAGATTTACCAAAAGCTAACAAGTCATCGGCGTCAGACCGCCCACATACACGGGCCCCTTTACGGCCCTGGGAAGTGTCTTAGAAATGTATTCACATAATTATATGTTTTTGTGAAATTCACCAAAAAAGATATTTTTTTTCTTAATGAATGCTCCAAGTTCGTATAAGCTCCAGGACTCAAACTTGGATCCACTCCTGTTTATATGATATTCCATATATACTATTCACTTGTTTGTTTATTATTAGTAGTCTTCTTTCACTAGAATGTAAATTCCAAGTAGGCAGGAATTTTGGCCAATTTGTTCACTACCAAATCCCCAGTATCTTTATCAATGTCAAGCACATAGTAGATGCCAATCATTTTTGTTGAATAAATGAGTAAACAAGCCCCAAATGAACCAAGCCCTGTCCTGTTTCTACCTCTATTCCTCTGCTCTCTCCTCTGATTAGAATTCCTTCTGCTTCTCCCTCAGTGACTACTCGCTCAACACTTTCCTCAAATATCTAAGAATGGCATCAGTGGAAGTGCAGACATGAATTTAAGAAAGGATTTATAACCACTCCAAATATCTACTTCTCTTTCCAGGTATGATTTCTCCTATGTGCCTATTTTAACTTTTCATTAAAAAATTTTTAAGCACACAGAAAAAAGAAATAGCACTGTAAATAAGCATCTATCCACCACTGAAATACAATTATTAACCCTTTGCCATACCACATCACCAATATATATTTTTATTTAATTATACATAAAATTTTAGCACCATAAAACAATTTATTACATCTCATAATTCATGGATTGGCTGGGTGTTTCTTCTGCTTGTCTCACCTGGGCTCACTCCTGTGGTTGCAGTCACCTAGGGGGTTGACTGGGCTGGAAGGTTCAAGATGGATGCGCTCCAGGTGCAGTGGTTAGTGCTGGCTCTTGGCTGGATGCTTCAGTTCTCCTTCATGACAGCCTAGGGCAGGTTTCAGCAGGGGCACTGTGAAAGCTGCAAGGCCTCTTGAAGTCTAGGCTCAAACACCATCACTTCTGCCATATTCTTTTTGAAATTGGTTTTATTGATGTATAATTTACATACTATAAAATTCAATTGTTTTAAGTGTACAACTCAAAGATTTTTAATAAAATCACTGAGTCGTGCAACTATCACCATAATCTGGTTTCAGAACTTTTTTTTTACCCAAAAAAATATTCCCCATGATATTTGTAGTAAATCTCCATTTCTACCTCCAGCCCCTTAAGACAGTTAATTTACTTACTATCTCTATAGATTTGCCTTTTTGGACATTTCATATTAATGGAATACATATAATATGTGGTCTTTGGCATCTGGCTTCTTTTACTCAGCATAATGTTTTTGACATTCATCCATGTTGTAACATGTATCAGTAGTTTGTTCTTTTTTATGGCTGAGAAATATTCCATTGTATGGATAGATCACATTTTGTTTACCTATTCACCAGTTGGTAGACATTTTGATTGTTTCCAGTTTAGGGCCATTATAAATAATACTACAATGAACATTCATATACAAGTCTTTGTGTGAACATACATTTTTTTCTTGGGCAAATAGAAACCTAGCAATGGAATTGCTGGATTACATAGTAAATTTACATTTAATTTATTAACTGTTTTCCAAAATAGCTGGGCTATTTACATGCCCGCTGATAATGACTATTGATCTAGTTCCTGTACCTCCTCCCACCTCTTTTAATTTAGAACAGAGTTCACCTCCTCAATTATTTTCATGAAATTCAGTCTTTTAAGAGACCTGGCCAATTGCATTGTACAATCACCCACATTCTAAATGTGATTTTGTTCTTTATGTTGTTGTTTAACTTGTTGCTCTATCCTCTATATTTCCAGGAACTAGAAGTAAGATCTAAATACTTGATTATATTCAGGTTAATATTTTGGAAAGTGATAACATGTACATCATATTATATATACACCAAGAGCACATAATATCTGATCATTCTACTATTAGTAATATTAGAATTGAACACTGTATTGGGGTGGTGAAAGTCAGATCTACTCATTTTTTAAAGGTACTTTGCCTTTGACAGAAAGTAATCATGGGACAATTCTATGCATAAGAAAAATAAAGTAAGAAGGAGTGTTCTAGATAACTTACAAAATATTAAAATACAAGATGATAATTAAAATTTTAAATGTAATATTTTAAGGAACAATATATGTGTACTTAGCATCAATGAATTAAGTAGTGCAATTGAGCACTCATTTTCCCATGATTTTTCTGGTAACCAAAACCATAAAGCAAAGACATTTAGTAAGAGATCTTACTTCCAAATAGAAAAGGGCACATAAATTCTTCCATAAGGGTAAACTAGATCTTACTTCCAAATAGAAAAGGGCACATAAATTCTTCCATAAAGGTAAACTAGCTCCACAAGATTTCTCACAGAAATGCTTATATAAATACATTGAATAATGGAGTAGGTAATTATTCTAACAAGTATGAAAGCCTGGACATTGGTATACCTTGATTGAAGAACCAGCCTTCTGTATCTGAAAAGAAAGTCTTCTTCTGTCAAACATCTAATTTTATGAAACAGACCCTAAATAGCGATAAAAAAAAGAGACACCTGAAATTTCTTTAAGTTCAGTTAAAGCAGCCCTGGAAATTAGTAAAACAACAGATTAGCCCAACAGCATTATTTTGCTACATAGATAGTTCTAAGGGAACTATGAACACACACACACACACACACACACACACACACACACACACACACAACACACACACTATTTTCTGATCACCTAATATAATCCAATCAAATACCTTAGACACCATGGAAAAACAAATAAACATAAATCCCACAAATCTTTTTTCTCATTCTGCCTTTCTCTCTCTCTTTTATTAGATGTCACAAGCGAACTTCTGGTAAGTGCTGAATTGCAATCAATGCTTAGTGACAAATGACTAAAATGCCAGTCTTCTGTGTTGTTGAGGGGAGGGAAATACATGCTTTGATCTCAGACATGCAGATGGCATGGTTGAAAGTGTTGGGAAAATTTAGGAACCTGATTTATATTCTTGCCAGAGACAGCATATCCTACTTTCTCGGGGAAGCTACCAGAACCACATTATTTTTTCTCAAAAAACAGTTTTGGAACTACTCATAAACTCAAAAAAAAAAAAAAAAAGTGCTTTGTTGATACATCTGTATCATAAATATGGAAGAAATTTCTTTGTCTTTTAAAATGTTTAAAGTATAACCTTTGGCCTTTCCGTCCAGCCACAGCCATCAGGTAAGCCAAGATGGATGGTTACAAGTACATCCAGGAGCTATGGAGGAAGAAGCAGTCCAGTGTAATGCGCTTTCTTCTCAGGGGACCCTGCTGGCAGTACCACCTGCTCTCTGCGCTCCACATCATATATCAGATTCACGTGCACCCTTGGTGGCCACAGACGCCCATTACTTAAGGGTGTGACCTACAGCAAGCCTGTCTAACATGATATTAACCAGCTAAAATTTGCTGGAAGCCTTTATGCAGTCTGTTACCAAGGAGCAAGCTGGACACTCTGAGGGCCTCTGAGAGTCCTGAATATTTACTGCATTGGTAAAAGTTCCACATACAAATTCTTTGAGGTTATAACGCAGGAGCCCCAGGCCTGGAATTTGCACCTGGTATTGGTTATTCTGGAAGAACCACCAGGAGAACCAGAGAGGTGAGAAATGCCATTTATTACTCATGAGGCAGGGAAGCTTCAGCAGTGGCTGGTCAGAGCGGCAGGTATAAAGCTGCCGACCAAGAGCAAGCAGAGTTTTTTTATGCACACAAGCAGAGTGAGGGATTATCTCATTAGGGAAGCAGCCACCTTCTCAGATTGGAGCAAGATGTGCTGCTTGGTTACAGGAGCAGATAACATCAATGGGAGCAGCAGAAAACGTCCTTGGGAGTAGGCATTGCTGAAAGCTTTTTGCGTATTGCTTTCCTTGGCTGCTGGCCGGGAAGCTATCAGTCTTCTAAGTGGAGGGGCTCCGTTCTGAGTTAACCCTACAAAAGTTATCCTCATTGATCCATTCCGTAAAGCTACCAGATAGAATCCAGACATCCATTGGATCACCAAACCAGTCCACAAGCACAGGGAGATGCGAGGGTTGAGGTCTTCAGTCCACAAGAGCCGTGGCCTTGGAGAGGGCCACGAGTTCCACCACACTACTGGTGGTTCTCACTGTGCAGCTTGAAGAAGGCGCAATATTCTCCAGCTCCACCATTACTGCTAATGTAAGTAATGTTTGTAAAGTTTTTACCTAATAAACAATTTAGGACAGTCATGTCTGCTTAAAAGTGTTCTTTAGAGACAACCAAAATGGTATAGATGATAGAGGCTCTGTTTATCCCTCTGGCAACCAAATCAAAGTTGTGACAGAAATGAGGAGCAGCAGCAAGGAAAAATCACCTGGGATCTAGAGGAACAAGCCATACAACTAGGGAGAAGTCCAAGAAAGCACTCTGCAACGGCAAAAGGTAGGAAAGGGGGAGGATGTGGGGCTGCCCGGTCTGGAAAGACTGAGTGAGACGAAGTCTGCGGCAGTGGCAGAAGCCTCTTAAAGGGGCCGCATCTGAGTGGATTTTCTCAGTGACAGAACTGCTCGCACTGAGCACCAGTACCCATTCAACTGTGCGCAGGGGGCATCAGGGACTTACAGGGAGACATTATCTAAGTGAGGGCCGAGGAGAGAATCACTCTGTACAGAAGTGCCGGCAGTATCCATTGTTCTCTGTTGAGCCCTCCCCACTCCCAGTGCGTGGACACAGCACCGCCGTTGCCATGAGATCATCAAACTGGATAACAGAAGTCACTCTGCCCAGAAGATACCCTGAAACCCCACCTCCCCTAACTCACAACCCCACCCAAGCCAGATCCAGGTTTATCCTTGCTGAGCAGCACCTAACTCACACAGGAGGCAGCTGGCCTTGGTCTCTGGTGTAGCCTTTTGAGGCAACTATAAGCACAGCATCTGTGGATTGCTTGCTGAATCTTAATAGGTGGCCCCAAAGGGACAGAGGCTTGGGCTAAATTTGGCCTGCAGCTGAACCCCTCTCAGGACTATGCCACTGGACCCTACTTTACAAATCCACACTAATAAGACCGGGAGACTTAGGAGCTTTGCTTAGTACATAGAAACAGACACGCAAAAGCAGCCAAAATGGGAAGACAAAGAAGCAGAAACCATATCAGAGAATAGAACAGAGATCCAGATATAATGGAGTCAAGTAATCTAACAGATGCAGAGTTCAAAACACTGGTTATAAAGATGCTCAATGAACTTTTGGTTAAATTCAGTGAGAACTTCAACAAAGACATAAAAAGCATAAAAATGGAAATGGAAATTATCAGGGAACCAGGAATGTCTTTGTCATACTAATATGTGACTGTGGGGGGGCCCCTACATGGCTTGGGATGGGGCCTGGTGACCAGAAAGATCAACCATGTGATTAGAGAGTTGGAACTATGGGCAGCCTGACCTGTGGGGAGTGGAGGGAGTCTAAATATTGAGTTGAATTTTGTGGCTGATGATTTAATCAGTCGTGACTATATAATAAAACCTTAATAAAAATGCTGTGCATCAAAGCTTAGTAAAGCTTCCTGGTTGGTGAACACAGTGAAATGCCAGGCGAGTGGCAAGAACTAACTCCACAAGGAAAGAGAATAGAAAATTCTGCATCCCCTCCCAGACCTCACCTATGTGTACCCTTTATAGTAGAACTGTAATCAAAAATACAGCACTTCCTTGAGTTCTGTGAGTCATTCTAGCAAATTATCAAAACTGAGAGTTGTGGAAACCCCTGAATTTATAGCCAATTGGTCAGAAGTATAGGTGGCCTTGGGACCTCAGTAGTGTGTCCAGTGTCTGATTTAAGAACAGTCTTATGGAGAATTGATCCCTTAACTTGTGGAGTATGATCCTAACTCTGGGTAGTAAGCATTAGAAATGTATGACAGTACAGCCAGTTGCAGGTGAAACACAATAGGAGACACAGAGCTGAACTTCACCAACATATAATGTGACGAATAATTCAATGTCGTGAGCCTCTGATCTCAGAGTTATTTATTTTGGAACATCATTTAATCTAATCTAACTGGTACAAAAGTAGATAGATTCCATTCTGAAGGAATTACATCTGATTAGCTAAATTAATTAGTTCGATAAGGAACATGGTACACCACACAGGGCATACAGTGAGCTGTAGTTGCTTTTGCTTTTGGCTGCCCAGCGTATTTTGCCCCATTGCTCTTTGTCAGGTAACTGAGCTTGACCCCATCCCTAGACCCAGGGGCTGGCATGTTCCACAGCCTGGCCAATCTCAGTACCCACACACAGCAATGGGAAGAGATGCATAAGGGGCAGATCAGGACTTTTCTCTGGGGTTCCTAACCTGGGAGGGCAGCTGAGGCTTCCAGTGCCCCCTTTCTCATCCTGTGAAGAGTGCCTGTCTGCACAAGGAAGCCAAGCAGAGATGGCAGAAATGGAAGACAGACAGCCATAGGAGAGAGTCCCAGTTCCAGAGCCCAAAGTCCTAGTTCCTGCAGCTCTATCTTTTAGTCCAGAATCCTTCCCAGCTGCCTGAGCCTGAAAATTATCATTTTCTTTAAGCTTATTTGAGTTGGGTATCTGTCATGATAACTGAAGAGTCCAGACTAATATAAACTATAACTGAAACAATTTTGGCTGAAAGGGAACTTTTTCAATGGATTTTGTATCTTATTTTGTTTTAATTAATTGGTTATTTTTAAGTTGATAGGTTTTCTGAATGCTACCTAAAAAGAACCCTAGAACCTACCAAATACAGAGAGATAGCCAAAGGAGTAAGAAGGACTCTAAAGTGAACAAAAATTTGTATTTCTAAAATTTCTCTTGCATAGGCCTGGCTATGAGTAACAGTTGACTAAATATGCAAATAGTATTATCCTTGACAACTAAGCCCAAATCATCTCATTATAAACCAAATTTTCCAGAAGAGTAATTTGTTTTAAAAAGAATTAGAACTTAATAAGCTTGTGTTTGACTTTACGTTCTATTTGAGGAATGATTTCACAAGTTTAGGGTTTATTTTAACTCCCTGGAGGTTTTGAGTTAAGAAAGAACACAAGCACCATTACCTACATGGTACATAGTTCGCAGACTATGTGCCTGGCATCAGATAGACCTGAGTTCAGTTCCCAGTTTGCTACTTTATACCCATCATGCCTTGGGCAAGTTACTTAGTTCCTCTGGATTTTAGTTCTTTTATCTGTAAAAATAAAAGCAATAATTACACTATTTACAATTTAGAGATTAAATGAGATATAGTGATGTGAGAGGAGGGGAAGTGTTTATATGAAGTGCTTAGTGTATATACTTAGCAGGGCATATGTTCTGTGCTTAATAACTGATAATTATTATGTCAAGTAATCTAGGCTGCTTCTAGACTGTCTAAAATGTGTTACTATATATAATGAAATCCTCTGCCAAAATCACTTTAGGTGGAAAATTATTCATATAATTGGAAAGATGCTTAATTTTTCTTAACATTTGTATCATCATTATCTTCTTACTGTTTGAATTAAGGCTGGCCAGATGCAGTTTTAAAAAGTGAGAATATTGAGGGGCAGAAGGTATTTCAAAAGGAAAATGATGACTTTTAATTTGATCTAAAATATCTACCCCAAACTGAAATAAGAATGGCTAATTGATTAAAATGCCTTTTTTTCCCTCCCAAAAAACCTAGCCCTTTAAGTCTTCATATAAATATACAGTGTTATTATCTCATGACAATAAATTCACTTGGCCAGGTGGTTTCCATTTGGTTCAGGTAAGTATTCCCACTTACCACCTCAGCTAGGCCCCATGTATAGCATCCAACCTGTACTAATGTTTATGCTGGGCTTGGACAAGTGAATTGACTTCAAAAGAATTATGCTTTAGTGGGAGCAGACAGACAATAACCAGGCAAACATAAGATAACTTAAAGGATGGGAAATAGAGTCAACCAAATGGAGGAAAGGGTCAGTGATATCAAAAAACAGAAATCTAGAAATAAATCAGAAGGAAGAAGAGAGAAACTGAAGAATGAAAAATAATGAAAGAGAAATACAAGAACTAGCTGATACCATCAGGAGAGGAAACATAAGAATAATTGGCATTATCAAAGGCAAGGAAAAGGAACAAGGACTAGAAAGCATTTTCAGACAAATAATTGATGAGAATTTCCCAAATCTAAGGAATGAACTGGAGCTTGGAATTCAAGAAGTCAATAGAACACCTAATTATCTCAACCCATAAAGGCCTTCACCAAGACACATTGTATTAAATTATCGAAAATCAATGACAAAGACAGAATTCTAAGAGCAGCCAGGGAGAAGAAAATGGTAATTTATAAAGGAAAACCTATTAGATTATCCTTGGACTTCTCAGCACAAACCTTACAAGCCAGAAAGGAGTGGAATCAAATATTCAAACTATGAAGTGAAAGGAACTACCAGCCTAGAATAATATATCTAGCTAAGCTCTCCTTTAGATCTGAAAGAGAAATAAAGACCTTTCCAAACATACAGAAATATGCGAGAATTCTCCACTACACGGCCTGTATTACAGGAAATACTGAAAGGGGTCAACTCACCTAAAGCAAAATGACAAAAAAAATAAATAACTATGAGTAAGATGACTAGC
>NW_006442107.1:25949147-25970726 GCF_000325575.1 Pteropus alecto | reverse complement strand
TTCACCAGTGAATTCTACCAAACATTCAAAGAAGATTTAATACCTATTCTCCTCAAACTCTTCCAAAAAGTTGAAGAGGAGACAATACTTCCCAACTCATTTTACAAGGCCATTACCCTAGTAATAAAACCTGGTAAGGATAACAGAAAAAAAAGAAAACTACAGACCAATATCTCTTATGATGCAAAACACAGATACAAAAATCCTAAATAAGATACTAGTGAACCGAATACAGCAACAGATTACAAAGATTATGCACTACAATCAAGTGGGCTTCATCCCAGAGGCACAGGGATGGTTCAACATACACAAATGTGGGATATAAACCTAAAAGCAACAGATGAACAGGATAAACAGAGACTCATGGTCAAGGACTATAGACTAGTGGTTACCAGAGAGTAGGAGGTTGGGGAGATGGGGGGAGGTAGACAGGGTAAAGGGGGTCAAATATGTGGTGACAGAAAGAAATCTAACTATGGGAGGTGAACACACAGTGTAAATATATATATGCCTTATTGTTAAAGTGTACAGCTGAAACATTAGATTTCATTAACCAATGTCGCCATAAAAAAATAAATTCAAAAATAAAATAAAACTCATGATGAAAAAGAAACACTATAACATCAGTGATAAGAGCTTGGCCTCTGAAGACAGATGACCCTGGATGCGATCTGTTACTAAGGGAGTTATTTGAGTTCCGGGTTCTTCATATAAAATGAGAATTAAAAATACCTACCTCATAAGGTTGCTTGAGAATTAAATGAAATAATGTGTGCAAACCATTACAGTGCCTGGCACTTAGTAGGGGCTCAATAAATTCTAAATGTGCATGCACACACACATGCACACACATGTCTAAAAAAGGAACTGAGAGGGAATTCCTAAAGAGGAAAGAAGAGTCTGGGAGAGTGGTGTCACTGAAACTGGTTGAGGAGAGAGTTAAAAGATGAAGGTTGTCCATGATGTTAAACACCACAGAGAGATCTTTGTGGGGTTGTTCTTTTTTAAGCTAAATTCTACATTTTGACGGCAAGCCCAGAAATTTAACATTTGACCCTCTGACCTTAATTAATGAGATGTTATTAGATATATCAGATCACCCCCTTTGAGACATATAATTACTAGAGAGAATGATGTCAGTGTATTCAGGAAAGAAAATCACAACATGTGGGTCTGGTTGTTCTGGCATCATTACATACAAGTACGTAAGAGTGGTCCGAAAAGCATCCATCGAATCTGGCAGCAGTGACTCTAGAGAAGTGGTTTCAGGAGCATAGTTGAGTTGGAAGCCTTATTACTATCATTTAAGGAATTATTATAAGATGTGGGAATGGAGATACAGAACATACCTGCTCATTAGGGGATTGGCTCGGATTGGAAGAGGAGACCCAAAATAGTCACTAAAGTGGAGAATAGCATCAAGTTTGCTTTTTGTTTAAAGATGTAAATCGCTTATACGTGATTATATGCTCAGGAGGAAATGTTGGAAATATAGAAGGGGGTGATAATGGTGTGTAAGGCAGGAGGCAAGAAGTCATAGGATTCAGAACACAAATGGAAGGTGCACACCTTTTGCTGTAAAATTAGAAGAAAATATAAATGACTAAAATGTCATCAACTTTTAAGGATGGGAGTAGAGAGTTTAAATTTCTCATGGTGTACTGTACTATATTGCTCTGAGAAGTAAGATCTGTGATTGTTGGGCAAGAAGTTCAAGGGTAGAATTACAGGATTGACCTATAGAATTATAAAAGTAAGTGATTGATTTGATATCAGCCTATAATAAATTTTGCATACTATAGTTTTTAATCCATAAATTTCTTCATAGAGTAAATAAAATGATCCTAATATAAAGGAACAGAAACTCTTCTATGCAATTTTTGAAGCAGCTCATGGGTGAGTAAAATTTTTGTATAAAGCTTTGCCGGAAAAAAAAAATGAGGTTAAATGTAGGGAGTAGGTGTGTGCAGTCCAAAACTGGGGTCATGGACCTCATTCCTCAAGGGTTCAAGGATTAGCACAATGACAGAAAAACTCCCTCAGCTTCGGCTCTATTATCATTATATTGTATTTGTTTCCTGACAGGCTTTGTTGCAGATACCCTCTTTGGCCGTGGGTAGGAAATTCATAATCCAAGGCCAATTTCAGAAGCTTTTGTTCCAATAACTTCTCTGAATCATATACCTGGCTCTCCAATATTACTTATCAGTCATTTTAAAAATCCTTTAGGAAAAAAGGAGGCTGTTGTAACTCATTGTAGAGTGACCTTGACATAAAAAGCACATACAGAGGGCAGTTTTATAACTATACTAGGAAACTCATGAGATAGGCCTGAATATGAAGATGGAGTCATTTTCAATGTCAGTCTCAATAAAGAAAAATTAAAGTAAGTGGATTCCAAGTAAGTTTTGGTTAATGTTATTGGCCTTCTCTCTCCAACAGACTGAGCATGTCATAAATTATTTTCATGTGTTGATTGCTTATTCTGATTACCATGATGAGATTCTGGCTACTGTGCTCATCTTCAATTTATTCTATTCTAACAAGAGAGTGCTCTTACCCCAGATAGGACTCCCTCACTATGGAGAGATTTTTCTGTATATACATAAATGCTCCTGTCCCTGAAGAGATTTTTCTGTGTATAAAGGCCGCCTAAAAAGGTTCGTGGGTCCCTGGGTCTTCAGTCTCGCTGAGCCTGTTGACAGCACCATCAGTTTCTACCACAAGGTGGCGTCCGCAAACCCTGCAAGGCGCTATGCTGCTACGTGGATGAACCTTAAAAACATTATGCTAAGTGAAATAAGCCAGTCACAAAAAGCCAAATATTGCATGATTCCAACTCTATGAATTTCCTAGGGTAGTCAAATTCATAGAGATAGAAAGTAGAATGGTGGTCATCAGGGGCTGGGGAGGGAGGACAATGGGAGTTAGTGTTTAATGTGTAGAGTTTTAGTTCCAAGAGATAAAAAAGTTTCGGACAGACATGGATAATGGTGATGATTGCACGACAATGGTCATGTATTTCATGCCACTAAGCTGTACACTTAAAAATGGTTAAAGTTGTAAATTTTATAGTATGTATGTTTTACCACAATTAAAAAAATCAAAATAAGAGCCATTAAGCTCAATAGCTAATAGATAACTATAAAGCTCCCTTAAATACATGTTTCCCTACTGATCAAGGTAATGTGTAAAATTTCATAAATAAATATATTTCTCCAGAATGGAGTATCAGTAAGAACAGTTTGGGGAACAGCTTTCAACTGTATCCAAATTAAAGTTGGAAAGAAATATTAAAAATAAAATTAAAATTTATATCTGAGGAATAGATGCAGGAGGAGGAGGATAGTTCTCTTAAAGAAAATAGAAATAAGGGACACCTCATTTTATACAAAAGTCAGAACAGAAATTTGAATATAAATATCTGTCCTCACATTTCTGCCATTATACAAATGGGATACTTAATTTTGAGTGTCATACCAAAAAATGAAGAATTATGAATATTAAAATTGCTACTGAATTCTTTTTGATTGACTACCTCCTATTGGAAAACTTCAAATAAAAAAAAAAATTAAAGCTAGAATGTTTATTATGTTCACTCCCAGCTGCTCTTGGAGAAGCATTAGCAGAGGTAATATTCCCAGAACATCCTTGTGCTTCTCCACATCCAGGCTCCCCTGCTATTGGGCTGGGGTCGTGTAACTAGTTCTGGCCAGTAGAAAGTAGCAGGATGACATGTGTCACTTCTGGCCTGAAGCAATGTGCCTCCTTCTTCTCTCTATTTCCTTGTCCAGGTGACTTTAGCAGTTAAGGAAGTCATAGAGACCACACGATGAAGAAAGCCTGGATCCCCAAGTTGCTGCTTATAGACAGACACCGCCAGCCTGCACTTGGACTTTCTGAGAAATAAACTTTTGTTTTTTAAGCCACTGAAATTTGGGATTTGCTATCATAACATAGCAGCAAGTAGCTTACAGATGATGAATGGGAATCATCACTAGCTGCCTTACTCATTGGAAGAGTTATTTCTACCTATGACCATGTTTTAATGCCAAAGTAGTTTTCATTAAATACTAAGAACACTAGAGGGCACAATTGTATTGTGGAAAACTTGGCCAATATTGTAAATGAAGCAAGGTGTGGAACTTTGTAAGTCTGTTAGCTACATTTCGCCATTTGAGATAATTTAATTAAAAAAGAATTTACAATATTTTAATTTTAATACAAAACCAACAAATTCCAAAGACACATGAAGTATGTGTGTATATTTACAAATATGAATACTTACATGGGAAAACTAGTGGAAGTGTTCCAGTGTAAGGGAAGAGTTTGTTTCCCATCTGTATTTTTTTCTTTCTTCAGATATGCCTGACGACTGGCAGTGACTGTTAGGCCATGAAATCCATAGATATTATAACCCAATCACTTGAGAAAGCTGAAGTTTCTAAGGTCTCATTATAAAAGATGACCAGATGTTCCAAACATCAAGCTGTGACAGGAAGCTCCCCACCCATTCCAAATGTCACACTGAGTTCTGAGCAGACTTCCCTTTCCTGTTTCCTTTTTCCCCTCTCTCTAATTTTTTTCTTCAAAGTCTATTCAAAAGCTGCTGCCAAAACTGTCTTCCTCTATTGTTGTTCTGATGACATCATTCTCTTCCCTAACTCACCCTTGTCTCATGGTCAAAGTTTGCCTTCATTTCCTTGGACTGCCTTTGTGTCTCCCTCTACCTCATTTTCCCCTTATACCATGCTTCTTCTCACCAATTGCTACACAGGATTGTCATTTTTGATGTCTCAGTGTTGAACTATCTATTCATCTGTACTTCAGATAAAGAGAGTATTCCCATTCCTCTATCCCAGACTTCCCCAGATTTCTTCCAAACCAACTTCGTGTACATATTCATTGCTCTAAAACATATTAAGCACCTTCTGCAGGCACGGCATTGTTCTGGGTAATATAAGAGGGGGCACGAAAGAAGTGAAAGATATGACCCTTAAACTCAAAATTACCAGGAAGCCATTCAAGTTGGGGCTTTGGGAAACCAACTGGAATTTACTCTTCTTTAGAAACTGAGAGGATGAAATAGCAGGAGAAAATTATTCAATGATACCAAATAATTACACCATCAGAGTGGCAGACTTGAGGTAATTCTAATTATTTCACCATCTTGTCAAGATTATAACTTCAATAAAAAGAAAAACTTGAGTCTTAAATTGGCATTAAGGATATGAATCCTACACCAACTTACAAAAACTATTCTTATTTCTACTGCATACCACCATCCTACTAAAAAAAAATTTTTTTTGAGTGAGTTTAAGACAATAAACAATATCATGTTATCAGGGAAATTTTGTTATAGTAATATAGAAAACGGCAGTTGTGTCAAACCCAAGATTCTAACTTTAATATGAGAAAAGCTTTCATCTAGAGTATATGATATTATTTAGTGAGCCAAACTGTAGAGTATAAAATTAGCTACTGTGATTATAATTTCCTGGTATTAATGTGGTATATACAAGGTCCACTTTGCATTCTTATTAATGTAAAATTTTTGGATTTTAATATGAGATAAATACTAACTAATAATCATGTGTATTGAAGGAAAATCACTTCTTAACTGTAAACTTTGCTGATATTTTTTACTTTGGAGTTTGGAATTCAGTCTGATGAGATTTTGTGTATTAGAAAGCATACTAAGTCAACAGTTTCTAACTCAGTCATTAATTTGATGCTTGGTGTTTGGCATACTAATTGGAATCTCTCGTTCCTCAGTTTCCTCACTTGTAAAATGGGAATAGTGACATCTACTTATGCACTCTTCGAGATTGTTGTAAGAATCAAATGTGATAGTATATTCAAATAATTTAGGGGAAAAAAGTATTATTCAATAGAAGGCATTATCATTATATTCATGCCACTGAGATTCAAAGATGTTGTGATGCAAACAAATTATATACTTTATTGACTAAATCAACTAAAAGTTCATGTCATCTTTAGTTGTTTATGGAAACTTTTATTTTTTATTTTTTTAATAATCTTTTGTTTTTCAATTACAGTTATGGAAACCGTTTTAGACTTACAGGCTGACAAGACAACATAATTAACAAATATTAAGTAAATGAAAAATCTGCCTCTACTATTATAACTTCTCCAAATGTTTCATTTCAAATCAATTTTTTTGCATAAGAAAAATAACAGTAATTCCCAAAATTTATATATTTTTAGGGTTACAGAAGTCAAATACCCTAAATTATATTTTTTCTGATACAATATTAACTATTCTTAATTTTTTATCATGTGCTTACTATGTATCAAGCACCATGCTAGGAATTAAAAGATAGAAATATAAATAAAATGAAAGGTGCCTGCCATGGAAGAGTAGTATTATACTTGAGTGTTTAAAATTAAAAACATAATTTGATACTTTAAATGAATACGTATATGATAGAATCAAAGAAATAGTAGTGATATACCACATTCACTAAATTTATATTAATATTTCTTATTAGATATGAACCCAACGGTAACCCAAAGTGAGAGGCAACAGGCATTTATTTGAGTTTAAAAAAAAAGAAAAGAATAGCTACTAGGGAAGCACTGATTCAGGCAAAAATCCCAATGGCGTTCAGATTAGGAGACAAAGGCAAGGAGATCTATGAGAAAGGGAAGGGGAACAATTACACAATGTATTTGAATGAAGCGTTTCTATTGGTTCAGATAAACTAACACAGTGATGCTAATTCTAAACAGTGTTTTTAATTTTCAGTCCCATAGTCAGCAGTCCAGTAGTCATATCTGCTTTTTTGTTATCCTTGCAAACAGTTCTTTGGGACACAGTGTTGCTTTAGGCCCAGTCCAAAAGGCTATTTTCCACTATTTTAACATTCCAAAGGTTAGAAGCATAAGATGTGCAAGGCAGTTCTTCTGGGATGGCAGCTCTGACTCCATTTTAAAGTTGCTCTGTTTATATTATTTTTTATAAATAGTAGCAAATCATTCCCAATTTATAAAGAAACAGATGCTAAGAGAGGTAACGTGTCAGGTTCATACATCTGGTAACTGGAATTTGAACCCCAGCTTAGGTACGCTTCACCACCAGACTGCACTACCTCAACAAAAGGAACTTGTGTAAATACACGCTTAGAACTAAATATGTAGACCATAGTGTTTTAATGGAATAGATTTGGTCACACTACTTGTAAATGGTAAAGCTTTGTGATGGTTAATTTTATGTATCAACTCGCCTGGGACTTGGGATGTCAAGAATATTTGGTCAAACATTATTATGAGTGAATCTATGAGGGTGTTTCTGGATGAGATTAGCATTTAAATGAGCAGACTGAGTAAAGAGGATTGCTCTCCCTATGTGTCTGGGCCTAATCCAATCAGTTGAAGGCCTGAATAGAACACAAAGGCTGACCCTCCCCCAAGTAACGGAGTCCTCCTGCCTGACCACCTTCAAACTAGGTCATGGCTTTCTTCTGTCTTTGAACTAGCTCTTCCTTGTTCTTAGGCCTTCAGACTCAGACCACAACTCCATCATTGGCTCTCTGGGTCTCTAATTTGCTGATTTATCCTGCAGGTCTTGGAACTTGTCAGCCTCCATGAGCTAATTTCTTATAATCAATCAATCAATCAATCTTTCTCTCTATACATACACACAGACACACAGACACAGACACACACACACCCTATTGATTCTGTTTCTCCGGAAAACCCTAATATAAACTTCTTAAGATCCACTCAAGAAATTTTCCAAAAGCTAAGAAGATGGAGAAATAATGATTTTATAATATTTTATAGTTCATATCTGAATAGAGTAAAAACAAATGATTTATTCCAGTAATAACTTTATCGCTTACTAGTTGTTTGATCTTGAGTAATTCACTTAATCCATCTGACTCATTCATTCATTCATTTATTTATCCATTCAACTCATACTTACAGAGTGCATTTTTTGTGCCACGCCCTGAAAGTACTGTGTGAGGCCTCAAAAATATTAGAGTAGATAAGATAAAGAACCCCCCCTTAAAAGTTCAGTAGAGTGAGAGCTGGAGGCACGTGATAGGAGAATTCATGTTCTCAAGAGTTGTAAATGTTGAATTATCAGGCATCTTTATCTCCTACTCTACCCTAGCACAAACCCTCTACTTCTAGCATTTTTTAATATTCTATCTTCAGGGATATTTGGGCTCTGAAACTGCCTGAGCCATTCTTCCCTTTGGCAATGCCTTTATGAAATCGTCTTTCCCAATTATGTCCTACTACTTTTTCAAAGCTCTTTTCAACTGCCTACTAAGTCCCCTACTAATCGAAATTCCCAAATATTTTATTTATGTTTTTTATTAGCATGTGTCAAATATGAGCTGTTATTCATCCTTGTATATTCTAGTTCTTAACCTTCTAAAAGTAGGATGCATTCTTACATTTCTTTGTCTTGCTCAGTACAGTAAGCATTTCTTGAGTAACAATATGATTTTCTACTGTTGATTCAGCAAGAGAAAGTGAGAAATCACTTCCTTTTGTTGACCAAGCATAAATGAATCAGGAGGCTTCCCTAGAATTAAATGACAAAGGTTTATTCAAGGATCTTAAGATTCGCAAATCCGTCAACACTACCAGTAAAACCCACACTGTTTTGAAGAAAAGAGAAAAGTGGAGAGGTCTGATAGTAAAAAGTACATTCTTGAGAAGACTCAGTCCTGCATTCTTGGCTTCCGGTTTGGTCTGAGATGGTGATCTTCCAGATGTCAGGTGCTCTACATATGTGAGTATTCTTTCCTAAGTTCTTCAGAGAGCTATCTGTAGGATTTATAAATATCTTCAAGCATTGATGGACAACCAAAAAGTTAAAAAGTTTAAGTCCTCGGGCTAGATAAAGTAAAAATCTATACCTCATGTTTCAGGCCATTCTGATTTAAGTAATTTTGTTAGCCCAGCTATGGTGACCCCATTCTGTTTCTTCATTCTTTTCTCAGTTTCAATGTTCTGATTTTTTTTTTTAAGCGACACAATGGAGAAAATACTTGATAATGGAAACTTTGTGTAAAATATTTTCGATTTCCAAGTGGTAAAATAAGACTGAATAAGTTACAAATATAATAATGCATTTATAATATCACTATGAAGTTGACATTATTTGTTTATAATGTCATTATGAGGGAATTAATCAACATCTATTACTGAGATTAAATATTTTCTGTTCATGATAAGTATCTAAAAGTACTTCATTGTGTAATGTGGACCAAAAGTAACCACATATGATGGTCTGAACACAAAAATTCCTAACTAAAAGCGAGTCCTAGCTGGTAGTCAGGTCCTAGGCCTGTAGTTTCTTTGACAAAGGTCAATCTTTACCTTAGGCGAGCCTGTCTACTCTCTTTTTGCATCTAAGATAACATACCTCTGAAATGTCAGAGTAATCTCCTTTTCCAGAACCCTCAGGACACACCCACAACCAGAACAAAAGACCACATTGTTATCTTGCTCCCTCATATCATCTCTTTGTGCTGTAAATGTTAATTATTAACTATCCTGTACTCACCAATATAAAAGAAGTACATTTCTCTCTAGTTTACTTTTTATCCAGTCCCAGAGATTTCCCCATTTTGCTTTCTCTAGCCCCATAATCTACCACCAGTGTATTTCATGTAACCCCCCTAACTTCTCCTCCTTTTATTCTAATGTATGAAGTAAGCTGCAGAACTGCCATTCTCCACAGCATTTTCTCAGTTCATTGAGATTTTGTTTCCTGGCAATTGTCATCGGTTTGGCTCAAATAAACTCATAAAAATTCTCTATGGGTTTGGACGTTTCTTATATCAACAGCAAGGATTCTAATCTATAATCAATAATTAAATTCTAACTTTTGAAAAATGCCTAAGCCATATGCAGTTGACATTTATTAACATGTGTTTAAGGAACTGAACTCTCTAAGAAAAAGGGTAGGGCTGGGAGTACCTTTCTAATTTGTGGAGGCAGAAGAGGAAAGTGATTATGAATTAGACTCAGATTAAAATCATGATACCACCTGTTATAACTGCACAAATTTGGACATATTTGCCTTGCTAAGTCTCAATTTCTTCATCTTCAAAATTTACAAATTAGAATTTTATTCTCTATCTTTTTATTTGGTATAAATTGAAAAGGATATTCACCACAAAAGAACATTTCTGACTCTCAGGAGATTTTAATTTCATTTAACTAAATTTATAAGATTGTCATGACAGATTAAATGAGTTATAATGATGTAAAGTGCTAATAATTTGCCTGGGACTTAGTAATTGTGAAATAAATGGTACCTGCCTTAGAGAACAAATAGCCAGAAAGTTTGTATGCGGCTTGTCACACTAAGTTCTTCACACTAGTTCTCCATTACTCCTACTTAGCTAAAATCTCTGTTACAGGTGTTCTTCCTTTGTTTTGAAGAAGTTTATAATCTAATTTTTCCAAAATGGGTTTTACAGGGTAGAAGTTCATCTCTCATTTTATGCATTCTACAAATGCTTTTTCTTTGTATCATTACATTCTTTGTGGGAATCATTAGCTCAAGCTCCATGGATGGGATTATATTTAGGGAAGAAAAAAAAAAAACCTACTCAACCAGGGGTTTCTATTCCTATTTAAATTCCATGATAAATTTGCAAAATTCTGTCTAAATAGCTACATTGTTCTTGGCCCATTAGGCGTTATCAGCAGGCTTTAAATTTACAATTTATAGTGAAGCATTAAAAAGGGAATGTAAAACTTTTATGTGTGACTGTAAATATAAAGGAAACAGTCTAGATTTGAGCTGAATCAAAGGTAAAGGAACTAAAGTCTTTGTGGTTAAACTAAATCTTCTAAATGTTCTATAATCATAAAATAAATCCCAGAACAGATGGAAGCTAAAAAATGAAAATGGCTTGGTGGATATATTCCAATTATTTCAAATAATCGCAACACTGGAAAACATACTAAATGCATACACACCCATACATAGAACTATACACTGGGAAAAACTACAAGTCTTGGCTCAGAGAAACTGGGGCTTAACTCAAGCTGGATCTCTTAATAACAAAATATTTTAACTGAGTTTCAGTGTACTCACAGTAAAAAAAAAAGAGGGGCGGGTGGTGGTGGTGGTAGTGGTGGATAACCTCACAGATTGTGGTAAAGACTAATTTAAATTAATTGGCATATTAACCAGGGCAAGTGCCTGGTTAAGAACAAATTCTCAACAAATAATAGTTTAGAATTTTCACTGCCAAGTTGGAAGATCCTTTAGAAGTAGGGACCATGTCGAAATAATTTCTATGTTTGTTGAATTAGTAGAAGAGTCAGTATGTGTGTGTACCACAGAATACAGCTTTCATCAAAGAGAAAAAAGATAGAAAGACAGAGATTTGGGCATTTTTTTGTTATATTTGTAATTGCATTGACTTCAGCAATTCATCTAAATTGTTTCTCACTTCTTATGCTTATCATTATCATTTGTCTTCCTTGGAAGCTAATAAGAACAATTCTGATCTGAGGGAAAACAGACATTTCTGTGGCCAAATCCAAGTGGACTAAAGTTGAAAAAAAGCTTTACATTAATAGAATGGAAAGAAGGCATTACAGTTGTTTTATTTTTTCTTAAGGGAAGATTGCAAAAGATCTTTTTTTCTTTTTAAATTACAATATTTTGCTACTCAGCCTTGATGCCTACAGAAGGCACTGGAAAGAGAGTTGATGGTCTGAACTGACCCTTTGACTACCCTCCTCTTCCCCTTTTAATGCTTTCTCAAGTATGGTTTATAATATCAAGGAAACTCTTCTTATTTTTTTAAACCAATATTTACCTCTAAATACACAATTTTATAATATTATTAAGTGGAGAAGGGCTATGAGATTGTAGATTGATTTAAAACTTTAAAAAATATATTGCCAAAATTTTAGAGATAATGAAATAATGGTTAAGAGTAATGACTCTAAAATTAAATTACTTGTGTTCAATTTCCAGATTCACTAGCTATACGTTTTTGTTTTAGTTATTAACCTTTCTTTCCCTTCTTTGCCTATAAAATGGAAGGACTGTAATATATGTACTGCTTCATAGTTTGCATAAGGAATAAGTTAATACACAGAGTTCAGAAAAGCCTCTGACGAATAGCAAGTTTTCAAAGAAAGTTACTACTACCAAATTAAATACTGTAAATTGACAGAATTTTATGGAAGGAGAAACATTGCAAATCAGGTAATGTTTTTCAATTTCAATGGGTTTCAATTTTTTTTTATTGTAACACAGTGAGAAAACATTTTACATCATGACTCAGATATACACACATATAAAGGAAACAAGAGTTTGGAAAAATAATATTTATTATATGCAGTACACTCTAATATTTGTGTTTCACTTTTTTAAAAGATGCTGGTTGCCATCCACTAAATTGATTTTGCCACTCACTAAGGAATTGCAACCCACAGTGTAAAAAACATTGATCTAATAAAATTTCTTTGCTTTACAGTGGAGAAAACTGATGTCTCAGAAATTGGAAACTTGCTTAAAATTACATAGTTAGAATATGTGGTATACCACATTAATAGGATGAAGGATAAAAATTGTATGGTCCTCTCAATAGATGCAGAATAGCATTTGACAAAATTCAACACCCTTTCATGATAAAAGTGCTCAACAAATTGAGTATAGAAGGAATGTACCTCAAAATAATAAAGGCTATATATGACAAACCCACAGCTAACATCATACTTAATGGTGAGAAGCTGAAAGCTTTTCCTCTAAAATCAGGAACAAGAATGCCCACTTTCAACTACTATCCAACATAGTACTAGAGGTCCTAGTCAGAGCAATTAGGCAAGAAAGAGAAATAAAAGGCATCCACATCAGTAAGGAAGAAGTAAAATGGTCTGTTTGTAGATGACACAATCTTATACATAGGAAACCCTAAAAACTCCATCAAAAAACTGTTGAATAAATGAATTGAATAAAGTTGCAGTAGACAAAATCAACATAAAAATTAGTTGCATTTCTATACACTAACAACAAAGTTTCTAAAAGAAAAACGAGAAAATAATCCCATTTAAAATAGCATTAAAAAAAAACACAATTAAATATTTAGGAATAAATTTAACCAAGGAGGCAAACCATCTATTCACTGAAAACTATAAGGCATTGATGAAAGACACTGAAGAAAATACAAATAAATGAAAAATATTTCATATTCTTAAATAAGAATTAATATTGTTACAGTGTCATACTATACAATGGCCTCTGTAAATTCAATGCAATCACTATCAAAATTTCAATGGCATTTTCCACAGAAACAGAAAAAAAAATCATAAAATTTGTACAGAACCACATAACCAAAGCAATCTTGAGAAAGAAGAACATAGCTAAAGGCATCACACTTTCTGATTTCAAACTATACTACAAAATTATCCTAATCAAAACAGTATGGTACTAGCATAAAAACGGATACATAGATCAATGAAATAGAATAGAGAACTTAAAAATAAACTATGTATATATAAGTCAACTAATATTTGAGCCCAGAATATTCAATGGGGAAAAAACAGTCTTTCCAATAAATATTGTTAGGAAAACTGGATACTCACATGCAAAAGAATGAAATTGGACTCCTATCTTATGCCACTCACAAAAGTTAACTTGAAATGGATTAAATACTTAACATTAGACCTGAAACTATAAAACTCCTGGAAGAAAACATAGAGAAAAAGCTCTGTGACATTGGTCTTGGCAATGGTTTCTGAATATGACACCAAAGAAAGACAACAAAAGTAAAAATAAACAAGTGGAACTAAAAAGCTTCTGCACAGCAAAGGAAATAATCAACAATGTGAAAAGACAGCCTGTGGAATAGGAGAAAATATTTGCAAACCATATATTATATAAGGGGTTGTTATTAAAAATATATAAATAATTCTAACAACTCCATAGCAAAAGAATAATAATTTGATTAAAAAATGGGCCAAGGAAATTAATAGACAGAGTTCCAAAGAAGACATACAGATGGCTGTCAGATACCTGAAAAGATGTTCAACATCCCTAACCATTGGGAAAATGAAAATCAAAACAACAATGAGTTATACTTCATGCCTGTTAGAATGGCTTTCATCAAGAAGACAGGAGATAACAAATGTTGACAAGGATGTGGAGAAAAGAGAACTCTTGTGCACTGTTAGTAGGAATGGAAATGGGTGAAGCCACTATAGAAAACAGTATGGAGGTTCCACAAAAAATTAAAAAGAGAGCTACCATATGATCCAGCAATTCCACTGGGTATATATCTGAAAAAAATGAAATCACTTAAAGAGTTATCTGTACCTTCAAATTTATTGCATCATTATTCACAATAGCCAAAACATGGAAACAACCTAAATGTCCATTGACAGATGAATGGATATGTGGTGTCTATATACAATAGAATGTTTTTCAGCCATTAGAAGGAATAAAATCTTGCCAATTGCCACAACATGATGGACTACAAGGGTATTATGCTATGTGAAATAAGTCAGGCAAGAAAGACAAATACTGTATGATCTTACATGTGGAATCTAAAAAAATAAAAGAAAAATTAAAAGCCCAACTCATCGAAATAGAGAATAGAATGGTGATGCTATGAGCTAGAGGCTGAGAAAAATAAGATGTTGGTCAAAGGGTACAAAGTTCCAGTCACGAGATGAATAAGTTCTGATGATCAAATATTAATATTAAGCATAGTTAATGATACTGTATTATATACTTGAAAGTTGCTAAGAGAGTAGATCTTAAATGTTCCCACCACACGAAAAGAATTCGAGTATGTGAGGTGATGGATATGCTAACTAACCTTATTGTGGGAATCATTTCACAATAAATACATTTGTAAAATTATCACTTTTAACTTACACAATGTTATATGTCAGTAGAAAGAAAAAGATTACATAGCTACATAAGGGTGTAAAACTATGGGACCAGAATTTTCTTTTAATCATGATATAGTTTACATACCATAAAATTCACCCTTTAAAGTATACAATTCAGTGGTTTTTAGTATACTCACAAAGTTGTACAACTATCACCACTAATTCCCGAATACTTTCATTGCCCCAAAAAGAAACCCCATACCCACTAGCAATAGGATCAGAATTAATATTTACTCCTAATCCAAAGATTTTTCCACCATCATAGTTTTATAAGGATTTTCAATCTGATTATCTTAAGATAAGTAAAGTTCATCAAGTGTTTATACGTCTAAATGATCGAATTTATCAAACACTTGCGAGCATTTTGAATAATTCTGTGCTGTTAACCATCTCAAGATTTTTTACAAATTTCTGTATTCTTCGTTTTTGTTTTTTTTAATATCTACAAGATTCTTGGAGGTACATGGAAAACACTTATGAACCTGTGTACTCTAAACAGACTCAGGAAATGTTCTGTTCCTTGGATGTGTAGTTCATCATCTCAAAAGAAATGATACTAATAATTTTTACAGAGGATATGTGAGATTTTAGAAAAAAGGTGAAAGAATTTACTTATTCTGGAGAGTTTTACAAAAGGAAAAAAAAATTTCTATTTCAAGTTTTTCAAATAAAATCCACAACTAGACAATACGTCCTTAAGACATCTAAGGAGAACCTAAATACTCTCCTGAACGGGAGTTCAAATACATTTTAAAAGTTCATCGCAATAACATAAACCAAATTTTCCAGTCTGTGGTTTTCAAAACATCCATTCCTTGGTCTCTAGCTTTGTTTCTCTTCTAGCTTGTTGGAATTAATTTTTTTTATTTATGACAAAATCACCAGGTTTCCAAAAGAAAAATCTCTACTTTAAAGATAGTCACATTTGGATTGGTTAAATAGCATCCTCTAAAGTGTGAGTCATTGTATGCACTTTTGATTCTTCAGTGCATGGTTGTTGATTATTTAGTAAGCATGGTTTCAAGGATTCATAAGGACATAGACCCAAGCAAATTAATGACCAGAATTCAGGTCTCAAATCATTTGAAATGGTTGTAGACTAGTAAACCAATGAAAGAAATGGAAATGATGGTAATGACAATAAAGCTGAAAGATAATTTTTTAAAGATAACAGCTAGTTCTTTACAGTAAAACAAACAAACAAAAGTAAATAACTAAATAAATAAGGTATAAGCTACAACAATTGATTGTATTAGTCTCTATAATTAAAATTTCCAAAAGAAAACTCCATATTTTAACATTAATTTGGTAGGACAGTAATTCCTTTTTTTCTGAAAAGAAAATCCCAATAAAATCTTTGAAAATCTATTAATATTTATATCCCTTGGATTTCAATACAAAGAAAGTATCCTGTCATTAATTCCCAGATATCCAGTTAATAAAGTAATCCCTTTCAATACAATAAAAACTAAAATATATCAGGGGACATTCTATAAATGTTCTATGAATGAATAAATAAGCCGATTTTAAAAACATTAAAAAAAACCTTACTTAGTGTTGGATTACTATTAACTGTTTATTATTAACTGATTTATGGTTACCATGGAAGTCTCAACTACTATTATCTAGCCATGGTAGATTAAAATGTAAACCTTAACATGGACTTAACCTAGATATTTTGTATTTGGCAAGGTAAGTATTTATGCTGCACACATAGTCATTTCTCAGAAATTTGGTTATTTGCCTAAAGACCATGGTTTAGGGGAGGTGTCATTGGAAGACTGACTTGATGGATGTCATGCGTTATATTTAATACTTGCTGTTTTTTCTGAATTGAATTCATTTTCAGTCTAGTCTTATACATCTTTTTTAGATAATAAAGAATTTTCTATAAATTTGTAGAATTCCACATTTCTTATTTATATATTTCTGATTATAGACAATTTATCAATGGTAATTATTCCAGAATTTTGACAAATGTTTTACATGCCCATTGAAATAACATTTAAAAATAATTCCTTTTCTAAAATCACAATGACTTTCAGTACTTAACCTCTCCAAGCCCTGAGGAATCCAATTTGTAAATAGGGTATTATGAGGATTCAGTGAATGATGTATGTAGGTAAAGCACCTGGGATATGGTGAGGGCTCAAGAAAAGACAGCCTTCATTCTTATCAATCCTACTATCTGTATTGCCAGTCTCATGAATTCATTCAGATGACTGAAAACATTTTGTCAAAATGTGGATCTTATGTTAAATATGTGTTGCGTGTTATTCCCTTAGAAAGAAGGAAAATTAGGTAGCTATTTTAAGCAATCAAAATATCTGTTCATATACAAGTTGAAGAAGTATAAATACACTTTGCTAAAGGATTAAATGCACTATGGTTTATACCACATAAGATCCGGTCAGATTTTAATTTGTTCAGACACAAATGTGTAAAATAATGATCTATACTACTGAAAATATGGAAGGTTTAGCTTGAAAAATAATCGAACAGATTTTCAATATCATAATTTGTTCTTAACACATTTCTTTAAACATTCCAGCCACAATGTTGGTTTGCAAAATATCTAATTATAAAAGTTCTTTATTACCAACTGTTTCATGATCTGATGTCAGTCAACTTTAAAGGTAAGAGCATGATTTAGTGCTTTTCTAAACTTTTGATATAGGTAAACATTCTAATTTCTTGCCTTCAAGCAAAGTTATGTTCTACTTTTCATAACCCAGTTGTAAAGATTTCCAGAAAGTAGCAATCTGGTAGCAATTTTAGTGGTGTTTATACTTAATATCAGACATGCTGACATATTATGACCACATATCAGCTTAATATATCAGAAAAGTAAAGGCCAAACACTTGGTAATGGCTAAGGAATTGTAAATACATGTCTTGGGAGGAAATTACAAGGCTATAGGGCAGAGACATCAAATGGGTTTCAATATCTAATACCAATTTTAGGTAGTTGCTGCCAAGTCATTGTGTTGAGAATTTTGAGGATTAAGTTAGTGGTTTGGGAGACACTGAATTATGCTATGATCTAAAAGCAATGACTGCCCTGGGAAGGCGGGGAGGGACTGACTTGCTCTCTTCTAGGTTTGGGGTCTTAAATGTGACTCAAGACAATGGGAGTCTCACTGTCAGGGTCCTGCCATCTCATGTCCCTGTTTCTTGCTGTGCATCTGCTTCATTCTCTCTCTGAAAACTGGTTCCCCGACCCCAGACTCACCCTGACCCTGTGCATGATGCAGGAGATGCTGCCCTTACATCACTTGAGTTTACTGTCAACAGTACAAGTAAGTAGCAGAGACTTAGTGGTTCTCATTTGCAAAGAACAGAGACAGTCTCTACTAAATTCAAGCTGAAAAACAATTTAACGGAGGAAGTTCAGAGAATGGACAGGAAGATTGGTGAAGTATGCTCAGGCAGGAACCAAGGAAGGAGGGGCAGAGTCCAGGTTCTTCCACAGGGATGGTCTGCTTAGACTATCAACACAGACAGAACACTTGTTGCCGACTGCTACTGGACTCTCCTACCCTGGACACTCACCTTCTGCCACTGGTCTCTCAGCTCCACCACAACCACCATTAATAATGAGTCACTTTTGTGACACTCCCTTAAAATTCAAAATTTCTGAGAGTAGCAGTACTCAGATCATAGGGCTACAATCCAGCTACAGTTAGAGGATTGATTCTCAGAGAGGAGGAACTTGGGTTAAACATACACCGTCAAAAGGTATCCACGGCATGCTATATTCTGCTAGGTAGAGGGCAAGTGAGATGTCAAGTACCATTCAGCTTAGAAACTTCTGTCCCAGAACAGAGTGAGGAGCCAAGTTGAGAGCATGAAAGTTTGAAGTTATGGATAAGGCTACCTAGAACTAGGCAAATAGTTACCTTGAAGAGCTGGATCTGAAATCAGGGACTTTGCTAGATATAAACGGCACAGGACAAAATTGAGGGAAAACCAGAAAGAACTAAAGTCAGAAGTAAACAAAGAGATGACCCCAAAGTGGATTCCAATAGCAAAGACTTCAAAAAAATAGTCCTGGAATTAGGGAGGCACATAAAACACAGGTGGAATTCTCAGATTGTAGACAAGGTAGCCATGAGTTAGAAGCTGGAGAGTGCAGCAAAACAGAGCAAAAAAAAAAAAAATGGGCTGGAATTGCTAAAGCTCATGTAAGACCGCCATTTCTTATACCTATTCATTGTAGGATGTGTCCTTATACATCCAATGAATTGGATTTCTTAAGACAACCCTTACCCAGTTGAGGGAAAAGTAAAATCTGTAATATACAAGCATCAGCCCTTGAGGCAATGAAGGCATCAGGAACATTCAGAAATTAATGGCTTACTATATACCTCTCCACTAAACTTAGCACAATGAGCCTAACGTTTAAGGATGAATACTTTTCTTTTGCCTCATCCTCCAAATCTTTGCTTAGAGGGGTCCTCATAGTCTTCCTAACTAGGACTATGAGCAGTTTGGCCAGGTAGAGGAGGCAAGGCTAGTGTGGTACAGGTAACTTTTGGCATTGAGTGGAGTGAGGAGATCCAGGCTTTGAGTGGTTAGTACAAGTCCAGTGGAAGACATGTGGGGGGTAGGATGGGGTAGTGGGATAGTTTTTAGAGAGCAGAGACCAGTGCATGCACCCTGCATAGGACTGTTGGCTTTCTGGATGTCAGAATCATCACAGCTTCAGTGAGGGATGCAGCAGCAGCAGATTACTGACAGCAGGTAGGAGAGGTTTATCCTAAACACTAACATTTCCTGGCAAAATCACACATTCCAGGGTGAGAGCAAGTATGTTCCAGCTAAACTCCAAATTTTTCAAACTTCCAAAAAATTGTAGCATTAATAAACTTAAATGATGCATTTCACTTTTCTAGAGATTTAACATTTTTCATTGTTTCAAACTTTCCCTTAGCTTTTTCACCCAGCAGACTCTCCCAGGGATTCGAAGACTTGAGTATCTTATCACTCAACACACACCCCCCAAACCTCTACGCTATGTGTGAGGGTCAAAGATGTGCTTCTTTGGCCATTTCATGAGCAGATTTTTACTTAAATAATTTCTATTCTACCAAATTAAGCGAGACTACAGATTCCTTCTCTCCTTTTTGTGTTTTGTTTTGCTTTTTAGTGTTTTAAACATCCCTGGAAATAAGTGAGCCATTGAGCCTAAATCTGAAGTCTTCAGGTTATTTACAGACTGAAGCTTGGGATTGTATAATGAATATTCCAAAAAAGAAAACAGAGAATGAGGTAATAAAAAAAATCAAAATGAGGGTGGACAGAAGAAAACTCAATGATGAGTTAATATAACCTATAACATGTAGGAGAGATTTTGACCCTCTCCCACCTTTCAAACGAGATACAGAATATCTTCAAAGCTACTTCACCCCTTAACTGGAGTAAATTAGTATTTTAGAGTTGATTTTTTTGAGGCTGAGAGTTTATAACTACAACAATATTACCTCTATTTTACTTATAAATTTAGAAAAGAAATAGTCCAAGGAATTTATTTTCTAGTGTAAAAAAAAAAAAAAGCTGAACATAAATCTACATGAAAATTTAACGCCTAAGACAGTCAATGGCAAGTAAAGTTTTAGTAGCTAAATCAAATAAAGTGCCGTTCCGTTATGGGTATGTTTTTGTTAATGTAAATACCTATGCCAACCTTTAGTTCATTTAGTGAGCTGAAGAAAAAATTCCTCAAACCCTTATATGCATTTCCTGAGTTCCTAGAATACCAGAATACTGACACTATTTCATATCTGTGGATGATTGAATTTCGCTAAAAACCACAAAGGAAACCAACAGTCCCACAATAATAGTTCTGATAACTCTGCCAGAAGAAATACAAAGAGGAAGTTAATATGAGTGTGACAGGGCAGAAGTGATTTCAGCAGAAAACGCTCAATATTCAACCATTCCAATCTTGACTAATCCTCGTCTTTATCCCAGTTCTCTCTGGATCCTCTCCCTTCTCCAGCGACTGGCCAAGGCAAATAGGAAAGGTGCCTGGATTCAGATGAGCAGGATTCTAGTTGTGGCTGCTCCACTTTCAGGGTCTCAGCCTCAGTTTACATAGCTGTCAAACAAGATATCTCCCTGGGATTTTACCAGGATGTGTAAAAATACGCTGTCCCAAGATAAGCCAAAGCCACCATCAATGGGAGAGTTGCCAACAAAACTCGGCTTCGGTTCCCTCTACCGACAAGGCTGGTTAGATCTACAGTCAACAGGAAGCTCCTGGGGCTGAGACAGATTCGTAAGGAGGCCAGACGTGAGTGGTTTTTGGACGATGATCAGGCTGGTGATGAGGGTGTTAGTAACGTCCCCCCTCCCCGGCTCACGCGGCTGGGCTGAGATTTTACTATAAACGACAATGGGTGCGGAAGCATAGTACTGAGAAGCAAACAGCCAACCAAAAACACTCAAGCTTGTCCTCCCTCACAAAAGCAATCAAAGCCCCAAAGCCCTCGGCACGACAGAGAGCGGGTCGAAGGGAAAGGTGAACAGCAGAGGGGGCAGAATCCGCGCCCCTAACTCCATCTCCCGCAGCAGCCGGGTCGGCGGCCGCCGGGTCCGCAGGGCTGGGAGGGGCGCTGTGGGCCGGCTCTCCGCGTGCAGAAGAGCCCCCTCTTCACGCCCCCTCTG
>NW_006442107.1:25917565-25948691 GCF_000325575.1 Pteropus alecto | reverse complement strand
GCCGCCGACCCCGGCCAGGCAGCGTTAGGCCCCGGCGCTCGGAGGCGCCGCCGCTCCCCGCCCCCTCCGGCTCGGAGTCGGGAAGTTGGGGAGAAAGTTCTCCCATCCCCCGGCCCGGCTCGCCGGCGGGCGTGTCTTCTTCCCGGCACTACCTGCTCGCCCCCTGACTCGGTCTCCGCCCCGTCCAGTCCTTCCCGGTTCCGCCGAAGTCCGACTGAAGGTCCTAGGATTGTTGAGACACCCACCACCCGTGTCTTTAAGGTCGTGTGGGCCACCCAGCGAGGCAGGGGCGAGGTTTATTTTGTCTCGCACCCCGAAGTAAGCGGCGAGGGCAGCGGCCCTTTTCTGTCCCAGAGGTCGGGGGTCTGTGTTGACTTACCCGCCTTACAACAGCCGAGAGGCTGCTGTGCGGGGAGAGCGGTCGAGGATGTGTGTAGGGGGCAAGTGGATGAGCCTCTCCCTTCTCTTGGTTTGATTGAAAACCACAACATGTTAAAGTTTTCCTTTGTTTTGTGTTGGGGGTTGGGAAATATGCCATTCAGCATCCACTTTTACAGTATTATTACCACTCCGCCTCCCAGTTGGTTCGGTTCTATGCCAACATGTGTTACAGAAAATTTTGTTTTAAAGTGTGTTTCCTTCTTGATAATTGCTTTCAGCTATTGCTTTACTGGGCACGGAGTAGCGTTCTTTTAAGAAGCTCTTCGAAAATAAGGTCCGATGTAGGAACTCCTTTAATTTTGTAGTGAGTGGGGGACAATTTAGTTCGGATTTGGTTGAATTATTTTCTGTGTAACTGATTAAACAGGCATGGACTCACACTAAAATTTTGTAAGTAATTTATTAAAGTCAAGTCTCCAGTGGAATCACAATTTTATATTCATGCCGGTTATTATGTATATATGTTCCCCTGATGTGTGTTTTCACATAGGTGATTTCACATATACATATACGCGATCGTAGCATATTTGTACAGTGTAATTGTAGAATCACAGTGCCAAAAGTATCTTGATAATTCTAAGTGTATTTAAACCATCTCGTTAAATTTTTGAAGTTAAATTACACACTAAGGAAGATATTCTAAATGTGTACATATGACTGCATTTAAGGCAAGGTATGTGGTAAATCTAATATCTTAACCAGCGGAGTGCTTGGCGCACAGTGGACAAGAAACATTTTGAATGGGCAGATAATGAAGGAATGTCTTGTATTAAAAGCCAAGGATCTTGTGTACATTGTATATGATTTCGATATATTCTGAAAGAAAGTTGTATTTGCTAAGCCATACATTTGTTTTATTTCACTAATGTAGGAGATCCCTGCCATAGTTGACATTAAGACAAGGAAGTTTAATTGTATTTTAACTTTAAATCTCAATGGAGATTTTTAACGCTGGTGGACAATTCATAGGGTCCCAAATGTTAAAACAAAAAACAAATGGCCTTTGATCTGAATCTGAATACAAGACAGTTTATATCCGTGTTTCCAGAATATAAAAGGGCTCTTAAAATATGTAGTCTGCCATAACCACTGTAATGTTATAATAGCTTTAATTTTGCAGTATGTTTTTGCTGACTTCATAAACCACAAAATTGACTCCTTTCTGTTCAACCGAAAGTGAAATTACAGCTTTGACTTATCTTCCTGGGATAGGTGGAATTTGTCTTGTGGCTGAAGTATAATATTAATACATGGTTTAAGTAGTTTTTTAATTCAGGAAATTCTCAAGCTGCAAAATCAAGGTCCATGCAAATAAATCTTTATGGTATGTAATGTTAAAAGAATAAATATTCTAAGAGTAGCAATGATCCAGTATAAGTGAAATATTACCAACCCATGGTGCAAGAATCGTTTCTACAAAGTTCAACTTTGCATCTTTTTAGGCAGTAAATAATTTATTAATGTATTTTTTCTTTATACATATATTTAACTCTCGATCTGGTGTTCAGTATAGGTATCATTTATTAGTTCCTATCAGCATTATTCTAAAAAGAAGCCTAATATCAAAAAATTTTAAGGAGCAATACTAAGCTCTTGTGTCTAGGAACTTGGGTGATAAAACTGTATTTAAAGAAAAACCTGCAAGGAAGTGCTTTCTACAAAAATAAAGATATGGGAGGAGGGAGGAAGTTGTGACTGGGATCCAGCTTCTGAAGTGGTGGCAAAGTTCTTTTAACGTGGTGGTGGTTGCAAGGGTGTTGGCCTTAGTATAAATCATTAAGCCACACATTTGTTTTGTGTGCTTTTCTGTATGTTTTAATTTACATAAAACTTTTTTCATTTTTAAAGAAGCCTGTGTGTAATGTACTACATAAAGTGCTTGGATAAAGAACTTACTATTTGGTGACCAACACTGGAATACTGCCTGGGTTGTCCTTTGCGAACAGGATTAGGCTTACTACATCATAATTATCATATACCAGCTAGTGTATGTAACTACTTTGACATATAAATTACATGTTAATTATATTAATATTTTGAGGGAAAACAGTAGGTATTACTAACTTTAAATCCTCTTTAGCATTTATATTGTGACAAATAGATAATCAAAATATGCTTATTAAACTAATGGATACTGTTCTGTCATCAAATATGTATCAGAAAATTAAATAACATGACAGCTAAAACTCAAAATTAACCATGGCACAGAGGTAATAAGTCTTGACTTTTATTCACTTTCAGTTTTTTGGAACAGTACTTTAGATCAGTAATTTCAGCCTTAGTTTTGATATCCTTAAGGATGTCATGAAATTCTCAGCATAAGTTTTTATTTACTTAAGTTTTATGAAGATGTGTCATAAAGGAAGAGTGTGTTTTGTTTTAAAAGAAAGCAAATGACAATGTGCTTTCAAAAGACTTCAAAATGCTGAGAATTATTGCATTATGCTACTTTATTTGTTTTATGTAATGGCTTGCTGTTTTAGTTGTTGGTTGCTTTGCATTTTTGTAATGTAGAGTTAAAGAAGAGATCACATCAGTGCCAAATTCTTATATCACAGGAACTTGCAGTCATGTTATAAAGGTGATGTTTGTGGTGCTGGCTTTGTTATGTGAATATTTACAGGAAGTTTTAGTTAAGATCTTTCATTGTTCAGAACCCTACATGGCTTAGGTCACCTTCAGTTCACATTTAAACAGGTCTGTAATACAAATACAAGTTCCTATAGTGAGATACTACTGCCTTTCTTTAAAGGAAATAATCTGTTCCAGTCAAAGTATCTTGGTTATCTTATTGGTAGTGTGTACGGCAGTTTGTGTGTGGCTGTGGCAGGGTATGTATTATCGCTTTTCTTCCTTTCAGCTGCTCCAGCTCCACAATTAGGCTGAGTATTGCTCAGCTGCAGCTGCTGGGTGATTATGAACCATCCAGCTCCTGTCTAAACTCAGAGGCAGATTTAGCAAAAGGAGCTATAGTAACAGCAGAGGGTGAGAGAGAAGAGCTCGTGCTGCTGCCAGTATCATTTTAACATGTCTGTACGCCAAGGAATCGTTGGCTGCAGCAGCACTACTGTTGTCTTGGAACTAGCAGACTTGATGGCAACGTACCCTGGTTTGGATTGGATTTACCTGGTATCACTCTTTAAGATCTTAAAGCTCACTTCAGGAAAGAGAGAATCCTATAACTTTAGACAGGGTACAGAATAATGTACCGGTAAGGTGCTTTGGGACTGTGATAAGCCTCTGTGCCCCAGATAGCAGTACCCTTCAGTTCCCTTGTTTGAGTGTGTGTATATGTTACTGCAGATTCAAGGAAGCAAATACCATATATTCCATGCTGCTTTAAGCTGTGTCTCTTAGACATGCTGCTGCTGTTACTGTTGATTGGGAGTGCCAGGAGAGCTTAAAGCAGGTTCTTTGGATTCCCTGCTTTCTCCCAGGAAGTGGAAGACCTTCAAGAGGGATTGTATCTAGAACTAGCTGCACATGGCATATCCTTTGTGGCTGCTTGAATTTTACAAGTGGGAACCCTAGATTCTTTTTCCTGTTGTTCTTCCTTTACTCCTGGGGATATGAGAATGTGGACATCACAGATACAGTATCATCTAAATATGGCAAGCCCCAGACTGGAAGATGCCATAGGCAATTTTTGCTGCTTATGAAATGTTGCTGTTTATAAACATGCCAAGCGAAGAGCAACAGCATCTTGTCCTCTCTTTTACCACTACTAACCGAAATTCTACAGAGAAGATTCTTGTTACTGATTTTGTCTTTGAAACTTGGTGGTTCAGGGTTTGGCTCATTTTGAATGGGGGTTAGAGAGTATTAGGAGAAGCAGCACTCTGACTTGAACAGTAAGAAGGAAGGAAGAGGTACAGAAGACTGTACTTTGGAACATTAACAGGTACATAGTCATTGTGGCACATATTTAGCAAGACACTGGTATATTGACTTCTGTTATGTTCTCGCAAAACTGATATAAGAGCATATTTCTCCTTGCATAATAATTATTCCTTTCCATGACTGTGATATAATTGATCTGGTGCTCAGAGTGTCAGAGAACTCTTTAATATGAATCTTTGAGAACAGTTCCAAGTAGAATAAATGCTTAATAAATTTTGAATTGTATTCAGGGACATGGTTCTGCATATATTCACATGACTTTATGTATATAGACTTCTTCCAAACACTTCTACTAAAATTTTCTAAAGCTAGCTTAGTGTGCTTCTTCACAAGCTAATGTTAAAACATATTCTTTATATTTTTTACTCTCAAAGTTTTGTTCTAGAAAATGACTTTATAAAACTGTTTAAACACTTGCAAATGTGAATTTAAAGATCATTTTAATATTTCTAACATGAACTGGAAACTTTGTTAAACTAGTCTATAATAAGGTTTATTATTTTAAAATGTTTTTACTATTTTAGTGAATATAGAAAGCTATGGAAAAAAATCCTAGGTTTTTCTGAAGTACATTTGGCATTTTATCATATTATTTGTAACAGTAAATATTATAATTATGATTTATGTTTATATAGTTCAAGGACAAAAAAGTCTTGATTTTCTTGACGTAATGTGTGTAAAAGAATGCATAGTTTATAGGATATGTCTGCTGGTTAATGAGAGTGGGGGTTGGAGACAGGAAGTACTGTGAGAAAAGGCCTGACCACTGAAACTTAAGGATTATCTGGTTTCAGCTACTGTTGCTTGCAATATGTATACTCTAGGTTTTCCTAAACTAATTTTGGAGCATATCAGTTATCTAATTTTTTAAAGTAATTTTTTAGCATTCAGTAGAAATTGGAGTGGGGTGGGGAAAGTTGGTGGCTTTTGCTGCATAAGTTAATACTTATAATTGTTCCATGGCAATTTTATTGATTTCCAACTTTTATTCTGATGCAATTAGTATTTTACAAGTAAGGATACTTTTAAAATAATAACAGCCAGGCATTTGAAAAGAAACAGAGAAGCAATATAGTATAATAAGGAAAAAACTAAAAGGTAGAAGATCATCTGTATTTTAATTCCTCTTCTGACAATGAAGAGCTATGTCGCCTTCTTCAATTCAGTAAACCTCTTAGGCCTCAGTTTTACCGTTTGAAACAGGAGGTAGTTGGGCCAGATGGTTTTTAATATCCTTTCAGCCTTACATAAATAAATAGGTGGTTCTACTACAGTTGAAATTTTCATATTGATCAAAATTTACGGAAATGTTTCAGAATAATTTGAAATAAAATTAGATGTCAAGTAAGTAAAGGTTATAGTAAAAAACTGACCCATAGATTTGGCACTGAACTTTCTCAAGCAAATGCAGTGTTATTCCATTCATTAAGTGGACATTTATTAAACATCTGGTTGACAAATACTATGCTGATTTTGATATGAAAATGATCGCAGCATGACTGCTGCCTTTTAGGAATTCACAGTTGGGTGGAACTGACTACGATTATAAGGCTGTTATAAATTTTGTAGGTTGGTAGATATTTTTAGTGTGATAATTCATTACAATACTCTGGTTTTTGATGATTTTAGTTTGTGATGCCTCTGAAACTTTATTAAATCTCTCTGCACTAGATAGATTTAGCCTCAGGTAAATTGATTCAGTTGTCTAGGCAGGAAGAGGTCATTTGATGTTTTTCTAGATGTTAGTTTCTTACAGGTATTTATGACACACACAGGCTCAACAACACCTATATAGAAGTTTTACAATAAGAAGATACACTTGAAAGCTAGGCTATTAAATTTTTTTCAGATTTAATTTGCAGTAAAATTAGAAAAGTAAGGACTTATTCATTGAAGCAGATAGTTGTGATGTCACTTAATAGTAATCATGACTATTTCCATGACAGGTTTGGCACATTGTATCAGGAAAATAGCCACTAACATTAAACATTTAATTTTTTTAATTGACAGAAGTGCAGAGTAATTGTTCTGGGTATTTTTCTTTAACATATCTAATTAATATTTAGAACAAAATGAGCATGGGCGTTTGAAAATGGTTAGCTTTTTAAGATTTTCAAAATAGGTTTTGTAAAAACAAACAAAAAAAACCCTAAAATTATAAATAGATTGTATTCCCAAACTTTGTCAATCATTTCTTTGAAAATCAGAATCTTTTCCCAGAGAAAATCTTTTCTGTTAACGTTAGCCTTTTGGTTCGATTTCTAGGCAGACCATTAGATTTTACCTATAAAAACCTAAAAAGTATAACAGTGTTTCAGTCATAAATGTTCTAATTGCTTTTCAGGTTTTGTTTTTTTAAATGTGCTGAACTCTTGGACAGATGAAATATTCAGCCTACTAGATGCTTTGATTATACAGTGGATGAACCCACAGCCTTCCCAGTCATATTCCCACCCCACTTGCCCTGCTCCTCACTACTTAAAAATCACTCTGAGTTCTATATTAGGATGCTAGGACTCTTTCAGTGAGGCCTTACTGTTAAGCTGAATGTAAGTCCAGAAGCTTCCCTAGTTTCTCACACTTGCTTGCTAGGCATTGTGAAGCCCGTCTCCTAACTCTAACTCTATAGGACAGTGCGAAGTCTAGAAAAGCTTCAAAAGATTGCAAATGAGAAACAAAAATGAGTAAAGTAGAAAAGGGCTTGGGAAAATGAGGAGTGGATGTAAAATGGAGTTTGTAATTTTCCCTTTTGTGTCTTTTTTTCTGTTTCCCACCCATACACTCCTCTTAGGCCTTGGGCAAGGAGGAAAGCCTGTTTGATGGCAGGTGCTATGCTATACATTCATATGCATTATCATTAACTTAAATCTTTGAAATGCCTTTCCAAAATATACAAAAATCATGGATGAAATATTATACATGAAGAAACTGAGGATCAGAAAGTATAATTTACCAAGGTCACATGACCAGTGATGGGGTAGAACTGGTTTTGAATCTAAAGCTAACTGACAGCAAAACTGTTTCCTATAAGACAACTTTCTTGGGAATAAGGAGCAATAATGAAAAAGGATTTCTTATCTTTTTCCTTCTCCCTTAAACTGTACATTTGTATCAGGGCTGGGAATTTTCAGCCACTTAAACTTAAAAAAAATTTTTTTTTAGTGGAAATAGCTTCCTGGTGCATATTTCTTAATAGATGTCAAGGTCAAATATATGAAAAAGAGGAGTTATTACACTACTTAACTGTGGCAAGTGCTTTCCTTTTGTAGGTTTGGGTTCGTAATGGAAAATTGATATACTAATTCCAAAATATTATTTTTTAATAAAATAAGATGTTAATCCCAGATTAACATAGACAGTGTTCAGATTTTTTTCCAATCAGGTTTCTTTTTTTCTGTGTAAATTTAATTCATTGAAAGAACAAGGAAGCTTCATGCAAAAGATGGGTTATTACACTAAACTGTAGCAAATGCTGGCCTTTTGTAAGTTTGGGTTTATAAAGTATATGTGTAGTCTATGTATAGTCAGCCCCTCTCTCTCTCCTCCTTCCCTTCTAGCTTCCTCCCTTCCCCTCCCCTCCTCTTCCTCGCCCTTCTCTTTCATGTTCAGATTGAGTCTTCTGACTCAAAGGCTTGCTCAGACTTTTACTGTACAACATTTCTTTCATTCCTACTAATTTTATCATTTATTCCTACATGTGTTAGAAACAGATGGAAATTCTGCATTGTCTAAATGGCCCTCCATCACATTTTAGACACATGCCGCAGAAAGAGAGCACACTTTCTAATTTGGCCTGTCAGTAGGATGGAATTTCCTACACCTGGTACAAACTCACCAACTATTCAAAGCGTCACTTCCTTCTGGAGGAAACAAGTAGGGTTCTTCCATACTGCCTTGTTTTATAAATCTTATTGTTACATGAATTCCTCACTCTCTGGATGAAGAGTCTCATCTGAAGCTCCAAATGGGAATTTTGTTTGCTATTTTTGCCACTATGTCACGTTCCATTGACAGCGATTTCCTCCACCACCTTAGAAGCTTTTTCTTCTTTGGCTTCCTTTTATTTTTTCAGTTGTATCTAAGAATGTGCCCTTTGTCCTCTCTAATAAGCTAGAGCATTGTTTTCTAGTGGGAATACTAGCTTGATTTTATAGCATTATTATCCCACATACAGTATCTACAGTACAACTCCTTTATATATCACTC
This sequence comes from Pteropus alecto, assembly GCF_000325575.1. Lineage (NCBI taxonomy): Eukaryota > Metazoa > Chordata > Mammalia > Chiroptera > Pteropodidae > Pteropus > Pteropus alecto. The sequence continues at coordinate 25,940,144 of NW_006442107.1, read as the reverse complement.
CAACAGTTCTGTCATTGCCCATATTTATTAAGTCTGCGTAAGAGTTGGCAGATATGTTTTAAACTGTTGTGCCAAGTCTAAATGATGAGAGTGGCTGCCACCAGAATGTAAGTTCCATGAAGGTAAGGATCTTTGTTTTGGTTAAGGAAGTTAGTCCAGGCATTTAGAACAGTAGCACATAGTAGACACTTTAAAAATATTTCTAAATGTAGGAAAGTGCAACAATCCACTGGCAATATTTGCCTACCATGGGCATTGGAGAAAGGACTGTCAGCAAATAGCTAGCTCCTCACTAAAAGCTCATGGTTTTTACTTAAGACTCCTTGGAGTAGTAGGCCTAGTGTTAAACTAGTGGCATTAACCTCAGGATGAATTCAAATAAACTTTCTACTTTAATCTGATAGAGACGCTGAGGTTTGATTTGGCAGTGACTTGTAAATGTTAAAGAGCAGTAAGAAAAGTATGCATTTATAGTTAGGGGGTTCGTTTTCTTTTTATCTTATTCTTTAAATGTATCTCTAGCAACCATGCTTCTTAAAAACTCTGGTACTCATCAGTTCTTATGTTACATTGATGTAAATGAGTCATATGCATAAGTAAAGCTGGGAAAAATAGTCCTTGACAGGGGAGAGGATGAATTTTTGGTGGAAAGGTAGCAGCTGTCTCTGCCACAGAAGGGGAGAGGAAGTAACCTAATAGTTAAACAAGTTAGACATTTATATGGAAATACACTATTTGGTTGTATAAACATGGTTAGAATATTTATTTGAAAGTTATGGCTATAGATGGTATCTTTTGAATTTAAGGCAACAATACTAGTACAGAAACAAACTGGTTATGGAAAATGTCAAAAATTTCAACACCTTTTTGGAAGTTTCCTTTTTATAAACAAAGTATCTGGAAAAATTTAATTTTGTGTTTTAGGTAGTGAAGGAAGCTATAAAGATATTTGCTGTTTTACGTGAATAGAGATTTCTCCAAAGAAGACATACAAATGGCCAACAGACACATGAAAAGATGTTCACCATCATTAATCATTAGGGAAATGCAAATTAAAACCACAATGAGATACCACTTCACACCTGTTAAAATGGCTATTGTCAAAAAGACAAGAAATAAACAAGTATTAGTGAGGATATGGAGTAAAGAGAACCCTTGTACATTGTTGGTGTGATTATAAATCGGTGCGGCAACTATGGGAAACAGTATGGAAGTTACTCAAAAAATTAAAAATAGAACAAGCGTATGACCCAGCAATTCCACTTTGAGGTATATGACCAAAGAAATAAAAGACACTAATTCAAAAAGACATGCACTCCAGTGTTCACTGCAGTATTATTTACAAAGGCCAAGATATGGAAGTAACCTAGGTTTTCATCAACAGGGGAGTGGATAAAGAAAGTGTGTGTATACATGTACACACACACACACACACACACACACATACACAATAAGGAATATTACTTAGCCATAAAAAAAAAAATGAAACGTTGCCCTTTGTGGCAGTTTGGATGGATCTAGAGGGTATTATGCCAAGTGAAATAAGTCAGAAAAAGACAAATACTGTATATTTTCACTTATATGTGGAATCTGAAGGACAAAGCAAGTGAGCCAGCAAAACAAAACAGACTCATAAAAATGGAACAAACTGGTGTTTGCTAGAGTGGAGGGGTTTGGAGGGATGGGCAAAAAAGGAAAGGGGATTAAGGGGGGGTACAAATTATAGTACTGTAGTACAGTTATAAAACTAATAAAGAGATGTGATATACAGCATAGGGAATATAGCCAGTAATATTGTAATAACTCTGGTGAGAGAAGGGTACTAGACTTGTAAAGCATATTGATATGGAGGCACTGTGTTATACACTTGAAACTAGTATGACATTATATATCAACTATAATAAAAGAGAAAACCAACAACAAAATATTTGCTATTTTGAACTTAATTAGGACCCATAGGGGGGAAAAAAGTGATATGTAAATTCTAGAAAGAACTTTTGGAGATAAGGACTGTGTTTGTCTTGGGTTTGTATTAAAAGTAACAGCAAAGTTAACTCTGGACTTTAAGGAGATATATGTCCTCGACTTCAGGAAACGTTAGAAAACCAGTCAGAGCCCATGGTTTAAGATCCTAATGGGCACTATACCACCTAAAGTAATAAAAAGTCTAAAGATGCCCCCAGACTTTGTATATGAAAAGCTTGGGAAGCACTTTTGTGGGGAGGGTATCAGAGTAGAATGGGGATTGTTGTATCAGCATTTACATAGCACTTTTAGTGATTGAAAAAAGACAGTAATTAGCCATATGAAAGAATTTGATGAGGCTAATGGCAGATGGAAATTATGATGGAGCTGAAAGCTCTCCTCCCCCATCTCACATGACACCTCTTTTTCCCCCTACACTTCCTTAGCCACCCCAACTGGGGCTTAGTTTTTATTTTTGAATTAGGAAAAAAAAAATAGAACTAAAGTCAGAAGGAGGAACTTGTAATAAAGGTTAAGTAGAAGAGAGGTCAAGAACCTCTTAGAATACTGTCTGAAGATGAATAGGATTTTTAGAATGAATGATGCCTAGAAGAAGAAAAACTAATGATGACAGGTGATTCTTAGAGGTAAATTTACAGCTAGAAGTAAGAAGGAAGCCACAAATCCACAATTTAGGAAACTTGAAATAATAGAAAAAAGAGAACACCTAGCATGTCTTTTTATCTCTTAACTTCTGTATAAGAGGATGCTCTTTAAGTTAGAAAAGCTAGAAAAAAGAATAAGAAAGTAGATAATAGTATAGTAAGAGGGCATCTAGCTCTAACAGATTTTAAGCTTCTGGGTACAGAAGAATTCTATCTGAAGGTTCTGGAAGGCATTTCTGAAAGACATTTCTGATATTCCTAGCGCCCCACAAGTAATAGATAAATCATGGAGACAGAAGACATCTCAAAGAAAATTGATTAAATGATGCCCGAGAAGATAAATTTTAATAAATGCAGACACTGAAAATTTGCCTTTGATTCCAACAGTTTATTAATCAGTTACCATTTATAAACAATTGGAGGGTTATAAAGAAGTAATTTTCAATAGTCCAGCAGTGCCTTATTAAATCATTGAACCACCTGCCTGTGGAGTTTGAGTAAATACTGGATCTAGATTATTTGTCAGTGATATTTTCTTGTGGGTGAGTGGTTGGACCTGATAAGTTTAGTTTCCTTCTAACAAGGGTCAGTGATTACTTTTTTTGGTCTGCTTTATTTTCTTCTTTCTGTAATTAAGTCTTCTAATGGCACAGCAGACATTGCCTTATCTTTTCGATCATATTCATATCCAGGAATATTAACAGGTTAGCTTTTTAAATGTATTTTCAGATTTTTTAAAAAAGAAAATTGAAATGGAATATATACGCATGCCTGTTTATCTGATATGAAAACATTGTTTTATTTTTGTTATATATGAAATAAAAATACCTTTAAATTATTTCTGTTTATGTTTCAATTGAAGGCTACTGTGCATTTTTCCATGTGGTGAGCTACTCGTTCATAACCATTGACAATTTTGCTTAGGTTATTTGTCTTTTTCTTACAGATTTTTAGGGAGTCTTCCTACAGTATGGATAGTAATCCTTTGTTTTTATGTTGTAAACATTTTCTCTGTATCTCTACTTGTCTTTAATATTTTCTCTTAAATATTAAAAGTCATTTTCCTTTTATAACTTTTGGATTTTGTGTTTTAAGAATACTTTTCACAGCTGATGGTCATTTTTAAAATTCTGTTTACAGGTTTTTTTGTTTTATATTGCTTCTTGACCTTTTGGCAAAGATCAAGTGTGATATCTGTTCTTATCAGTGTTTTGTAAATAATTTAGCTCTTTACTCTGGAATTTATATTTATTTATATATTGCGAGATAAAAATCCAATTCTCTATTTTTTCTTCAGATGATATAGTTCACCAGTGCTCTTTATTAAATATACTTTTCCCAGTTTTGGCATCTACAGATTCTTTTACTCTTAGGCCTGTTTCTGGCCTCTCTTTTCCAGATATTTACTTGTTTGTTCCTATGTCAGTACCACATAGGTGCTGTGTGATGATGATATTCATGACCATGATAACAATAGAAAGAGCAGCAGCTAATGTATATTGAGTATTTGCCTGCTTGCTAGTCACAGTGATAAATATTTTAACATATTTTAACTAATTCATTTCTCCAAAAATCCTCTGAGTTAGATATTTTTCTTTTGAAAATCTGGCTTAAATGATTTGACATGTTGCCATTTTATTTAATGAAAAGATTTTTTTAAAAAATGGAACACTTCATGAATTTGCATGCCATCCTTGTTGTACAAGGGCTATACTATTTAATCTCCGTATCTTTCCAATTTTAATATATATACTACCTGCCTAAATAAGCACTGAGTTAGATATTCTTATTCTTAATATCTTTATTTTTACAGATGAAGAAATAGCCTTTGAGAAGTTACATTTATTCAAGTTACAAGCTAGGATTGTAACTAGCTCCTTAACTCCAGAGCCTGTACTCTTTACGATGAGATTGTGATTACTAGTAGGACGAATCTCATTTTTCTTTTTCAAACATTTCTTGGCTATTCTTATGCATTTACTTTTCCATATGAACTTCATTGTGATTTTGATTTAAATAATACTAATTATTTAGATTTATTTAGGAAGAATGGACATCTTTATAGTAATGGAACTTAACTAAACTTAAGTGATGTTTCGATTTATTGAGGTTCTTTATATCCCACAGAGTTTTCTTAATATAGATTTGGAACATTTTTTTGTTAAACTTATTCATAGGTATTATTTCCTGTGCGGTTAAACAACAACAGAAAAAAGTTACTTGTAAATAATTTCGAAGTTACAGAAGAGTTGTAAGTGTAGTAGAACTCTTAGATTTCCCTCGCCCAGACTTACTGGTTAACATTTTGCCACATTTGATTTTATCTTTCCCCCCTTGTACATATGTGTATGAGAATTCCTTCCCCCATACCACCACTTGAAAGTTAGTTGCAAGCATTGTATTTCCTTATCCTTAAGTACTTTCGTGTGTATTTCATAAAAGCAAGGACATTTTTCTTAAACTGCCACAGTACAATTATCAGATTCAGGAGGTTTAATATTGCTATAATATAGTTATCTAACATACAATTGTTGTGAGTTGAATTGTATTCCTCCCAAAAGATGGTTTAAGTCCTCACCCCCAGTACCTGTGAATGTGACCTTATTTGGAAATAGGGTCTTTGCAGATGTAATCAAGTTAAGATGAGGTCATACTGAATCAGGCCCTAACCCAATATGACTGTTCTTTATAAGAGAAGACTGCCGTGTGACAACAGGCAGCTGCAAGCCAAGGAACCTCAAGGATTGCCAGCCACAATCAGAAGCTAGGAGGAAGCAAGGAAGGGTTCTGTGCAGAGTCTCAGAGGAAGCATTGCCTTAATGACACCTTGATTTTGGACTTATAACCTCCAGAATGATAAAAGAATGTATTTCTGTTGTTGTAAGCCACGTTTTTACAGCAGCCTTTAAGAAACTAATGCAGCAGTCCATAATTAATTTTTCCTAATTATCCTAGTAATTTCTTTTATAACAAAAATCCAGAATCCAGTTCATTGCACTTAGTTGTCATTTCTCTTTAGTTTCCTTTAATTTGACAAGTTCTTCAGCTTTTATCTTTCTTTTTAAAAAATTTTATTTTTCAGTTACAGCTGACATACATTATATTAGTTTCAAATGTACAACATAGTAATTAGACATTTATCTACCTTATGAAGGATCACCCCAGTAAGTCTGTTACCCATCTGGCACCATGTGTAGTTATTACACTATTATTGACTTATTATTTTATATGCTGTACTTTATACCCTGAGCCTTTATCTTTTATGATGTTGATATTTTCGAAAAGTAAGACTGCTTGTTTTGTACAGTGTACCTCAGTGCGGATTTGTTTGATATTTCCTCATGATTCAGATTATGAATTTAGGGCAGGAGTACTACGTAAGAGGTATTGGTGTAAATTGTAAAATTATGTTAGGAAAATAAAACTACTTAAGGATTATTGACACAGTAATCCATTAGTATCACTATTCATTTTTTATGCTAATATTTATCCTATTTTTCACCAGCAGGATGGCTTTTGTATATATTCTTATTATATATTCTCATCATTTTTTAAGTACTACTTCATTTTTTTGGTGTGAGATGTTCTAGACTCTTCTTGTACTTACCTTGTTCTAGCTTTGGAATCTGCCGCTTATCCAGGGAGCACTGGTTCCTTTTAGCAGGTGTATGTGTGGTTTTGAATGGTTCATTTTTAAATTATATTTTATAACTGGCTATTTTTGGTATATAAAAAAAGCTACTTATTTTTCTATATATTTTGTAGCTGCTCTATAGAAGTCTCTTATTTCTGATGGGTTTTCATTTAATTCTCCTAGATTTTTCTATGTAATTATTATGCAGAAATGATGATTATAATACCAGTTCATTTCCAGTACTTATCCATCTTATTTTGTCCTGTTGCCTAATTCCATTTTGGTTAGTACTTTCAGAACAGGTTAAAATATTGTTACGAACTTTAGTAAGACAATTTCTAGTGTTTACCATTAAGGCAGGATGCCGCCAGAGTTTATTTGAGCTTTAGCTCTAAATATATAATCTTATAGGAGGATTCTTCTCTTTCTATTTCATGGAGGGGTTTTATTTTATTAAGTAGGGGTGGATGCTGGTTTAAAACATTTTTTTCTTGGCTTTTATCCCTATTTTTAACATGAATTAATATTAATAGACTTCCTAATACAAAACTTTTTATATTCTGAGAGTAAACTATATATTTTTTTAGTTGCGAAGCATAGAACAGTGGTTATAAGCACTGTCTAGAATAGTAGTGAAAGGGGAAAAAAAAACTATGCCAACTAAAGGAAAACTTTCTTCTGTCACTACCTACAGAACACTCTGGTCACCAAACGAGCAACACCAGCTGGATGTCCTTCAATTAAATTTTGATGCTATTTACTCGGAGTTAGCTTTAGATTCCACAGATTAAGGGCTCAGTCCCACAAGACTGCCCCTCTGCCAGGTGCCAGTTGCAAATAGTGGATCCCCCAGGTTACCCACAACTTATGTCCAAATGGGCTATAAATTGCGAGTTCCCAGAACCCCTTCCTCAGGTTTAATGATTTTCTAGAAATGGCTAACAGAACTCAGAAAAACAGTTATTTACTAGATTACTGGTTTATTATAAAAGGATACAGCTCAGGTACAACCAGATGGAATAGATGAATAGTGCAAGGTATGTGGGAAGGAGCATGGGGCTTCTGGTTAAGCCACCCACATATTCACCAGCCTGAAAGGTCTCTGAACCCTTTAGTTAGGATTTTTATGAAGGCTTCTTTACATAGGCATGACTGATTAAATCATTGGCCATTTGTGATTAGCTCAGCCTCCAACTTTTCTTCCTTCAGGTGAGAGTCTGTGGTGGGGCTAAAAGTCCCAACCACCTAATCATGTGGGTGGTTCCTGGCACCCTTAGGGGCTTTCCAAAAATCACTACATTAACATAAACTCAGGTATGGTTGAAAGGGACTTATGATTAACAAAAGGTATTCCTTTCACCTTTATTGCTCTTATCATTTAGGAAATTTTAGGAATGGGGGAGAAGACCAAATATAAGAGGATTCCTAACCTGAGATGATTCCACTTAAGATTTTTGGACTTTATGATGGTGTGAGAGCAACAATAGATCTTTTCCTGGCTAGTGATAATGCTGTATGATCTCTTATGATGCACTTGAAATGTGGCTAGTCCAAAATGAGGTGTGCTCTAGTGTAAGATACACACCAGATTTTGAAGACTGTATGATAAAAAGAATGTAAAATAATTCAACTTTTTATATTGATTACATGTTGAAATGGTAATATTCTGGATATGTTACGTTAAAAAGATATGTTAAAATCAATCTCACCAGGTTTTTTTTAACCTTTTTAATTTGACTACTAGGAAATTTAAAGTTATATATGTGGCTCACATTATTTTTCTATTAGACAGCACTGCTTTGAGCTAGGCTGCCTGGAAGTTTCTAAGATCTTGGACAAGTATTTGTAATCTATGCTTCAGTTTCTTCATCTTTAAAGAAAGAGTAAAAGTCACCCTTGACTCATAGAGTTGTTGTAAGGATTTAAGTGGGTTAATATGTTCAAGAGTATGTAGAACAGTACTTGGTACATGTTATCTGGTAGCACTTACAGTTATCTGTTATTCCCCATAAGAGTGCAAACTGCATTAGGGCTGGGACTTTGTTTTGTTCACTTCTGTATCTCTACTTTTTAGGCTAAGTAAAATTTTTTTGGAGTAAATGAATGAGTGACTAGAGAATTTCTGAGTAACCTAGGTAATAGCTGAGAAGGAAGTCTCTTGATAACCCAGAATGTTTGGTGAATCGATACTACAAACAAGAAAACTGCAATCCCTAAAAAACAAATGACCTGGATTTCTCTCAGGATAAATCTCTATATCAAAAGATTAGAAAAATCAAAAGACACATTAGCTAGGTTTTGAGATTAAGAAGCAGAAAAACATACATTGTTTTATTATTTGTACTTGTTATAAAACAAAAATGCAATTTAAATTTAAAGATCCAAATGGCTTTATTGAATGATTCATGAATTTGGTAGCATCCCATCTAGTAATTAGAAAGGTATTCTGAGGAGCTATACAAAATGGAAGGCTTTTATACATAGACATGGGACAGGACAAGAAAGTTAAAAGAGTGGATTATTTCAGGCATGGTCATTTTCCCTTAGTGGAAGTCAGGGAGTTTTCTTCAGAAATCAGGCAGATTTCTTCACTAGTGCTCACCAGGAAATTCCAGATTAGTTTATATAAAATTCTACTCCTGGGGGATGCTGAAAATGCTCTCAGGCTGGGTATTAAGTTTTGGTGGGGCTTAGCATGAGTGACTCCATTTTAGGCCTTTTGTTTCTTCTTTAACGCTGCATTTCAGAGCTGTCAATAAAAATTCTCTAAATCTGGAAAAAAAAAAATACTATAGCCATTGATCTGGTGGTGGGTGAGGAAAAGATACTGCTTCTGGTCCTTGGTAGTTATGATATATTAGTGCGGTTACTTCCCCCAGAAAAAACTCTGAAATTAGCTAGTTACTGAGTAGTGCTGATACTTGCTAGCAGTCCAAGCAGGAATTCTTGCATGTGGGAAGAGAAATTTACCTGACTCAGAATCTCTTCACTAGCTATTTCCCTTATTCTCCCAACTTCTTAGCTCCATAGAGACCCCAAACTACCTATCAGGATTTGGCCGTCAGCAAAAAATAGGAAACTTTTTCCTGTCTGCCTTGGGAGAGATTAATGGGCATAGGACTAATTTATTCTGTGTCAGGTAATTTACCTGTGAAATATATTACACTTATGCTTTTTTGATGGATATTTTGACATAGTTTGAACTGTTTTCATGCTTATTGATTTATTTAGATCTCCTGTCTTTTAACTGAGTTAATTTTATTAATTTCTGTTTGCCTCAGTAGTTATTCTTTCCATCCATCTATCTAGCTGTTAACACTTTATTATCAGAGAGGTATTCAAAGTTCCTATTTATAGTTTTTTCAGATTCTCAGTGGCTCCAGCACTCTTCTCACACCTAATACTATGTGCTTTCCCTTTTTGTCTCTTAAGATTAAATCTAGTGACTTATATATTTCATAGATTTTTGCTTTTAAATCATATTGGAATTTTTTTTCGGTTATAAAAATGAAATAAGAGAAAATTAAAAGAAAAATTGGTGAATTAGAAACAATAGAAAAATAACTCTCAGTAGGATTTACAAGTGAAAATCCTCTTTTTAGATTTTTTTGTTTTTTGGGTTTTTTTCCTTGTATTATTTCCTTTTTAGCAAGATGTATATATAAAGCTATGAATTTTGCTCTGAACACAGCCTTTCCTGTAGCTCATTGATGTGTTAGAAAAGTATTGTATTTTATAATTTCAGTTCGTGTTTCTTTTTTGACACATATTGGATCATGGAAATCCATGTATTCATCTTATTAGGAAAATTTTTTTAAAAAAACCACTTTTGTGTACCATTTCTTTAGGTTTTATAACATATATTCTGTTGTCAGTACTGAGGAAATGATAAACAACTTGAAAAAATTCTTTCCAGTCAGGAGTAATTTATCCATGTATAGGTAACTTCATGGACTTTTAAATATCCATTCCCTAAATAGATACTATTATAAAATGTGGGCCTTAATAACATGACAAATGTTGATATAGTTCAGTTCAACAGACTTTTTTATATACTTGGCTCTGAACAAGCAAATACTACTAATACTGCTGTTAATATACTGGTAAGAGCACAGAATGGTGTCAGGATTATAAAAATTCTTAACCTTTTGAGTTCTAATAGTTTTCCACAGGATATTTTGTGGCTCTCATTGGAAACTTTCACTCCTTTATCTGATAAATACTAATCAAATGTGTTCTTTTAATTTTTTAGTAAGACTTTTAAATCTTGGCTTATAATTCACATATTATATACATATATTTTTAAAATTATTTCAGGACTGAAATAATAGAGTAGAGAACAGTTCAGAAATATTGTACCAAGGTTCTGGCTTTAATTCATAGGTCATACTAAGGAAGTAGAAACTAAGTAAAATGCTCCTCGCATAATTTGAAGGTGAAAAGAGAGAAAACATCAATTTTGACAAAAAAGCTTCATGTCTCTTTAATGTGGCAGCTTCATTGGACTAGAATAAAACCATTCACACTGTTTCCACATAATTTTTTATTCCAAAAAGCCAAAGCAGGAAATTCTTATTTTTTTGGAGATTGAAGTTATAAATGGAATGAAATTCTTCAGAACATATGTCATGCAGATATATTTGATTTTACGATATAGATATGGTTCTTGGAGTTCAACTATGTAAAAATTTGATATGTACCATATCCTGTTTTCCCATAAATTTTCATTAATTCAAATATCTATAGGTTCCTACCTCTTTCTAAGTGGAAACATAGCAGTTGCTAAATGACAAGTAATGTGCAAAACTGATCATTTCAATTTCTGTTTCCACTCCGAATTGATATGATGTCAGAAATGTCCAGAAATGGTCAGCATGCATTTTGCCTTTCTCATAGCTGCTGTTTTCTTGTCAACTGCTCCCCTTATACATCTGCTAGAACAGTTGTTGAAATCATAAGCAGTATCATATCTTCACAGCTTAAAGGAAATGTAGATAACTAATAAATTATTCTGATATATGTTAATTTACTATGGATTAAATTAATTTTACTTAGTCTTTTTATCTCCACTCCATTCAGTTAAAGAAGCCAGATTCATACATTAACTTGTTAACTAATACTTGTCTTTTGTGTCAAGTCCTAAACATTGATGGGGAAAAGGATCTGTAATGCAATTCTTTAATTCAACTTAAAAAAAAAAAAATTCACATCTACTCCAGGCAAGACACCATGTTAATTAAGCTTTTTAGGAGATAAAAAGTAAACTGTAGTCTCCTGCTTTTCAGTTAAGTATACTGCTTCTTTAGATAGCTTAAGAGATATATTGTATTCGACGTTTAAAGTTCATTGGCAGATCAAGAGAAGAGAGAAATGCACATCCTGGAAAGGATTGAGGTGGAATTTGAGTAGGGTTTGTAGGATAAATGGACATTCCAGAGGGAGCTGATGATATGAACAAAGACACAGAAAGGATGGAGAAGGCAAGATGCTTTCCAGTTATAGTCAGTAGGTATGCTTTGAGCATAGGAATAAAGGGTCAGTCATACTTAAAGTGGCAGATCTTAAAGTTCATTGTGGTTGCTCATCACCTGAGATGTCTATTAAAATGTAGTCTCCTAAGTTCTACCTTCAGAAATTCTAATTCAGTAAACTTGGACTGAGAGCCAGGAATCTTCATTTTTAATAAATACCTTGAAGCTTTAAACATTGAGTTGGACACAAGTAAACCATTGGAGCTCTGGAATCTTAACTGTTTCCCTTGTTGTATGACCTTGAACAGCTTACTTAACCTTCTGTGTATCAGATTCTGTGTCTGTAATGAGGAAAGTAACTGTAATTGCTTTTTAGGATTTTTTGAGAATTAAATGAGATAATCCGTTTTAAGTGCTACAACACAGTGGCTATCCCATTGTAACTGTTCAGTAAGTGTCAGCTATTGTTTCTTCATCTAATTAAGTTATCGTCATCTAATTAAGAAAATGAATTGTTTTTACTAGATTATAATTCAGTTATTTTACCCTACATGCTTAATCAGAGTACTTGTTGGCATATTACCTTGTGTTTAGTTATTTGCTTTACTAATTCATCAAAATTTTGAAATATAGTGAATGTATACAATATTAGATACATAAAATATGAATGTCATAACTACATGTTCTAAATTTGCTCACATTATTGATTTTTGTTTTATTAATAGTTAAGTACCTGGTAGCAAATTCAGGACTTTTCCATCTGGGGCAATACAATATAATTTAACAATTCATTTGAATGAATTTTAATTCATTTAAAATGCAAAAGTGGTATAGAAATTGTCAGGGACTTTATTAATTCATTTAAAGATTTAATTTTAAAATAAAAAGGCTAGTCTTTAAAAAGCATTTACTAAGTACATTTTAGATTTTTTTCTTTAAAAATTCATTATTAGAGGGAAATTTGACATGTATAACAATTTTTAAAAAGCATACTTTTGACTCAGAAAAATATATTGAAATATTCATAGACAGTTGATTGTCATTATTTACAGTAGTTATGTTCTAGAAAGTCACTATGAACACTGATTTAGTGAATACTGTGCCGTTGCTCCTGGAGAAATGACAAAATTATGTTCCTTCGAGCCTCTGGTTACATTTTTGTTAACATACATAATCTTGTTTTATGTGCGCTTCTATTTAAAGACACCTTATTTAATTTATATTGTTAATCATTAATACTGAGTTAACACTATAACACTATAACTCATGTCTGAATAGAGCTTGTCTAATTTAACATGTATATTCTCTGAGAGGCACATCACAGCCTTTTTGGCTTAGGAACACTAGACAGTCCTTTAGCACTAACACCTGGGGACTATTTTAAACAGTGACAACACCAATAAAAAGGCACAAAAATGCAAAAAACAAAAACAAAACACTAGATTGATTGTGAAAGGACACTTGTTTACAGTATGAGAGACTTGTTTGACCTGAGCTGGAAATGTGTGGGTCTGGCAACTCAAAATTTTCACAGCTCTGCCCATGTCTGTATAATGACTGCAAAAATGGTATGAGTATTGATTTGGAAGGTTACAAATAAATCTTAGCAAGCAGGCTAATTTGAAAATGCAGAATCATGATTATGAGGGTTTATTGATGATATTCTTATAGTTGTGAATGTTACAGAATGTCTTCCAGGCTAACTATGAAAAGAACATGATGCATTTGAGCATCTAAAAGAAATTCAGTATGCAGGGAGCATAGCATGCAAGGAGATCAAGTGAAAGAAATGAACCAAGAGGGAAATAAAGCAAATTATGCACGGCCTTCTATTTCATATTAAAAGAGTTTGGACTTAATATTGGGAGCAAGAGGGGGTTGGGCCATTGAAGGTTCCTAATCAGATTTTCTTTTTAAAAAGCACATTCTTCACACTACAGCCAGAAAAGACTAGAGAAACTGTGACAATAGCTCGCATAGAGGTCAGTTAAGAAAGGTTTCTTTTTTTTTTTTTTTTTTGGTAATACAGACAATAAAGATTAGTAGCCAAGGGAGGTAGTAATTAGTAGAGAAAGAAGTGGAAAAATTTTGGAGATTACAGGGTAGTATGATCAGGTCTCGGTGACTAAATATATAGGACATTGGAGGGATGTGAGTTAAGAATGACTCTCAAGTTTCTGATTAAGGCAGCAGGGTGGGTGGGAAGCACTGTACTTACCATTCACTGAGACATGGGTGACAGAGAAGGAAGAGTAGATTTTGATGGGAAAGATGACATGTCCCTTTTTGGACGTGGTAAATTTAAGGTGTTCCACTGGATGTCCAGTAGATAGCTGTACCCGCTGAAAGAGCTTCCTGTAGTGAGTGGATATTTTGACAAAACAAGAACTTATCTTTCATCTTCACCCTTTGTATCTGGAAGAGAAAACCTATAGTTATCTAATAAGTTGATATTTTAGAAGATCAGAGAGACTTTTTCCATTAATTTAAAAAGTAAAATCATGCTTTCTTCCAATAAATTGCTAGAAAGTATTGCTTGTCTTTGCCATTTGTTGTGTAATTACTATTATTCTGTAGACTTTTATTTTTAGAAGAAAATAAAAGGCGAAATTGGTACTTAATATATCTTTACAGGCGAAATTGGTACTTAATATATCTTTTTACATAGTAGATATCCAGGGAATTATATTGGTATTGATTTTAAATGAAACAAAAGCTAAGAAAATTGAATAATAAACATTTAAGTAGCTAATGTATGCCAAAACCATAGCTTTTTTATTGTTGATGTCAGGACAGAATTTTCTTAAAAATTAAAATATCTTTTTACATATTTGTCAATTAACATTTTGAAGCAAACATTTTAAAACCATTAAACTCTAACAAAACCAAAATCAACTATTTACTTCATGTAATAACATAGCATCTTGCTTGAGAAAAGATATTAGGCAGTAAAATAACCTTAAAAGGACAGTGTTTAAAAAGAGAGTGGTTATAACTCTTTTGTACATCTAAAATTATTTCAAAATAAAATTTTTATAACTGAAAAAGAATAGATTTTAAACATACATAATATGCATAAGTTACAATTAAATTTTTTGATAACAATCAAAACTTATTTTTTACTCCTATAACTAAATTAGCTTCAGTATGAGAGGCAAGGATACAGCTGCTAATTCCTGAGAAAAGGCTAGTTGTTTAACAATACAATACCTGCACCAGAATGTATCAGAGATCAAAATGGTTCCTGGTCTCTGAGAGCTGTAACAGATTAAACTGATTTACTTCTTGCCTTGCTTCTCTAAACTCATTTCTAGCCATGCTCCCCATCATATGACTTATTTTGGTTTTTGAAACACACCTGTTTCTTGCATGTTGCTCCTATTGCCAAAGCTCCCTCTCTCCGGATGTTCTGCATTAATTTCATGTTTACAGTTGTGTATTTGACTTATATACCAATTAAACTTTTGTTTTATATCTATTGACTAAAACTTACATTGAAACTCAAGATATTATAACAGCAAAAGCATGGTGGAAGTAAAGTAAATACCATTAGAATTTGGGAAAAATCAGAGCTTCAGGTCAGTTTTATAAACTGAAGTTTCTAAAAATGTGTATGTATGTATTTTTTCTGCTTTTTAGTCTTAAAGAGATTTAAAAAAAAAAGGGATATATCCATTATTGTAGAAGTACTTGTATGGTATGTTTTTAAGGTATGAAACTCCAACTATAAAAGAACCTATACAGTGTCAGAGGAGCATTTAATTGACATAAGGACTTGAAAGTAATTATAGTAATTTTCAGGTCAAAAATCTTGATAAATTGTGAAAATCTGAGAGGACAAAAATTCTTAAGGTAGGTATAAAATCAGTTTATGTTTTTGAGTTGACTGAATTCATAGAGGCAGTGATGCCTAATATTTTACAAGTGCCTTCCTACCAACAAACTGTTTTTTTTAATAATTGCCCAAAATGGCCACACATGATTAACTTTTACCTGGGATCTTCATAATTCAGAACTGTCCTATGTTGAATTTAATATTTTTTAAAGTCATTGGGTTTTATATTAATCTGTAAGTGATTTTTTAAAATTATAATTCCTAACAATAAATTTTAAGTATTCTTTATAATTCTTTACATATTTTTTACATTGGCCAGATTTCACTGAAGAAACTGAGGAACTGCCAGGAAATTAGAATGAGTTGGCTTACTTTTTCAAGGTCAATTGCTTGTTTATCTAAAATGCAAGAGAGAGGGAGGGAGAAAGGGAGAGAGAGAGAGGGAAAAAGAAAGAGAGGGGATAGAAGGAGAGAGAGAGAAAACGATGGCAGAAAATTACTACCAGTGAGCCCTGCAAGCTCAGTTTTCCATTGCTCATATTTTCTATTCTCCATTGACTCTTGGAAAATTAAGTTCTTTGTTTGCTTTTATAAGACAAAGTGCACGCCCTTTAGTAGTCTGTGGTTTCCTCCTCTCTGCTCTGTATTTTCTATTCTCTCATAGTCCTACCTATCCTTTGTGCTTTATGCTAAAGGGAGGAGATTTAAAAATTAAAATTAGAGAAGAATTGTTGGCTGTAAATTACCATGACCTATGAAGACTGATCATTTCATATCTTATGTTATTAAGTCTATAAATATATTTCTCTAGAATTTCTTAAAGATTTAAAATTCTTAGTTATAAGTTGGAGGCATCTGGGCAATATAGCCAAACCAGAGCCTTTTCTCCCCTGCTGGAGACAGCATATAATGTCACAATTAGTTAGCTTGCTAGTTAGTTTATAGAAATAATGTACATTAAAGTGCTTTTTAAGAGTTCAAAAGTATGTTAAATCATCTGAGAATTTTGAATCACCGTACTGATAAGGCAGCATGGTCAGGGTGGAGAAGAAGTGGAATACTGTTTTCAGTTAGGCTTGCGTTGTAGGTGGAGCAGTGAAGCCAACTGCCAATAATGTTATGTTGTAACATTTTCTGAAGGCTTAATATTTAGTAACTTATCAAAGAACAAAAATTGTTACACACAGATCTTCTCTACAGACTCTAAGGGTCATGGAAAGAAAGCAGCATAGAACTCAGAAGACTCAGCTCCCTAGTTGTGCTCACTTTTAGCCTCATCTCCTTGACCAAGTGTCTTAACTTCCCCAGACTTCAGATTCTTTACTATGTAGACATTATCCCTGTTCTTTTCCTGCTAACATATTAAGATTATTACGGGATCAAATTAAATAATAAAGTACTTTAGAAACAAAGCACTGTCAAAGTATAGAATATTTTTAAAACAAAATACCTTTAACACACTGTGCAATGTAAAGTGTCTGTTAATGATTGAGCCAGTTGCATTTAAAAAATTATTTCAAATTTGTTCCAGTTCTACTAAATATACAAAGCAGGTTCTGTTATTGTATGTGGTAAATCTGATACGACCATATGATATAAAGTTGAAAACCTTTTATCTGCTTAAGGAATTGATAATTTAGGAAATGGTCGGAAAACCTACACATATTTCTAGAACTTTTGCTATGCTTGGCCCTTCGGCAAGATAAAAAATGTTAGGCATGTTGTTGGACAGAATTAGTCAGAATCAAGTTGCAATTCAGCGATTTATTCTTTCAACAAAAATTAAATGAATGCCGTATAACTATAGCAATTTGCGTTAAATAGGAGGAGATATAAGATCCTTATGGCATAGGCTCTGTTCTCTGTTGCTATCTATTCTAGCCTCATCTTTCCTCTTCCTACTCTTTCACGTTGTACTTTAACACAGAATACTTGTGATTTAAAAGTCCATCTTGTTCTTGCCTGTCTGGGCTTTTGAACATCCTACTATCTCTACCTAAGAGACAATCTCTATCCCCTGATTTGTGTAGTTAGTGTCTAATTGGCTCGTATTCCCCGCCCCCAAATTTGTATTTTAGAACAGGGGTCCCCAACCCCTGTTACAGAGTACTGGTACTGGTCTGTGGCCTGTTAGGAACCAGGCTGTACAGCAGGAGGTGAGTGGCAGGGCGCGCAAGCAAGTAAAGTTTCATCTATATTTGTAGCCGCTCCCCAGCACTAGCATCATCATCTCAGCCCCACCTCAGATCATCAGACATTAGATTCTCATAGGAACACTGGTCCCTGATGCCAAAAAGGTTGAGGACTGCTGTTGTAGAAGATTAGCAGGTAAGAGAGAAAGCAGGCTGGGAAAATAAGTTGGGGAAGTTAACCTGAAATACCAGGTTAAGAAGTTGGGATTTTATTCTCTTAGTAGTAGGAAGCCATTGGAAGATTTATCCTGGAGAGTATTATAGACAGTTCTCCTTTATAAAGATTATTAGGAAGTCAACATGTTAGAACCTCCTTGGATTGGATTAGAGACTGAGAATCACATATGTTCATTATGAGGTTATGAGGCAGAATTGTAGGATCAAAGATGATTAGGATCTGAAGGAAAACAGAGAAAGCATTCATTTATTTAAACAGTACTTATTGATGCTTATTATGTTCCAAGCTCTGTTCTTGGTTCTGGGAATACAGGATTGAAAGGGATGAAAATCCTACTCTGATATTTAGAAAGTAGAGAGAATGCCTTATAGATTAATGAGAAAGAGACACAGCCCTTTGAAAGAAATGAATAAATATCTTGAACGGACATTTTACAAAAGAGAATAGCCAGTATATGTGTAAAGGTGCTCACTTCGTTAGTAATTATGAACATAAAATTGAAATCACAGTGAGAGATCACCACATATCCACCAGAACAGATAAATTTAAAAAGATGGAAAATTCCAGGTATTGGTGAAGATGTGAAGTAGTGATAATTCTCATACTCTTTTGATAGGAGTATAAACTGGCACAGCCTCCCTGAAAAATTATTTAGTGGTACATACTGTGTGAGCCCCCAATCTACTGCAGGGTGTACTTCCAGTAGAATGGTTGCTGGGAGTATGTTTCTTGATCTGGGTGATGAGTACATTGGTGTTCACTTTGTGCTAGTTCATTGAGCTGTACATTTGTTACGTTTACTTTTCTGCCTATGTGTTACACTTCAGTAAAATTGGAAAATAATATTTTGCCCATTCTTATATTCTGGAAAGAAGAGCCATCATTATTATCCAAGTCATTACCATCATAGCAAACATTAGTGATTAACGTATGCTAGGCACTGTTTTAGGTATATTACATACATTAACTCATTTAATTCTCAGAACAACTTTTTTTTAAATTTTATTTTATTTCAAGTCTCACAATAACTCTTTTGAGTCTTACTTTTATTACCATTTACCAGTTGAGGAAACAGGCACAGAAAGGTTGAGTAAGTTGACAAAGCTCACATAGCTCTTAAGTGGTTGATACAGACTTTGAATCCAGACATTGTCTTTAAAGTCTGTGTTCTTAATCATTGTATGTACGTCCAGTAAACATAACAAAACAGTCTGTGCTCTCAATCCTTATGTTTTATATAATGATAAATATATCAAGAAAAGTAAAGGAAGGTTCAAGGGGAATAGGCAGTGCTCTTGGAATGTTGTATTGCTGCTTTATGTAGGGTGGTCATAGAAGGTCTCATTGAGAAAATGATATAATAGCACAAAGATCTAAAGAAGCTGAGAGGATGAGCCACGCAGGTATCTGGCAGAAGAGCTTTCCAGGCAGAGAGAAGAACGCGCAGTGGCTGGAGATGGGAGTATGCTTGGCTTGTCTGAAGGATAATAAGAAGGCCATTTGGCAAAAGTGGGGCAAGTAAGGACACAGTAGTAGGAAATGAGATTAGAGAAATAATGGGGACTACATAGCAGGATCTTGAAGACCGTTGTAAGTGCTGGGAATGCAGCAGGAAGTCTTTGGGCAAATTATGAAATGATTTATGTTTTAAAAGGATAACTCTGATATTTTGAGAAAAGCCTGTAAGGGGTGCAAAGGCAGGAACAAGGGAGACCATTTAGGCTACTGAAATAATTCAGTACTATGAGTCATCTAAGTGTGTGCGTATTGAGGACATTTTTAAAAAACGAATCTAGGATTCAGGCGAGAAGACTAGAAATCCATAAAGATATAAATTTGGTAATCATTGATGTATAAATGGTATTTAAAGGTAATAAGGCTGGGTGATACAAAGGAATGAATATAAATAAAGAAGTCGTTCCTACAGCACTTTTTATTTGTCAAGGAGGTGAGGAAAAACCAGCAAAGGAGACTGGGAAGGGAGCAGCCAGTAAGATGGGGAAAACTAATAGAGTGTGTTCTAGAACCAGGTAGAGAAAGCATTTTAAGGAAAAAGGATTGATCCCTGTGTTGAATGTGGCTGACAGGTCAAGTAAGATGAGGGCTGAAAATTGACTATTGAATTTAGCATTTGGAATTAATTTGGGGATCATAATGGGCACTTTTAATGTAATGGAAGCAAGAAGCAAGGTGAGAAATCAAAATTGAGATTATAAGCAAGTATGAGAAACAGAAGAAAGTTGGAATAAATTTTTCTAATGTATGATATATAGAAAAAAGAGAAATAGGAAAGTTGAAATAGACAGGATTATGAAAGGCCAGAGGTTTGAAAAGAGAATGCCTGACTGTCTTAAATACCTGATATTCTTGTTGTTGTCACTACCTTATTAATCCTTTATTTCTTACAAGATTTTGAAAGAAAAGCAAATGTAATGGTCTAGGTATTCAAGTACAATAATTTACATTCTTTTGAGGGGTGACAAGACAGCCATGTAAGAAATAGTGAAGGAGCCATTTTACTTCTCCACTCCTGAAGATTTGTCGCCCCATCAGCAAAGCTCTGTTGATATTTTTAGTTCCACTCTACCTTCTCTTGCCCATTATCCAGTAAAGGTGAAAAAGTAGTTCAGGTGTGATGAGGAATCAAGGTTAAACTTTGCATGTATTAACCTGATTCCACCCTCTGGTAGTGGCAGGTGACTGACTGGGGCTAGATCAGCACTAAAATTTAATCTTCCCAATCTCTTGACTTCATAGAAGAAAAACAGTCTAATAGAGAAATTTGTTTCAATTCGAAAGCTGTTTACTTTTAGTACATTTTGCTAAAGTGTGTATCTATACTAGCTATTAAAGCAAGACCTT
This sequence comes from Pteropus alecto, assembly GCF_000325575.1. Lineage (NCBI taxonomy): Eukaryota > Metazoa > Chordata > Mammalia > Chiroptera > Pteropodidae > Pteropus > Pteropus alecto. The sequence continues at coordinate 25,919,342 of NW_006442107.1, read as the reverse complement.
ATGCTAAACAGACGAGTCACCATGGTACTTTGTAGGCCCATAGTCTCTCAAGGAGACCATGGGATGAACACCTGATGGCCAAACCATAACTGGTGAACAAGTTAGGGCAGTTAGATAGTAGTTTATATTCTTTTGCTTTTTACTCTTGTTCATGCCAGTGCAAACTCAGAAATAGGTGAATCAAGTAGTGGCTGTGGGAGATTGAAGTAAACTGGAATAGACCATTAGTAAATCAAAGTTGTAAGCAAATAGAAGTTATGAGGTCAGAAAGAACCATCCCAGTAGCAAGTAGCTGGTTAAAGCATCAGGAGGAGTACAGAAATAGAGATACTGAATCCACATTATGGTGGGGAACCAATAAACTCCTAGCAATAAAGCAATGATTACCTAGTGTCAAGACCTGCATTCAAATTTAAATTTCACCTTTTTTGAGATTAATCTGTATGATCAGATTGTTCTGTAGTTTCTGATTTTTAGGGTGTTTTTGCCTCTTCCCTATTACCATTTTTATCATTAGAATAAAACCCCTTCTTGAGTCCAACATGGCCTAACGAATGCTGAGTATAAATTTTATACTTATCAAGCATACATAAAGAAACAATACTTTATTTTTTATTTCTCCCTCTTTAATTCCCGCCCCCCACCTCCCCACTTCCACCCCTGACCTATGGATGCTGCCATTTCCCCTTAAGAACTGGATCTCTGAAGGCAGGGCATCTCTTTCCCACACGCTCGCGGCATGCACCTGGGGCCTGGTGCACCTGGGGTATGGTCCGTGGCTCCACCTAGGGTGCAAACCCAGGACCTTCTGCATGTAAAGCAGACATGCTAACCGTTACACTATGGAGCCACCCCGATACTTTATATTTTATTTACCTTTTTTCCTATCCCCACAGCCCCTCCCCTCTGGCAACCATTAGCTTGTTTTCTATATCTGTGAGTCTTTCTGTTTTAATTGTTTGTTTTTTAGATTTCACTTAGCATTATATCCTCTAGAGTTTAGATCCATCCATGTTGTCGCAAATGGAAATATTTCATTCTTTTTTATTGCTGCATAATATTCATCTCTATCCATTCATCTATTGATGGGCATCTAGGTCGCTTCTGTATCTTGGCTGTTACTAGTAATGCAGTGAACATAGGGATGAATATGTCTTTTCATATTGTTTTTGTTTTCTTCAGATAAATACCAGAAGAATTGCTGGGTCTTATGGGAACTCAATTTTTATTTTTTGGGCCAATCTCCATACTGTTTTCCATAGCGGCTGCACTAATGTGCAGTCCCACCAACAGTGTGTGAGGGTTCCCTTTTTTTTCACATCCTTGCCAGCAATCATTATTTGTTGATTTATTGATGATAGCCATCCTGACAGGTGTGAGGTGATAATCTCATTATGGTTTTAATTTGCATTTCCCCAATGACTAGTGATTTTGAGCATCTTTTCATATGTATGTTGGCTATTTGTATATCCTCCTTGGAGAAATGTCTATTCAGATTAATTAGTTTTTTGTTTTTTGTTTTGTTTTGTTTTTTTCCGTGTTAAATTGTATGAGTTCTTTATATATTTTGAATAGTAACCCCTTATCGAATAGATCATTAGCGGATATCTTCTCCCATTCAGTAGGTTGACTTTTTGTTTTATTGGTTTCTTTTGCTGTGCAAACACTTTTTAGTTTGATGTAGTCCTATTTCTTTATTTTTTCTTTTGTTTCCCTTGCCCAAGGAATATATCAGAAAAAAATACTACTAACTTCAGTGTCAGAGTTTACTGCCTCT